>NC_134138.1:178981177-179291416 GCF_033958435.1 Carettochelys insculpta
CACTATAAAAAGTTTCCTTTTTAAAAAGGAATATTTAAATCCAATGCTGGTTACACAGCCCAATGTATATATGCCATGTAAAATAAAATAATATATATGATATATAATAAATTAGAACAATGAAGCTCTTGGGTTGCTCCAAGCTAGCAAGCATGAAACTACCAATGCACATTCTAAAGACACATCTGACATCACTTTGATTTCTGATATAAAGGATTTCCTTAATTACAAACAGCTGAGCAGTTCTGATCCATTCAGTGGCGGACAGCAATATGGAAATAGAGCTTGCAGTATTTCACATTTGTCCATCCTGGTTTTCCAAGTCCCAAACAGTGTGACAGCAGCTGTAAATCATGGAGATTTCTGGAGATATTAAACACCAAAATGAAGAACACTATTTGCACAATTTATAATGTAATTATGAGTAATGGCAGGAAATTAAGCCGAAGAAAACTTAAGGTGACTACCAAGATAAGAAACTTTATAATACAAGTTGAACATCTCTAATCCAGAACTTTCTCAGCTGGCAAACTCTATAATCTGTCATGATTTCATTTAGCCAGATGATAATTTATTATGGGTGTGGCCAAGTTTTCTGTGGTCCCATAAAGTTTGTTTACAGCCACCAGTCCTGGCTCTCAGTGTTCTGTGCTGTTATTTAGGGGTAATTTACCCCTAAATGTCTTCTAAGAGCCCAGTGAGCAGTGGAAGTGTTAGTAATGTGCTAGAGAATATTGACCTCCTGTTGTCCAGCAAATTCTCTCTTGTGACACCAGTCAGGTCCCAAGGGTGCCAGATGAGAGAGGTTCAACCTGTATTACAATAGAATGGAATAATCTACCACCTGAAGATACTGAAGTACCATTGTTTGTGACTCAAAAATAGCTCAGGCAAAGAACTAATTTAATGGATTACAATGCCAGAAGGGATCATTGTGATCATATTGTCTGACTTCCTGCATACAGGCCTGCCGATGGGGGCAGCAAGGGGAATGATCAAATGGGCTGGGGCTCCCAGCCCTGGCTGCTGATAGTGTGGCAGAGTCTGGGAGCTCCAGGCCCATAAAATCACTTCTGGAGCCTTGTGTGCCATGCCGTACTCCAGATAGTACTCAAGGCTGGCTGGGAGAGGTTAGCCCACAGTTGTGCCTCTTCTGAGGTCACAGAGCTGGCCACTCCCCACCTTGCCCAGAAGCCTGGCAATTCTGTCAGCACCTCCACTACCCATATAACTCAGTTCACTGAACTTTCACGAACTAATGCTCAGAGCAAATCTTTTAGAAAAGTATCCTATCAAATGATCAGTGATAAAGAATCTACAAGGACCATATCTATTAGGATCATTTATAATCTAAACCAGTGGTTATTTACCCTCAGTGTGACAAATGTACACCTGATCACTTTTCAGCCATTGCATAATGTTTAACTTTAACTGTTCCCCAGGTTATAAATTGTAATCAAGTCCCACCCTCCATCTTTCTGTTAAGACAAAGAAATTACACTGATATTTTCCTTCAATCATTTTTATCGTTCTTGTTGAAACATGGAGATACTTATCTCAAAGTGCCACAAGGGACCTCCAGTCCAGTCTGCCACACTCACAGCACGACTTATCACTGTCAGGGATTTTTATCTGTAGGACATAATCGCCCCCGTGTGTCAGGGGAAACATGCCTCTGGCTGAGGTAAAACCTATACAGGGACATGGACAAACTAAAAGCTTATAGGCCGCCATTTTGTGGCCCCACCTACGGGCATTTCGGGGCAGTTAGCTCCCCCGGTAACTTGAATCCATGAAGCTAGGATCCAAGCAGAGCCCTCTGATTGGCCGAAGGGAGCGGGCTTCCGCCAGCTTCCAGAAACTTCGGCTGAGAGAGAGGACCTGATTGAAAACCATAACACAAATCATGAATATGGAAATTACCTTATGAATAATCATGTAAACTCCCTATAAATCCAGGGCTCTCAGCCCATTCTGGGTCATTCTGCCTCGCCTTCCCAGACTGAACACTTGTCCTAAGAAGACGGCAATCAAGACCCCTGCAACATTGGGACCAGAGATGCAGGGTGAAATCACTGAGGCAGCAAGCCCTCTAGGTGGATCTGCCTCAGGAGCTAAAAGAAATCACTGTGGCAACCGCCCTCTGGGTGGCTCTGCCAGAGCTAAATCACTTTGGCAACCCTCCTCTGGGGGGGGGTGGGCTCTGCCTCAAGAGCTAGAAATCACTGTGGCAGCCATTTCCCTAAGTGGCTTTGCCTGAGAGCTGTAGAAATCACTGTGGCCTCAAAGCTGAGGCATTGCTGCTGCGCTCACCCTCCAGAGGGGGCGTTGTTTTGAGCTGCTAAAGCAGTACCACTAAAAGAGCTTCACTGCTGCTTCAGCTCCCTATAAAGGCAAGCAAGATGCAGAGAAGCAGTGCCGCCGAACAAGCGCCTCTACGCACCCCAGCACCGCGCTTGCATCTAGGAGCGGCAAGTGGGTCCTCCGGCGTACCCACTGGGTGGCGAACTGTCCCGTGGCTCCGGCCACGGGTACTGCGTGCCCGGTGAGGGAAACCTAGGACCCACCAACAACACCATCGCCGCTCCACCTGCCACGCCAATGCACGCAAGCAGCGCCGGTGCTGGGGTACTTCCTAACCACACCGGCTTGGACAACTCCTCGGACTCGACCAAACACTGGATTGGACACCGCCCCACAGGACGCGTAATTTGATTGGGCCTACGGCACAGCCGGGCCACAAACATCATATTAGGATTAACACATATTCAAGACACTTGGTGGGCACCAGAGCCCCTTAGTGGGGAGTGGGAGATACGCGGCTCCCACTGTACTGTCTCTCGACGGGGGGAGGGTAATACCTGGGGGTCTGACCCCTCAAGGCCAGACCTGCTAAGCCTACCACACTTAATTAAGAGTACTTAGTTAAGATTTGTTATAATTATATGTTATTGCAGTTTAACATTGTTTATGGTTTCATACATATCTATATATATAGATAGATAGATATATCAGTTTAAAGTATTAATAACTTAAATAGTAAACAAAGAGAAGTTCTAACAAGCTTATGAAAACTTCCGTAAGGAAATACCTATAACCCGTTTCCTCTCCCTTTCCCTGTCTATTTTTATTCATCCCGAGTGGGCTAAAGGTCCCGGGAAAAAGGGTGGGGTTTGGAGGTTACTCAAGGGCAAAAAGAGCCGGTTGCCTCCGCCACTACCCATTTGGGCCGGGAGTAGCGCCCCGGCCCAGGCCTCCCTTCCCTCTTTCCATTTCTCCCCTTTTAATTAATCCGTTTTCCTTTGCGGAGAAATAAATATACCACCACAGGTCCCAGGATGGATTACGCATCCATTTTTGTAAGTTAGAGTGTAGTCAAAAATAGAGCTGTTGAACTGGTTTATATGTTTATGTTGCTATTGTGTTTTGTTCGTTAATAAATTTGTTATTGGTTCCCTTTTATACCTGTGTTGGTTCCTTCTCTCCCTGATTGGGTGCCTGCCTGCTAGGGGGTGGGTGGACCTTAGGTGGAGTTCCATTGCCCTTTAGTGACTGCGTTGCTCCTCCTGCCAGTGGGTGGTGGGACTCCCCCTTCCTCAAGGACCCTGGGTTCTGGCCCCAGCTCACCCACATGTCAGTTGGCCACCACGTCGCAGGGGGAAACCACCGGGCGCTGTCAATCACCATCCTTCAATTTTTTTTTTTTTAAAAACTCTGACTTGCCCCAGAACCTTGGTCACTGGCAACAAGCATTGAACCAGCAGCTTAGGATTTACAAAGGCCAAAGCTCAAACCACCAAGCTATCCTCTCCAACTCATAAATACCCTTCTTGAATACAAGTGAACTGCCTAGCACATATGACCATCATTGTTCTGTATGGGCCATAGTTAAATTGACTCAACTGTTTGCGGCTAAACGCCTCTTGTAGCTTAAGTAACTGGAACATATGGTAAATTTTTTTCAAAAGCTCTTAAGCGTCAGTACTTTTGTATGAAGGGTTATAGAGTTCTGTCCCCAGCTCTCTCCATGACATTCTAATCAGTCCTGCTGTGCCGCACAGTGACTACAATGAAATTCCTAGGCAGCTGCAGTGTGCTTCAGCACTCTAGTAAACAACTCCCCTGCCTTGACCCAGGAAACAGACAAGTGAAGGAATTAATTTCTGAACAAAAATGCTCTAAACACTCATGACAAAATGTTAAATGATTCAACATTCTGGACTTCTCACATTTCCACGATTCAGGGTTTGGTTTTTGTTTTGTTTTGTTTTTTGAGGAGGGGCATTTGCAATGGTTATTTTCTATGGCTGCGTCTACATAAGCCAAAAACTTTGAAATGGCCATTTCGAAGTTTACTAACAAAGTGCTGGAATACATATTCAGCGCCTCATTAGCATGCGGGTGGCCGCGGCACTTCAAAATTGACGTGGCTTGCTGCCATGCAGCTTGTCCAGATGGGGGTCCTCTTCAAGAGGACCCCGGCTACTTCGAAATCCCCATATTCCTATGAGCAGATGAGAATAAGGGGACTTCGAAATAGCCAGGATCCTTTCAAAAAGGAGCCCCGTCTGGACGAGCCGCGTGGCAGCAAGCCACATCAATTTCTAAGTGCCACGGCTGCCCGCATGCTAATGAGGCGCTGAATATGTATTTCAGCACTTCATTAGTAAACTTTGAAATGGCCATTTACATGCCAATTTTGAAGTTTTTGGCTAGTGTAGACATGGCCTATGGGAACACAGCCATTCCATCAAAAATCAGAATAAAGCAAAAAATTGGGTGGGAAAAATCAAATATTTTCAAGCTGACAAAACTGTACAAATTATAGACATCCGTAATTCTGAACATTGAATCCTTGGCGAGACAAACATAGGCATATGGATCCATTAAATACTAGAGTTACAAAATATTTTCTATCACAGTGACACTCTGAATTTCTCGTGTGTTTTCACTGCTCTTTTTCACATTCTCAGTCATCCCCAATCTCTAGCCTTGCTTGCATTGCCATTACTTCTAAATGAGCTTGTTTTGCCTGTTTTCAAACTTATTCAGACATGGATTCAAGTGTTTGATGTGCATGTTCGGTTCACGTTTTGTTTCAGATAAACCATGTAAAAAAGCAGTGACAAAGTAAAATATTTTAATAAACAAAATATTAAATGGGACACATTCTGTTCTGTGCACTGTGGTACCTAGGGAATCACTCTGCTATACTGCACTGGTGGAGCTGAGAGGAGGGTTTGGGAAAAGCAGTAAAACTGTCTCCAAAGATGGCCTTTTTGCACCAGGTAAAATGGTCTTTTTTTCCCCTTTTAAGCAGTTTAAGTGTGGGGGTAAACGAAGTGTTGAAAGACAAAAAATAATAGCACTATTTTTTAACAGCCTCATGAAAGCTTCTTCATAAAGCTCTACTGCATCATATCATACTGCTGAACAACAGTGCCCCTGCTAACTTTAGTCACAAGCACCATATAATGTGACAGAGTGGCATCCATGATGTGTGGTAATTATGCGATTTGAACAAATTTGATGAGGTGCAACCGCCAAAATTGATATTTTTGTGACCTAACGAACTGTTTTAGTTGCAGTGCCCAGCTACCTGAATTTTAATTTACTAAAACACATTGTTTCCCAATGGAACTTGCTTATCTGTCTAAATAGCACAAAATCACTCAACTCCATGTAGGTTACCTATCCACATGACCATTACTGTCCATATAAACTCCTCCTTTTAGCTGAAACCTGATTTAATGAGTAGAACTCATGGTTGGCTTCAATGGAGCCACAGTTCCCTCTCTACTCCGTTTGATAAAATTAGATATTACTACTACTTGTTTTTAAAACAAATTACTTCAGGGCAGCAAGAATCATGGTTACATCTGCAATGGTGAAAACTTTTTAAATCACTTATTCTGGTCCACCACTGATTATTTATAGCTGTTCTTCAATTCACAAAGGTCTGATTCTTTTCTTCTGTATGCATAACAAATTCATGCATTATACACCATGGGAAATTATAGAGAATTGTTTTATCCTCAATACCAAAACATTAAAAACTAAATGGGCTGATTTAAAAAATGAGCTCAATAATTGATATTTCATAGCTACAGTTAACATCAACTGTGAAAGTAAATCCAGCGGGCAGGATATTTCCCATTTGAGATAACACTTTGTATAGTAACAAGACAAATGAATTATTTAAATACAATTAGGAAAAAACTGTAAGTGTCTTTGTCAGTATTCTTTATTTCTTTTTTTAAACTTTGGAATGTGAGATAGACATGCCATCAAATTTAAGCAGTGTCATCACTTTGCTAGAGGACAACCTGCCCTTAGAAAAAATATTACATCTATATGTAAGATCAATTAATTCACTAAGTCAGAGCTATTACACCAACTTCACTACAGATTGTTGTGTTTAACTTGTTATTCATTATTTTCACATGCCTATAGTTCTAAAATACTGATTTCATTACCAAGAGAGCGTCTAGTTTTCCCTAGGCAATTTTGAAGCATTTGTATAAAAGTTTTATTTAGCTATAAACCATACCAAGTGTTACATTAGATTGTTTTAAAACATTAATAGATAACAAATAAATGCAACAATTTTCTGCCTGTAAGCAATGATCACATAATGGTTTTAAATAAATAGAAAAACTCATGGTTTCAAACACTAAGGCTACATCTACACTTGCCCCATTCTTCAAAGGGGGTGTGGTAATCTGGATGATGGGAGATTACTAATAAAGTGCTGCGGTGAATATGCAGCACTTCATTAGGCAAATTCTCCCCCCCGCAGCAACTTTGAAGTGTCAAACTTCGAAGTGCCAGCTTGCTGTGTACATGAGGAGTTTGAGAGGCAAGTAAGCTGCTCTGAAACTGGAGCCAGATGACAACCCTTGTCCTTTCCTTGCCAGCAACAGTTAGTGTCAAGGAAGGATCTCTCCCTCCCCTGATGGCAGACTGGGCACAGAGCTCTCAGGGAAGGGACCTCTCAACTGCCTTCAGCATCTGGGAGCAGGGAGGGCAAAAACCACAGCAGTCCTGCAACCCCCAACTTCCTCCCATCCCCAATTCCGCCCCCAACTCCCTATCTCTCTCCTCTGCATGTCCCAACTGGATAGCCCATTAGAGCTGCTGCACGGCTTTTCGCAGCCACACAACTTTGGGGGAACTGGAGCCACATTCACCATCACCACTGCAGCTGCCATTGGCTCATGGGCCTTGCAGTGAAGAGCAATACTCTAAAATGTTTTGAAAATCTTAAGCATTGTGTTTGTTAGCTAAACATTCTGGCTCTGTCTACACTACAGCAGCCTATGAAAAGCATGCTTTCAAAAGAACATCTACACACAAAAAGCAGTTCAAGGTTGCCATCCTCTCTTTTGAAAGACCAGCCTGTTCTTTCAAAAGGGAACATCCTCATGGTCCAGGGAGCTCTTTTGAAAGAAAGGGCCAGGAAATGCCATGGATGTGATTGCATGGTGGACAAGCCCTTCCAGGGACCACAGCCAGCTGCTCCCTTAAAGGGCCCCTCCCAAGCACCCTCATTCTGCATATGCCTAGGGATGCTTTGTCACCCAAAGCTATACAGATGCTGAACACCGAGAGAAGCCACATTGGGGAACACTATGGACCCCACAGCAGCTCCCTGATGTTCCACCCCTCAAGGCTTTGGTCAGCCTGCTGGCCACATTTCTAGCAGCCTTCCTCCAGTGGCTCCAAGGGGCCATCTTGATAGGCTGTAACTTGGAGGCTGTCCTGAAATGGCTATGCCCATGCCCATGCCCACTCCCCCTCCCCATGTCATCCAGCTGCTGTGGGACTATGCCACCAGCACACAGTGGTTACACTGGCTGGTGCTGGGGGACGGAGATGACAACTGCTGGCTCCAGAACTTCCACATGACGTAGCTGATGCAGCATACCCACATCACTCATGGCTGATGTGGCCCCACATGGGACATACTGAGCCCACCCAGGATGTTTTTAACGAGCACCTGAACCGGGCTCTCAACACTGTCAAGAGAGCATTTGGGCTTCTGAAGGGGAACTTTCACTCCCACCTCATGCAGCTGGAGGTTGGCTTCTGCAATGTGCTGGCCATAGTGGGAGCATGTTGTGCCCTCCACAATATTCTGGAGGCAAGGCATGAGCCCTTCATGCAGGGTTGGGCTGACGAGGCTGGTCATGGCTGGCCACAGCTATGAGGAGCTGGCTGCTGCCCCATGCCACCAGACACAACAGGATGGGGTATGGGTCAGGGAGGCCTTTAGGGAGGCCTTCGTTTGGGGGCTCAGTGACCCACACAACCTCAACCACAACCCCCCCATCCCTGCACTCCTCACCGCTCACTCATCCCCATACCCCACTACCTCCCCACCATACATATGGGACACAAGGGTCCTGGAATGGGGGTGGGAGGCCTTACTCCTCCACCAGGGTGGAGGGCCAGGACACACATGCCCCGACTGTCCCACGGCCAGTGTCTGCATCAGGCCTGGGCTGGGACCACGGGGAGGTAGGAGTGTGGGAGGGGCCCAGCAGGCTTGGGCTCGGTGGGGTGGGGCATAGGAAAAGAAGGATGAGAGGGGAGAAGAGGAGGAAGAGGGGGCCAGCTCACACTGGTCAGCACTGGCCAACAGCCACCAGCCAAGCGCCAGCTGGGTGGCTGGTGGGAGGTCATGTGGGATCAGGACAGAAAGGTTGTGGTCTGCAGGGGGATCTGGAGGTGTGTGTGGCCAGGGAGCCAGAGGCTGGGTCAGGCAGAAGATCACAGCCTGGGTAAGGGTGTCCAGAGTGCCAGTCACCCGATCCCAGGCCTCCTGCTCCACTGCCAGCTACTTTCACATGACGGCCGTCATGTCCTGCATTCCTCCCCCACCGTGCCATTATATTGATGCATTAAAAGAACTGAATTCCAAATAGCAGAAGAACTTGTAGTGTTTAGGGCTGAGAATTTCATTTATGAAACTCAAAGAATTACTTCTAAAAGTTAGTTATTCTAATTATTATATATTATCAGCGTATTATATAGTCTAATTCTATAATTAGTCCTTGTAAAACATAAGCTATTACATAATCTCAGAAGTTACTTGGGTATCGCCATTAACATTTTCATCTATGTGGAATAATATTTCTTATCAGCTATTAACTTTCATGGCCCACAGCCAAATTGGCAGAAGGTATCACAATTCCTGTAAATAGAAGTAGACAGATTAAGAACCGGTCATAATTTTCTATATAGAACAGTAAGGCTAAGTCTATATTATGAGATAAATTTGAACTTATTAAAATCAATTCTATATAATGCTTTTTTTAAAATTTGATTTTGAGTATCGTCACTTCCCACAGGCTCCCAACAAATTCGACATACTGCTTGCACACTGAAAACACCAAAAATTGACAACCTCCCCAAAACAACTTTCCCCCCAAAAAATTCAAAAACACTTCCCCAACACCCCTAAAAAATAAAACCCTCTCCAAAAAGCCCAAACTCCTGCCACTACCGGCTCCAGTGGAAGAACTGATGGAGCCTGCTGGCTGGAGGCACCTGGTCACAGGTGACCAAGTGCACCTGTGGGGTGGGGCAGACTGGCTGTGGGCTGCCTGGCCCCATGCTGCTGGAGCTGCCTGGCTGCCGAGTGCCTGGCCCGACATGGCAGGAGTGCAGCAGACCTAGTCAGTTTCCCAGCTCTCACTAGTAGTGGGGAGTTGGGAGCCAGGTGCAGCACATAGCTTTGTGGGACACATAAGGGACCCTTGTGGAGGCTAATACATTTGAGTGAAAGACATGGCACTTCCACACTAGCCTTTATTCAAAATTTTAAACTTGAGATTGATGCTATGACAGTTGCTTAATATCAACATTTTGCTATCACATTATAGCAGACTAAATTGAGCTAATGACATTTATAGCGAAGACAGTAAAATTTAATGCTGAGCTAACTCCTTTAAATTTGATTTGACTCTGTCAGGTAGATGCAGCCTAAATGTCCACATATTTTAGTAGCCAGCCTTCCTCACTAAAATCTCCTCTGGCAGCATGCAAAATAGGAGAGTCACTGTTGTCAGCAAGAAATGGCAGATAGATGGTTATTAATTCATCAAGAGAAATATGTTTCAAGTGGGTTTTTGTATACAAAGATTTTTGTATCTTTTTATGGGCATTAAAGCATTAGACTTGACTGTTGATTACCATGGTGGTACATTGTCAAAATAATAGCGGTTGCTGGCTCCAATATTTTTGAGGGTCAGTACTTTCAATCACTAATGGATTTTTGATATTTATACCCACATCAGCTGGAAATAGTCATACAACTAGAACTGCATTATAGGAAGCCTTATGTCACTGCAGTGGATCATTGCCAATGCAAGCTATTGGTATTAGAGTGGACATCCATATTATGTTGTGCTGTTCCTGTTAAAGGTTCTTCCTTGCAGTTTTCCCTTGTGTGGAGGAATGCTAGCTACACCACACAGAACAGCCAGCTTTACTACGTTGGCTTACAGATGCAGACAAGGAGTTCTATTCATCTAGTCCAATTCACTGTGACAAAGATTAAACACAATATTAAACCAACAGAGCTCATATAGAGTTTGTACAGATCTTCAGAGTGACATGACCCCCATGTAATTTATCACCTCACATACAAAGCAGTCAAATAGCGTATTAAAAGAAAGCACTTTGAAAATTAGTTTTCAATAATATGTTTCTCTAGGAGTCTTGGTAGATTTACGATAATTGGAATCTGAGTACAAAAAAAAAAATAGAGAGAAAGAAAGAAATTCAGGTGTTCTTTAAGTATTATTCAACATGATGTGTGCTTTTTTTAATACCACAACCTCTCCTTTTGAAAATATTTATAAACTTACTAATGAAAGTCCTGATTCCACAAAGACACACGTAGGCATATTTATGCATCCCCAGAGTACTCCCACTAGTATAGTATTGCATACATACCTTAGTCTTTTCAGCATCAGGGCCATGTAGCATGGGTTCTCAATCTTGTGATGGCTCAATAACTGACAATCTGTCTCCCCTGCCCCCAATCAATCCTACGAGGTTCTGGTGCATTTTTACATCATTTATTTTTTCTACTATCCTATAAGTTGCCTCTTCCCTTCTTGACTCCATCTTGCTTTTCCCCCTACTGTGTATTCTTCATGCTGATATTTGCTCCTATGACACTCTTTCCTCTATAACCTTTTCTCTCATCCCTCTAGCTCCCTCTCCACAGTTCATATTTCCTCTAGTTCCATATGTGTACACGCAGACACTATTCCTACAAATCTAGACCACTGCCCCAGTTCTTTTTAACATTTATATTACAGAAGTTTCCAAACACTACCACCAAAACAGGGGCCTCTTTTTTCTGGATACTGTGTCAATACAGATAGACACTCTCTATCTGGAAGGGCTTATTGTGTTTATTCTTGTGTTTATTCTCCATCATGTCTCCACTTGTCTCGTTTCACACTCATTACCCCAGCACTGCTTCATATTCTTTTGTTGCCCATGTAAACCCAATACCTACATCCAGTCTCTTGCTATGGGGAAAGTGAAGAAGGGGTAGATGTCTCTTCTCTGTAATGCCACATAGGCAACAGGAAGGAAAATGAGAGTGAGCTGTAGAAGAGGACAAAATGAAGTACGTAGAAGCAGGAGACACAAGGAGCCCCTGCAAAGTCAATAACTTCCCACAAGCAACTAAATGAATGCTTGTGGTTCCATGGAGAAAACATGTAGGAGATCCTGGACATATGGATGAATTAGAGCTAGTATAGGGGAACTGGATTAACATCTTCTAAGCTTCCACTCATACAAAGATGGATATGTATGCCCAGCTCCTTGTGGCTTTGTCTGTGATGTACTTGATACAAGTCCAATGAAAAGACCTCTCCCAAATTCAGCTCCCGCCAAGAAGAATATGCAAAGATGTGGGGATACGTTAAGGCTTGGCATATACATTTGCACACATTCACATGTCTCATGCTGGTATGCAGTTCCTTATCAATAAAAAATACATATACTTTTCAAGAATCTTTAAGTCATTTTCAACAAGAACTGTTTGAAATATCTTATTCAAAAGTTCAAAAGTTTAAGACCAGCTTTATTTACAACAATTAATGAATTGTCCCTTTTATTCTACGAAGTCTACAGCCACAGATCTTGCCATGGGATACACCCTATCTTGCAGAATGATGTTTTAAGATCTGTGCTTCTGAAGGAAGTCTGAATAAGGTGAACTGAGTGAAACTAATTCACTAAACCTAAGTCAGCAGTCAGAAATAATACCTCTAAAGGAGGTGCAATTGCCCAATGTATCTCGATAGATTTTTAATCTGAACAGAGCAATTGACCTGTCATCCATCTTAACCGCTTCACCACGGATCAGTTTAACAAAGCCACTGAGATACTATGTTTACCAAATTCTCAGAGTATGTTTTGTCTCCTCAGTGCTGAAAGCTCCATATGACCTGTCTTACTAAGTTGCAAATGTGCTACAGTTTCCCCCCAAATGGCTTCTACCATGCAGTCATGCATAGCCAGTACAAAAATTATTCTCATATTTGATTCGTTTTAAAGCTCCGATTTCTAGAATTAAATGAAGCTGACACAGCATTACCAGTCTGCTGCATCTGAATGCCACAGATTTCAGGAACTTGACATCAAGTGGTGGGGGCAGATCTGAGTCAAATGTGTTTATTGTGACAAGAGCAGAAAACACTATTGTACTATTAGAAGTTAGCTCATAAATCATTTAGGTGTTTCTGAACTTCTACCTGAAAATCAGAACAGTGCCAAAAAACTCTCTACTAAGCTTAGTGATGAAACTCGTTTGACAACATTTTGCCCTCTGTTTGTCAGCCACATAACAAACAAGATAAAAAAAATATTAAGGTACTCGAAACGCACCAGTACTCATGTAGAATGTGCTGATTCTTTTTATTCTGTTCTTTTTAAAGCCTCAGTACTGTAATTTCACAGTCTCGTTTGACAAGGGAGGAAGATGGGTGTGCAGGAAATCTTGATTCCCTGCTTTGTTAACTCATCCCCAACAGCCCTGATGTGTGGTTGAATAAATGACTGTTCCAGATCACGTTTTTTTTTTTAATAAACACCCCAATTGGCTGATGAAAACTACTTTGACAGTGAAATTGTCAAAACACTTGTAAGGAAGTTGTCAGATTTTCCACTTGCTATCAAGAAGAGTGAGAAGTCATGCTCAGTCAAGCATTGTGGGCAAGTACAAAATGTTTCATAGCATTCACACAGGCTAGTGTGTCAGCATCTAACGTAACAAATTAATGGCTTCTTAAAATTGCATGGTTGCTACAATTTTGGACCATATGCACAATCAGATGTTCAAAATAAGAAGCAGCATAAATCTCAAATATCCCTGCCTTAGAATCACAGACCTCTTGTCCTTCAGGTACGTAAATCTCTGTCAGCTGCCTTTAATTTTTAAAACACTTCTGCAAGAAAAAAAGGCTGTCCATACATACCTGTATGTACTGGACAACCATTCAACTTACACTAATCACCTCACAGAACAAACTGTAATATATTAATGCTACCAGCCAATAGTTTCCAAAAACCAAAAGCTGCTAAAATATTTGCCCAAATCTTCCCTTGAAATCCTATCAAGCAAATATTTTTAACGTGCCCTCATGACTAGCTTCAGAAAGAAACTGAACTTTTATTTTCTCACTCTATCTCACTGAACAATTTACATATATTTAGGAATTCAGTACACCATGGAAAATAAAGAAAATTTCTCATATTACTGTATGTTTATTTTACCATTGCCAGTCTAAAAAAATAGAAAAATAAAAATAAAACTATCCTTTACATTGAGTAAGCATCACTAGATGGATGGCCAGAACCTGGCCCCTGCTACAATCCCTTTGTTCCTTTTCGTTTATATAAATAAAGAAGGGCATAAAATGGTCCTAAATATGCTTCTGAGGATTCTCCCCCATTGTAGACAAATCCCTACATGAAACAAAGCTAGAACAACTGGGCCTATCCTAGACCTACTCCCAGGTCCCTTCTGAATAGTGAGAATTCTGGTACAGGTTGGAGCTCTCTAAATCAGATTTCCCTTTTCAGGGACACCCCAGATCTGGCATCTGTGGGTGTTCCAGGGCTGAGGCACTCATGAGGAAAAATCAGGGGCCCTGTGCTCAGTAACTACTCCTCTGTTTGCCCCACAGCTTCTGGAATAAAACGAAGAGCTCCTTCGTGGTGTTCAAGCTCAGGGAGCAATGGAGAGGAGTGGAGACCAGTGGGGCACTTGGGAAAAGCACCTTCAGCAATGGAGCTTGTGCTTCTGGCTCCTGCTGTCAGATGTGGGGCTCTGCAGCCACCCTGCTTCTTTACTCACGTGCCCCCAATTCTCATTCTATCAATGCCAGCCTCTGCTACCACCAGAGTAGAGCCCCATAGCTGTTGGCAGCAGAGGGCCCTGCATTGCTCTCCTCTGGTCTGGTAAATTCCCTGGTTCAGGACCAGTCTTGTCCTGAAGGTGCCTGCCGGACCAGGGAAGTTCAACTTGTATATGGGGGAAGGACCTGGGTGTGGTGATAGCTACACTCAGGGACTACTGGGTTAGAGCAAACATGGGGACGGGGGAAAGCAAACAAACAGAAGAGTCATTTACTGCAGGGAGCACAGCAGCCATCTTTGTGTAGATCCATGACACGCATTGAGAGCGGCTCTATCCGTGGTCAAAATACTGAGGAAGTGGAAAATGAAATGGAATACAGCAGAACAATTATCAGAGGGGAGGCTGTGTTAGTTTGGACAGTAAACTCTTGCTCATCCACTATTTGATGAACTGGGACTCTCACAAAACTGCCATAATTCTGGCAAATGCGGCTTCCTTTTTGTTTTACTTTTTTTTTTTTCCCCTCAGAGTCCCGGGGTGATGTATGAGCCCCTCCCTCCCAGGCGCCTGTTTCCATGTGGCAGCCGCACAGCGGTGTGCCCCTGCAAGCAGCTCCTTGCAGGGCTCCACCACCCCTTAAGAGGCTCCTTGTGAGGCTCCGTGACTGTGCTGCAAGTGGCTCTGTGGGGCGTGGTTGTGTTCACCACCTGACAAGTGGCACCTGCCGTCCCCACCAAAAGATAATCAGGGCAGCAGTTGAGAAGGAGCTGGCACTGGAGGGTTGGAAGGAGCTGAATTTTCTTACTGACCACTGTGCCTCCCCCCAGCAGCTCTCCATTAACCAGAATAATTGAATATCCAGCGACCCCCTGGTCCTGGGGTTGCCAGATATCAAAGAATTTACTGTATCTGCAGAAACAGAGAAGTCCTGTGGAACTTTGACTAACAGATTTATTGGCGTATCAGTTTTTGTGGGCAAAGGCCCACTTTATCAGATGCACTGCTCATGCTATGGTGCAAATTGCCGACATTAATAAGAGGGAAAAAGAATCTGGAAAAGTCCTTTTCACTGAATCTATGATCATGTGTATTTACTTTAGCCTGCATGAAACATTTAGAACAGGACAGTTACCCATAAAAACACCATGTGATCAATTCCCAAATGCTGGAACCTAAATTACAGCAATGTCTTCTGCATTTTGACACTCAGTCTCAGCTTCCTAATACTGAACAGGTAAAATGAATGGATTAAACAATAATCTTTCTTCTTGCCATATATCTGAAAAAGTGGGTCTTGCCAACAGAACAGTATTCATTCTGTTAGAGAGAAACAGATGTTACTGGAGCCTCTAGAATAATATGTCTGGATTTGCAGTATGATGACACAATTAACGGATTATTCCTCCCTCTCTGTGTCAAATCTCTCTTTTTTTCTAACGATATTAATTTTGATATGTATTTCAGTAGGTCTCAGCTTTGAAGAGATGGAGAGCTCCTTCAAGGGTAGCTGCAAAGAGCACCAAGTCATCTTAGCGCAGTGTCTTCATGTCACTATATTTTCTTTGCGTCACTATGGCTGTTGACTCTATTTGGTTCCAAGTAAACACTGTAATGATGTAAATCTTCCCCTAAATAATTTTGTGATTACTGTGGGGATCTGTATAACTCCACTTAATATTATCTCCTCTTGCTCTTTCATCCCAACAGTCCACGCTTTTAGTTGTTTTTGGCTCTCAGTGTCTCATGCATTCACAGGAAGAAAGATTATTATTTAATCCATTCATTTTACCTTTTCAGTATTAGGAAGCTGAAACTGAGCATCAAAATGCAAAAATACATTGCTGTAATTTAGGTTCCAGCATTTGGGAATTGATCACATGGTATTTGTACGGTTAAGTGTCCTGTTCTAAATGTTTCACACAGGCTAACGTAAAAACACATGATCACAGAATCAGTGAAAAAGACTTTTCAAGATTCTTTTTCCCTCTTATTAGTGTTTGCAAAATGCAACCTGGAATGAGCCATAATCATGGAGGTTAGCAAAGAGCTTCCCCAGTTAGAACAGGTATTAAAAGACAAACAAAAGGAAGCTTACCCCATGCTCAGAAAGTAGCAAAGTAATGTCAAGTTAACTAGGGATTTCCTCACCAAATAACTATGACAGACATGTACCATACATGAAGATTTTCCAAAGATCTGAAACATTTTGTATCATTATGTCTTTGATTGAGGTAACAAGAAAAAAATATCAGGGAAAGACGTGACTTACTAAACATTTCTTATGCTAATATTAATTGAACGAAATGTACAAAGACAACAGTGAATAGCTGAAAAACATTTTTATGAAAAATGTCCGTTCCATTAAATATTGTGCCATATTGCTGCTCTAAAGCCCTGCTGGCAAGCAACCAGGGAGCTTGCAACCGGGGGGGTTGCGACCAGGGTGGTTGGTAACAGGAGGGAGTTTTGAGAGGGGCAGTCCTGGGGAAGGAGGGGGCAAACTATAGCACCTTTGGGTAAGTGGCTCCCTGGAATGTGTGGGTGCCTGGGTTTGGGGGTTCTGGGCCTGGGTTTGTCTGTTTATTTGGTGTTTGGAGTGCTGAGCTGTGTGTGTGTGTGTGTGTGTTTGTTTGAAAGGCCATGTGCTCAGGCTGGCCATGTGCTCAGGCTGCGTGCCGATTGGCTGATCGGTCATCAGAGGGAGGGGCTCTCTCAGGTAGGCCAGAGCTCTAAAGCCCTGCTGGCAAGCGACCAGGGAGCTTGCGACCGGGGGGTTGCTAACAGGAGGGAGTTTTGAGAGGGGCTCTCCTGGGGAAGGAGGGGGCAAACTATAGCACCTTTGGGTAAGTGGCTCTCTGGAGTGTGTGGGTGCCTGGGTTTGGCGGTTCTGGGCCTGGGTTTGTCTGTTTATTTGGTGTTTGGAGTGCTGAGCTGTGTGTGTGTGTGTGTGTGTGTGTGTGTGTGCGTTTGTTTGGAAGGCCATGTGCTCAGGCTGGCCATGTGCTCAGGCTGCGTGTCGATTGGCTGATCGGTCATCAGAGGGAGGGGCTCTCTCAGGTAGGCCAGAGCTCTAAAGCCCTGCTGGCAAGCGACCAGGGAGCTTGCGACCGGGGGGTTGCGAACAGGGTGGTTGCTAACAGGAGGGCGTTTAGAGGGGGAGCTTAGAGGCAGCTAAGGAACCCGCTGCAGCATGAGGAGCAGGGGGGCAAGATCAAGGGATGTCAGTGGTGGGCAAGTGGTTTGGGGGCATCTGGTACAGCTGTGAGGATGGCAGCTCCCACAGAGGCTGCTTGAGACATGCTGGCTCAGATTGCATGGCTTCCAGGCCCAGTCCTGCGCTCCCTGTATATATGCACCGCACCAGATCTGTGGGGCTCCAGGAACAGCTGTAGCCAAATGAAGAGTTAGTAGCTTTGGGTGGGGCTCAGGGTGCAGCTGAGCAGCGAACAGGGGGCAGCAGCTAACAGGGAAGGGAGTTTGCCTCTTGGCAAAGCGTCCTAGAGGAGCTTGGGTGAGTGTGGGATATGGGGGGCTGTGTGGTGAGCTGGTGGGTGAATGTCTGTCTGTCTGGGCAGCTATGTTACTTTGCAGAGAAGGGCAGTTTGATCAGCTGCCTGTGTGCCTGAGTTTGTGTGGTGCAGAGAGGAGCAGTTCGCAAGGTGTGAATTGGGGGAGTTTCCTGCCAGGTGAGCCTTCAAGGGCTGATTAGACTGGAGGCAAGGCTTTGAGCCAGGCCTAACCAGCTAGCAGCTCTCCCTATAAGAAGAGAGCTTTCAGCAAACACTGTGAGCAGCAAACAGGGGGCAGCAGCTAACGGGGAAGGGAGTTTGCCTCTGGGAGTTCACCGAGGGAGGAGCCCCGTGTTTGTTGTCCTTTTCAGGTATGGTGTTCCACCTATGCCCTGCAAGGCAGCACTATCAAGAAAAGCAGTCTCTGAAGAGAAGAGCCTGAAGAGCGATGGTGGACGGTGGCCCTGGGGCACTGAGAGCAGCTGGGGGGAGAGGGGCCAGTGCAGTGAGAAGGGTGGACATGGGAGCAGATGCGGGTAGTGGGTTGGGGAGGGTCCTATGGTGATGGTAGCTGGGGGGGGGTGCGAAAGGTGGGGAGGAGGGTCCCGGGGATATGAGGTCATTGCTCCACAGGGAGCTATGGTGACTCGTGGTGACAGGGAGGTATGAAGTAGTGGGATCCTTAACCACATTCTCCACACCCCACTGCCTTGTGGGTTATCCTGGGAAGGAGCAAGGCTAAGGAAGTAAACCCTGACAGGAAATCCGGAGTGGAGTCCGAAGGCGGTTCAGTGTCAACTTCTGGCACTGTTCCGGCAACTCCTGCAGCTGAGCTGGTACCAGATGTGGAGGTTATCCTCTCCTTTGGACTATATCAGTAAAGCCGAGAGGGGGACACTGGTGTCTGGGCAGCCCAGAGTCTCCATAATAAGTGCCCAGGCTCACGCCCCAGAGAGGTACTCCGGCACTGCTGAACAGCGTTGCATCAACACGGGAGGCAACAGATACCGGTTATAAGCTCTTGCTCGATTGGCGTAGAGAACGAGCGCCAGGAGTTGCCTTCGATGGTGGGAGAGATCCTTGCATCTCACTGGACAGTCACTGCCCACCTCAATCTGGGCAGCCCACAGCCAATTGGGTACTGTCCCGCCACAGTTCACCTGCCTCGCTGGGTGTGTGAGGCTTAAGGTTCCTGAACCTGACAAGTGACTGGAATTTGGGCACCAGGCAAACCAATAAGAAAATCAACAAGAAATGAGAAACATCAACAATTTAAGCTTGCTTGCTGGAATGTGTGGACCATGCTGACCGGCTTGACTAAAGATCTTCAGGCCATCAGTGACACCCAAAAGACCTCTGTCATCAACGAGGAACTGAAGAGGCTCTGAGTTGATATCGCTGCACTGCAAGAGACACGACTCGCAGATTCGGGATCTCTAAAGGAAAAAGACTACACCTTTTTCTGGCAGGGTAAAGCCCAAGAAGAACCCAGAGAGCATGGTGTTGGCTTTGCTGTCAGAAACACCCTTCTACAAATGGTGGACTTAGTCATGGGCAGATCAGAAAGACTTCTTTGGACCACGCTTCAAACTTGCACCGGTCCCGTCCACCTGATCAGCGCTTATGCTCCACCCCTGTACGCCACACCAGAAGTAAAATACAAGTTCTATGATGTGGTTAGTGCTGCTGTAACACACATACCTGCTCGTAAACAACTGTACATCTTGGGTGACTTCAATGCAAGAGTTGGAGCTGATTGAGCCTCATGGCCTTCCTGCTTAGGACACTTTGGTGTGGGAAAAATGAATGACAATGGACAGCGTCTCCTTGAACTGTGCACATACCACAATCTGTGCATCACAAACACATTCTTCCGAATGAAGCCACAGCACAGAGTGTTGTGGAGATACCCACGCTCGAAGCACTGACATCAACTAGATGTGGTCATCACTAGGCGTAATAATCTCAAAAACATCCTTCTGACACGCAGCTATCATAGTGCTGACTGTGTTACAGATCACTCGCTAGTTTGCTCCAAGCTCAAGCTGAGACCCAAGAAGCTGTACCGCTCTAAACCTGCTGGAAGGCCCCGCATTGACGCCGGAAAGACGGCAAACTCGGAGAAAGCTGAAAAGTTCAGAGACACCCTCCAGGAAAATCTGCGCAGCAGCCCTGGGGGTGCCGATGCGACATCCAAATGGCAACATCTGAGGGATACAGTTTACAACATGGCCTTGTCGGTGTTTGGAAGAAGAGCTAGAAACATGAACGACTGGTTCGAAGCTAACTCCAATGAGATGATTCCAGTCATTGAAAAGAAGCGCGCTGCACTCCTGGAGTACAAACGCTCACCGAGCCAGAGTACCCAGCAAGCACTTAGAGCGGCCAGAAGAACAGTACAGCAGACAGCCAGGCGCTGTGCCAACAACCACTGGCTCCAGCTATGCAGAAGCATCCAGACCTGTGCTGACTTTGGTAATCAGAGGAATGTATGAGGGTATGAAGAAGGCATTAGGACCCACCCAGAACAAGATGGCACCTCTGAAATCCAAATCTGGTGAAGTCATCGCTGACAAAGCCAAACAGATGGAGTGCTGGGTTGAGCACTACTCCGAGCTGTATTCATGCGAAAACATTGTGGTTGATGCAGCCCTCGATATTTTCGAGCTCCTACCAGTAATGGATGAACTGGATCAAGAACCGACTGTGGATGAACTGAAGAGAGCCATCGACAGCATTGCAGCAGGAAAGGCCCCTGGCCAGGATGGTATACCACCAGAAGTAATCAAGTGTGCCGCGGACACACTCCTGGAACCCCTACATGAGCTACTGTGCCTGTGCTGGAATGAGGGTGAGGTTCCACAGGATATGCGCGACGCTAACATTGTAACGTTGTATAAGAACAAAGGAGACAGAAGCGACTGCAACAACTACCGTGGAATCTCCCTCCTAAGCATCACTAGTAAAGTGTTCGCTCGCGTCATCCTTGGCAGACTCCAGAAGACTGCTGAGAGGATGTACCCCAAATCGCAGTGTAGATTCCGCGCAGAGAGGTCTACCGTTGACATGGTCTTCTCTCTAAGGCAGCTGCAGGAGAAATGCAGGGAGCAGAGGAAGCCACTCTACATAGCCTTCATTGACCTGACCAAGGCCTTTGACTTGGTCAGCAGGGATGGTCTGTTCAAACTGCTCTGCAAGATAGGCTGTCCTCCACAGTTACTCAAGATGATCCAGTCATTCCATGAGGACATGAGAGGAACCATCCAATATGACGGCGCATTATCGAATGCTTTCAGAATCAGGAGCGGCGTCAAACAAGGATGCGTGCTTGCTCCGACGTTGTTTGGGATTTTCTTCGCACTCCTCCTGAAGCATGCCTTTGGATCTTCAACAGAGGGCATCTTGCTGCACACAAGATCTGATGGGAAACTGTTTAATCTTGCAAGGCTGAAAGCTAAGTCTAAGGTGCAGGAAGTCCTCATCAGAGACATGCTGTTCGCAGACGATGCTGCTGTAGTGTCTCACACAGAAGACCAGCTTCTAAAACTGCTGGATCAGTTCTCCTAAGCATGCAAGGACTTTGGGCTTACCATCAGCCTAAAGAAGACAAACGTACTTGGTCAGGATGTTGCTGAATCCCCATCAATCAGCATTGACAACTATATGTTAGAGGTTGTCCATGAGTTCGTTTACCTCGGGTCCACCATCACTGACACCCTGTCGTTGGACACTGAGCTAAATAGGAGGATTGGAAAAGCAGCCACAACTCTGTCCAGACTCAGCAAGAGAGTGTAGAATAACAACAAGCTGTACACTCACACCAAAATGCAAGTCTACAGAGCCTGCATCTTCAACACCCTCCTTTATGGCAGCGAGACTTGGACCCTGTATGCCCGCCAGGAAAAGAGGCTGAACGTCTGCCACTTGCGCTGCCTCAGGCGCATCCTTGGAATATCACGGAAGGACAGAGTGACCAACACCGCCATCCTCGAGCAAGCTGAAATCCCAACAATGCACACCCTCCTCAGGCAGCATCGGCTCCGCTGGCTTGGCCGCATCCACAGGATGAATGATGGAGGGATCCCAAAAGACATCCTGTATGGTGAGCTAGCCTCTGGCAAAAGACCTCCTGGACGCCCCCAGTTGCGCTACAAAGATGTTTGCAAGAGAGACCTCAGAGAGGTAGACATCGAGCTGCACAACTGGGAAGAACTAGCAGACGACCGCAGCAGATGGAGGCAGGGGTTACACAAGGGCCTTCAGAAGGGCGAGATGAGGATCAGACAGCTAGTAGAGGAGAAGCGAGCGCACAGAAAGCACAATAAGGACTTGCCAGACACCCACCACATCTGCATGAGATGCAGCAAGGACTGTCACTCTCATGTGGGTCTTCATAGTCACAGTAGACACTGTAAATGAAGCCCTTAATTGAAACTATAAAGGGCGTGATCCATAGTCTATGCAGACTGAAGGATGCCTACTACTACTGCTGCTCCATATTCATCACACCAAGGGCTTTCATTGCCTCTTTTGGATTTTAAATTTCATGTCAAATATAATTTGGACAAAAGAAAAATAAAATAGCAAGAGCATCGAGGGAGGGAACTTAATAGCTCTATTTTTGCATTACACATTAACATTTGCCCAATATTAGACTTCATTAGCCTGTATTTGTTACATTACAAACACATTCAAAAGCTACATGTATTTTTTGCCAAGAAACACTGATTCTTTTTCTTTTTTCCAGACAATCAATCTGCAGAGCCCAAGAAGCGGCTAGGAGATGGAACAAGGCTGGGTATCTGGGTTTTGTTTAACAAAGAGGGACCCCTGGTCGAGGAATGGCACAAAATGGCAGAAACAATGAAGATGACTGAAAGGTTTGCAGGGTTGGAAAATGAAGCAGGGGCACATTAGGCAGTAACAGAAGATGGATGAGCAAGAAAGTAGAGAAAACTCCTACAAGAAGAGTGGAAGAGTCAAAGGAGATACCAGATTTCAGAACCCCAAGAGGAGTATAGCACACTGAAGGGGACATGCAGTCAGAAAGAACAGGAGGAAGGCCAGAGAATCACACCAACACCAGGAACTGGCAAGTCTACATGAATGATGATGCTCTATTAAGAAGAACTAATGGGCTTGTCACCAGAGCTGATCTATAGAATAGAAATGCATGCTGTCTGCTTGGAGCTAAAATACCGTCTTAAGTGGACCTGAGGTGGAAGAGGATCCTAATGGGAGCAGGAAATAATCCACTAATTGTTCTTCACAAGGGAATAAATGATACAGCCAGACTCTCACTGGAGCACACCAAGACAGACAGAGTTGTGTCATCAAGTCATCAACAGAATGCATCTACACACAAAAGATTGACAGAGAAATCTGCTCTGTTGACAGAGAGTAGCCAGACTGCCCAGCCCTCTGTCCACAGAACAGCTGACAAGAAGCTCTGCAAACAGAGCTGACTGGTGAACCGGAAGCTCTCTCTGTCGACAGAAGTGTCTTCACTGCACTTATGTTGACAGAACTTTGTCAACAGAGGTATTATGCGTCAAATTTTTGAGGGATAACACTGTCGAGACAAAGGCAGATTTCTGTTGAGTCTCTGTCGATAAAACGCTTTATATGTGTAGATGCTCCCTGACCTATCTGGACAGAAGGCCCCTTCGGTCGACAAAACTCTCTAGTGTAGACACAGCCAAGCAATTTAGTGAGACTAAATCCGGAAGAGGGAGAGCTAGATCATTTCTATCCAAGAATATTACAAGAAATGGCACATGGCATTGAAAGCCCAATGGCAAGGATTTCAACATGTATAAATTAAGGGAGTCAATCTCTGATAGGAAGATACTAATAGAAATATTATTTTTAAGAAAGAAAAAAGAATGTCCTGCGAAACTAACTACAGGCCTATTAGTTTTACCTCCATTGCATGCTAGGTTTTGAAAAAAATTCAAAGAGAAGAAGTTAAAGTATCTAGAGGTAAAAGGACAAAATAGAATATTGTTTTACAAATCACAGATTGTTCCAAACAACCTGATCTCTCTTTTTGAGATGGTAACTAATTTTCAACACAAAGAAAATGCCATATGTCTAATGAACCTGGATTTCAATAAGGCATTTGATAAAATTCCAGACGGGAAATTATTAGCTACAGCAAACTTGTTCATAACCAGCAGACCCGGGACCAAATGTTCTGGATAATAGCAGGTGTATCTAGCAACGCATAACACTAAAGAAAAACAAGATTAGATATTAACAAACAAAAATGTATGCAGAGTACTTTATTTCCCAACAACAGTTTTATTGTATATTGTAAAATTATACTGTATTTTCTGTATGTATTTGTATTTACTTTCACTATACTGTACTTACAGAAAACATAACTAAAATTGACTTAGGGTTAAAATGCCAGTTATTTAAGAGTTCTGGATAAGAAAATGCCAGATATGAAAGAGTTTACTGTAAATTGATGAAGATGGGAATTAATGTGAGAACTGAAACTGCAAAAAAGAATTCCCTGTGATGGCTGCAACACTTTGGCTACGTCTACACTAGCTCCAAACTTTGAAATGTCCACGCAAATGGCCATTTCGAAGTTTTCTAATGAAGTGCTGAAATGCATATTCAGCGCTTCATTAGCATGCGGGCGGCCGCAGCACTTTGAAATTGATGCGCCTCGCTGCCGCGTGTCTCATCCTGACGGGGCTCCTTTTCGAAGTAGGCGGGGTCCTTTCGAAAAGGAGCCCCATCGGGATGAGACGCGCGGCAGCGAGGCGCGTCAATTGCGAAGTGCCACAGCCGCCCGCATGCTAATGAAGCGCTGAATATGCATTTCAGCGCTTCATTAGTAACCTTCAAAATGGCCACGCAAATGGCCATCTCGAAGTTTGGGGCTAGTGTAGACACGGCCTTTCTGACTTTGGAAAGTATCATCTATAATGTTTACATATTTCAGTACTGCAAGAACTAGGCGTCCATCATGTGTCATCTACACGGAAGTCCCTCCTCATCATCACACAGGTCTCTTTCCTGCCCTGTGTAGACAGGTACATAAGGAGATATTCATCCTGTTCCCTGGTGTGAATTAGTGATCTATGGCAGATGCCAGCTATTACCTCATCTCTTAATTTATTTTCTGTACTGTGCATCAGGATTATTATTATATGAATAAAACTGTGTAGAAAACAGTACATATCTGTTTAGAAAATTTCACTTTTTCTTTTAGTACATTTGCAAGAACTATGATTGAGTTACTCCACAATGTCTACAAACTTTATCTGTGGTTCTACTAACAAAAGGAATGAGGAATGTCATAGTTACTGTCACATAAACTGTAATTAATTTTTGTAAACACAAGTGGCCCACAAAAAATTGCCCTTTTTAAAAATGAATTTCTTGCTGCCAGAACTTCAGACTTATCCTGGCACCTGAGCAGCTGAATATTCTGGAAACTGTGTTCTGGTTCATTACACCTGTGCCATATGAAGGGTCTGATTCTCCACTGCTTAGCCCCTTGTGTAGTCACATACAACTATGCAGACTGATAGTAGGTTTTCATTTCCTCCTTCAAATTTCAGCCAGACATTAACTCCATCATCCCATCTGACCCATGCTTTCAAGATAGCTGTTTACCCTTTGGATTGAATGAGTCATCAAGTAATGTGGTTACTATTGTCCTGTCTGGTAATAGGACTTAGTAGTACCAGTGCTTTTTTGGTGCCAGTACTTGCCAGTACTGAGTTGGAGCAGGTTTGGCTGGGGAAGAATGCAAGGAGCCAGCCGAGTACCAGTTCCTCCTTTTTTTTCCTTTTCTTTTATTTCTTTTTTTTTCTTTAAACACAAAAGCACTGAGTAGTGCTAACAGCCACTGCTAATATATTGCTAATACTGCTAATATACTGCTAATACGAATAAATAAAATTTTGCACATGTAGAACACCTACCATATTAGGAACTCAAGCCACTTTATAAATATTAACACTCCTCACTACATCCTTAAAACACACAGGTTGCACCTCCCATATCTGGGATGCTTGGGACATGAAAGTGCCCGAACAAGAGAAGTTGGTGGACAAGGGAAGGTGGACAGCCCAGGCTCCCAGGGACTGCCACAGGGCTCCAGCCAGCACCCGAACCCCCTATCGCCATTTCCACAGTGCAAGCGGGGGCTATACCACAGGTTCAGGACAGTCTCCCAGCCCCTGCTGCCACAGGGCAGGTGAGGGCTCTTGGTACAAACCCTGCGGCAGCATCTCCCCCCCCGCCGGCTGCTGCAGAGCAAGCCGGAGCTCTGTGTCTAGTCCTGCAGGGCAGGCAGGGCTCCAGTGCCAGTCCTACGGCAGTCACCCAGTCCCATGGGGCAGGAAGGGGGCTTTAGCTCTCAGCCCTCGGAGCCTCTGAGCCCCCCACTGCCATGGACCAGACAGGAGCTCCAGGGCCCAGCTCCATGGGGCAGCCTCCTGGCCCCGCTGCTGCAGGGCAAGCAGGGCTCCAGCTGCTGGACCCACAGCTGCTTCCCACCCTGCAGTTACAAGGCAAGTAGGGGCTCTGCTGCCAGTCGCGCTGCGGCTCCTGCACCCGCCCACTATTCTCTCATATGGCAACATCCTTGGTCCTGCTGGATAAGGGATGTTGCCCAATGAGAGAGTACTGGATTTGAGAGTCGCAACCTTTAGCGCTATTTCCATGGAGCTTCTTCCCCAAGGTGTGTCTCAGCCCTCCTCCCCAATGAGAGCTACAGTGAGTGGCCTCTCCCCTCTCCTCGGATGTGCTGGATCTTGAGATTTTTTAGTGATGCCTCCAACCAAGGTGAATCCTCACTGGGTCCAGGACACCATGGAATGCCAAGGAATATAAAACCTAATACACAAGAAACAAAAGTACATCAACACAAACCCCAGCAAAGAAATAATGGTATAGCAAAGACAGAATTAACTGGCAGTAGAAACATAAGGTATGGGGAAGAAAAGAGTTAAGGATAGCTAATAAGACTGACACACCAACAACTTTCCTGCCTCCTAACTCTCAAATCTTCCCAATCTGCATCTCCCTCACTGATACCTGAGGATGAATACTCAAGCGCTGAGAACACTGGCTGGCTTAAACAAAAAAAAGGTCTTCTTACAACATGTTTGCCACTTGGTGGAACAGAGTCCTCTCTAGATTCCCTGGTCTGGGGTCCTGTGGAGGTCTTGGCTACCCTGCACACTGATATTTGCAGAGAGATGAAACTTCCTGACCCAGGCACTAGATCCCAGAACTGTTCAAAGACTCCCTTAGAGGGGAGCAGGAGTGAATCAGAGCCTCCCTAAGCTGTGATGCTTTCCATGCAGCTCTAGACTCAATGCACAAAACTGAAACACAGGCTAGACTCTTTGTCAGGCTGTGCCTTTTGACTAAGGGGCTGAGCAGACTTGGTACATCATTGGCCCGGTAAAATTCTCTTCCCCATCACCCTAGGCAGAATTTACAACAAATGTTTCTAGTCCATCCTGTTTGCTATCTCACTGACTCTAAGCATGTTGGAAAATAGTACCCAAGAGCTTTTTCTGCAGTCATTTTGTGCTAATCCATAGTATAAGACCCCACAAAGTCTCAGATCAGGGCTCCAGAAATGGGGCTAACTGCAACTGGGGATTTCATTTGTTTTTAAAGAAACTGAGTACAGAAAATATGTACAGAATGTTCAGAGACACATCTACTCAAGTGAAAGTGACAAAACATCTTCAGACAAAGTATGATAGAAAACGGGAAACTGTAACTAAGGCCCTTTGTAAAAACACAGAGCAAACAATGAATATTTATTCTAAGCTGCAAGACACAGAACTATTCCCTTTAATCACATTTCATTGACCCCATTTTGAAGCCAACTGCATGAAAGGATTCCTCCAGCTGCAAAGAATAAAAAAGTACAATTTACAAGCAGTAAAGGCTTATTTTAATTTTCAGAAAGTCTTACGGTAAATTTAACAATGCTGCTTGATCAAGCAACCTGTTTTGCAATAAAATAGGTGTGTTGTAATCTGCTAAGTTAAAAAGTCCTATATTATTTAGGAGTCTTTCCTTTGTTTTATTGCTTGATAGTCTTGCAAGTCTCTATAAACCTATATTCACATAAAATCTTTTACTCATGAAAATGTCTGCTACTGAAATGCTCTTTGGAAGGTACTATCTATGCCAGTGGGCATGACTTCATTTTTAATACATAATCTTTGTCAACACAGAAAATAGACTATGGTATTAAAAACACAGTACTTAAATGGGACACAGACATTCATGCCAACTGGCCAGAGAAGATCAAAACCCAAGACAGCTCCAGGTACCAAGCCAAAGATTAAAGCTGGAAATAGTCAGAGACAGTGTCAAATTTAAAGCAGAGAAGCAGGGACCAGGAGTGTTCAGGACAGCAGGAAATGGGGGAAAATGGGGCTCTGGGACAGGAGGACAGGATTCATGAACAGGCACAAATGCAGGGTTTACACGGCATCTATAACTGCAGCCAGCCAGAGATTCCTCTAGTTGCTCAGACAAACTCCTGTTTATATGGCACTCTGCCAATGCGGTGAGGGGGTTCACTTTTTCCCCTAATCACAAGCTTTATGGGCAGACCCCTTTCCCAAGTAGAACTTCCCTGCTCCCTTCTTTAGTTTTGAAGTTGAGCTGCTAGGTTGCATTTGTGGCCTGAACACTACCTAGGAACCTATGTGTTAGGTTGGAGGCCTGTGATCCCTCCCACGTAATAATAGAGCAGCAAGTCATTCCACGTTCATGCTCAAATATAAATAAAGGAGTAGCCTACAAGTTCTTACCCATGCAAAAGCCTCGTATGAATAGTGTCACTGATTTCAATGGAATTACTCATGCAATTCATATTTGCAGTCATAAGAGAAGATTAGATCTTGCTTGCTCACTTGCTTTTATGCTTGCTGACTCCTAGCGGCCTCTCTTTCCTATCCACATGTAGTTCAAGGAAATATTCATATAACTACTTTTATCACTAGTCAAGAAATTATGGAAAAATGTTATTTTAATAAAGTTAAATGTAAAGGCATATTTAGGACAAAAACATAGGGATGAGGAATTGTTTTCTGGAAAGCAGTGACTCTGAAGAGGACCTAGGGGTTACAGCAGATAACCAAATGAATGTGAGAGCCAGAGATACTAAAGTTTCTAGGATTAAACAGGGAAGTGTTGAACAGGAATAAGTAGGTGACATTGCTTCTCTGTATAGATCAGTAAAACCATTACAGGTATACTGTGTTCAGTTCTATTGCTGACATTTCATAAAAGATTAAAACCTTGGAAGTCCAGAAGAGAGCTGCAAGAATGATTAGAGGATGGGAAACCTGGCTGATAGTAATAGATTTAAAAAGTTCAATCTACAGTATTTAGTTTATCTGAGAGAAAGCTGAGATATGACTACTTCTTAGCCTATAAGTACCTCCCTGGGGAGAAGATTTCTGATAGTAGAGGGCTCTAATCTAGTAGAAAACACTATTACAAAATTCAGTTGCTAGAATATATAGCTAAACAAATACAGACTCAAGAAAAGTTTTTTGTTTAAAAATGGTGAGGGAAATTAGACAGTGAAATAAATTACCAAGATATATGACAGATATTTCATATCCTGAAATCTTGACATCAAGACTGATGTCTTTCTGATAATCTTCAGTGCAACCCAAATTTGTGGGCTTCATATAGTAACTACTGAGTGAAATCTTATGTCCCATGCTGTGCACAAGGTCAGCTTAGATGATTCTAGCTCTCTTTTGACCTCAGAATTTATGAATCCATTAATCTACTTGAAAGAATATTTGTGAGTGTTCCCTTTGTAGCCTGCCAGCATATAAGGCCTATTAGTTTAATTAAAGCTTCTCCGTATATATTAATCAATTAAACAACTAATTCAATGGAAAGTTGTCTTGACCTAGAAAATGGCAAACATATTTTCTTGTTGTTCTCCATTTTGCAGTAACTGCAAGAGACCTGAAGTACATTCTGTTCTTCAAGAATTAGCTTGGTTCAAGAGTTTTTTTCTGTTGTCCCCTACATGGTACCCCTAGATAAGAGGCATAAAGGAGATTTGTATCAGTACTTGTCTGACCTAGGCCCTAGATCTAACTGTCAAGTCATACTCTTTTTATCATATGCCAACACAAAATGGAATGGTTGTCATGGAGGGCGTGTGTCAGAGTTCAACAACGTTGAGCCAATGGGTCACAACCTTCTTGTTATGGGAAACAAGTAAGACAAGGGTTGCCAAGGTGGTGTTTCTAGGTTCAGCAGGGTTTCCACCTTGTCCAGTCACCTTGTTGCACTTCACTGCTTTGATGGCAGCTTGGACCTCACTCAGTGTAGGAAATGTTGCAAGATTGTCACTAAGCTGTTGCTGAGGGATTTGGTCAAGTGATTCTACAACCACGGTGGAAGGGTGGTTCAAGAGCTCATTATACCTCCTTCCACTGAGAAGTGATGGCTTCATTGTCTTTCAAGAGCCAGGTACCATCCTTTGCTCTCAGGGGATTGAGTCTAGGGTTTCTGGGTTCATAAACAACTTTGGTAGCATTGAAGAAGCCTCTTGTATAGTAGATGTCTGTGAGATGTTGAAGTTCTTGCTCATTTTCAGTCCATCATTGGTTTTTCAGAGACCTTATTTTACATTGGACTTCTGCCTTGGCCTTGCACTTCTTTCTTTGTCATGCAATTGATGTCGCTTTGTCAGGCCCTAACGGTTTTCTTTTTTGCCTCAATCAAGTGTTCAATTTCCACATTGTTCTCATCAAACCTGGTCTGGTAGCCAATGGTTTCTCCACAAGCTCCCATGATGGCATTTTTCCACTGACACCAATATCCTTCCATTGCTTCAGGGTGTACTGTTGGCAGTTTCCTCTGGAGTGTTACCTGGAAGTCACTTTGCCTGATGACACCTGTCAAGCCTTGTACATCGATCTTCCATTGGATCCATTTCCTGTGACTTCTCCATTTGGTGACAATCCTAATTGCCATTGTGGATTGAATAAGGTGGTGATTGGTCCAGCAGTCACCAGCACAAGTCATTGCACATGTGGGAAGGACATCATGCTGATCCCAAGTACAGATGATAGTCTATGAGGTCCTGCTGCTTCGATTGAGGATGTTGCCATGAGGTCTTAAATATGTTCTGCTAGTGGAACAGGGTGTTCATAATGACAAGCTTGTGTTCTGTACAGTTTGTAAGGAGGAGCAGTCCACTGGAATAGCTGTTGCCAATTCCTTCTTTGCTAATGATAGTCTTCCAGAGATCTGCATCTCTTCTGAACCTGGCATTGAAATCCCCCAAGAGAATAATCTTCTCTCCTTTGGGTATGTCTTTCAGGACTGTATCCAGTTGGGTACATCTGGGATAGGGAGAAGATGTCATGAGATTTCACAGCCACACTTTTCAAGAAGGGCAATAAGTTGGACTGTGGAAACTACTGCGCCATCTCCATCCTGGCAGTGGCAGGGAAAATCTTAGCTTGAGTCCTTGCAAACTGACTCCTGCCACTTTCAGAAGAAATTTTCTCAGAATCCCAGTATGACTTCAGATCATCCCAAGAAATGGCAGGTGTCATCTTCACTGCCCAGTAACTGCAACAAAAATGTCATGAACAAAACCATGGCTTATGAGTTTCTTTGACCTGACCAAAGCATTTGACTCATTCAGTCGTAACACCCTGTGGACCATCCTCTCAAAGATTGGCTGCCACAAAACAAATCATTCGCATTTAAGGCTGCTATCTACACATTGGCAGTAACTAAGAATACGTGTCTATATACATTCATATAGATTCATGAATTTATGATTTAGAAATTTTAGATCATTCTGGGGAGTTTGTGTGGAGGAGAAATAATTACCATTTGTTCCTCAAGGGAAAGTTCTAAAACCTGAACTCATTGTTAAATTCTTAAAGACACGAAGGAATCAATTAAAACCTACATGGATGTCCAGTCTTTGCAGGAAACAAACAAGGACAGATAATGGAAACAAATTTATTTAAAACAATAGATTATCTGATTCCTGTAGATGCTGTTCACCTCAGTCCTGCTGTAAGTCAATGGTGGGATGGCTTCTCCTCTTTCCACAGGCACTCAGCTACTTCAGAAGTTCAGGTTCTTAAATCCATTCCTTAACAGCATGGTGCTATAAGAAGTCATTGTGCTAGGAGTAGCTGTCATGTAACAGCTCCTCCATGTTTGTGCTGCTCTCCTGAAATTAATTTCGCTTTCTTGTTTTCCAGGAGGATAGTATAGTGTTAGGACAGCACTAGTATTCAACGCTGGGTTTCTCAGAAAGGTCTCTGCTATTGGGCTCATTCATTACACTCTGTTAAAATGCTACCAAAAAGCTAGCAGTGAAAATAAAAGCAATTACAACAATGTGCTAGCACTGCTTGCAAAACAGGATGCAGTTTTCTGACAATGCTACCAAAAAGAATTTGAATTGTCTCCGTGTTTCTTTCCACTCATTTACCAGGTGACTTAACAAAAGTGACCATCACTATTATAGCCCTGGACTTACTTTAGACTTTCTTCCAGCAGAGGAAAGCAATAAGTGATTTTCACCCATTCAGAAGTCTTCAGTTTGCAATGGGAACTTTGCTTTGTCTTTGAGTGGGAGGGAAAAAACCAAACAAACAGAAGAATTATACTCTTCCAGTTTCATCTCCTGTGAAGAATCCAAAACCACTTGTAGAGAGGGGCCAGGACCTGACATGACTCTCAGCCATTTTGTACATACACTTAGTGTAACTCCCAGCCGTCTTGAATAGTGACAGAGAGATAGCCGTGTTAGTCTGTATTCTACCAAAACAAAAAAGCACTCATGTAGCACTTGCTTTTTGTTTTCCCAGCCATCTTGTATGTTCAGCCATCATAAGTGGAAACAAAAACTGGAGTCAGGAGAATTCTGCCTTGATGTAGGCAAAATGAAAAGTCACAGCTAAAAGCATCACTATGAGAGAGAGAGAGATAGTGAAATAGATTGATTCAAAGTCATGAGAATGTGTAGAGAATGGACAGATAGCTTTGACTTTCTGCAACTTCTTCCTGAAGAATAAATTTTGCTGTGGTAGATCTCTTTATGCTTTGTTAATGGAATACAAACAGATATTAAGAAGTTTTCACTGACTCAAAAATGACACAAGTTAATGAGTAGGCTCTCTTAGGCATGTGAACCCCTGTAGAGAGAAAATGATTGGTTTTGCATGGACATTCTTTGAGTGAAATAACTGATTAAAATAAAGTATTAATAAGTAGAACACATTTCACTATATAAATGAGGGCCCAGAAACAAGCTCATTGGAACAACAGTTCACAACCTAAACTGCTTGGATTTTTAACCCCTGCACAACTTGAACCCCAAATGAGATTGGATCCCATATGGCCACTGGAAGACATCCATCTTCTTTACTGAGAATGATTAGCATTAGATACTTGGTGTGTGTATTCTGCTGATGAACTGTTGATTGCTGAAGAATATTTGCTGCATGATAAAAGCTCATTTACTGAAACAAGGTCCTGTTAACCCACAGAGAAGGTAACACGTGCAATACAGCTTAATGCAATCCTTGAGGAAAGTTACCCTGGAATTTCCTCCTGGTTTCCAAATCACCATAATGTTGGAGAGAAAGAAAAGCTTGTCAGCTTGCAGGAGTAGTAGAGGGAATAAATGGCCTGTTCTGATCCACAATCACCAGCAGAATATCCTCCCCCATGACAGAGTATATTGTTGCAGGGATTGCAATCTCAAGCATCTCCTGGAAACCAGCAACCTGTGTGCACAATACAGCTGGCCAGCTGAGAAGCATCTAGTGCAGAGCTCCTCCGGGTAACAAAGACAAACTAAAGGTAATTTTTTGTCTTTAGTGCTGTAGGAGTTTAAGGAAATCCACAGAAAGCACTACTGGTGTTTCAGATCAAGCTTAGGTATTTTACTCACTTATGAAGGCAACAATCATTGGTTTAGAAAATACAGTTGTGAAGATAACTGCTCTGTTTGGTTTTCTTCTCTTTATTGTGCTAGTTAGAATCCAAATAAATTCAAGTTACTTAAAAAAATCTACAACAATAAATGCAAGCCTTGGACTTCAGCCAGATAAGATACTATATCGTTGTGACAGATCCAGCTTTACAAGCCTGTCATTGATCCTGAAGTGGTGAACATTCTCCTCTGCACTCAAAGCATCTTCTAATCCCTTTACTATAAATTCCTTGCATGTGTATTAAGCTTTTCATATTGGCATCTCTGAGCACGTAATGAATGTTAAGTCACTCACAACTCTGTATTATATGCATTTTATGGATGGCTAAACTGAAATGAGATGAAATTGAAAATCACTTTCCCTCCTCGGTTGTATTCACTTTGCCATATTTAAATAAAGGCCAAATTACAGATTTTGACTACAACTGTGACATCATGCAATTCTATTTCATAATGCTCTAGGCATTTGTGTAATATTTATAATTCACAAAAGTAATCCCGTCTACAAAGGTCAGATCATATAAGTCAACCTACAAAATATGTATACACATCACACACACATTCTTCATCCTGCAGTCCCCTATCACCATACCTCACTGAAAGCAAAAGAACATTGCAGTATGCTCTGAAATTCAACACATTTGGGTTCTGCTATAACGCATCTCAGAATATCACACCAATATTATCCCTGATCACATCTGAAAAAAATATAGAAAATCTTACTAAAAGAAACATCCCAGCTGTAGAAATTATTAAATGTGAATCTACATAACACTCAACGTGGGGATTCTGGTGACAAGTCACTGACTCTTCTAATAAGCGGAACATAGTCATGTCTAATAGGTAAATCATTGGGTGGGGAAAGGGCAAGCTGGGTTATAAATTTTCTTTGCCACGGAGTAGTTGAATGATATCAGCTTTGTGCCTCAGTTTCATCATCAGTAAAAGCTTTAACACAACTTTACAAAGCACACAGAGACCTTGTGATGGGGGAGAAATATTAAGCCATATGTATATGTACAATTATTACATATACATATTAAGCCATATGTATTAGTCAATACACACGAATAATACAGAATTTTAATATTATGTTATATTGCATCTACTTGAGATGCATTTGATCACATACAACTTTAGCTTGATAAAGTGTAGGCGGATTGTTTGTATTCAGTGTATTTCTGTATGTAAATTTTTACTTCAGTTAAGTGTAGAGATACACATCTAAGTGTATCCATTAAACAGTTTGTTAATTTTAAGTATGACTATAACATTTTCTATGAACACAGCAAGTGTTTATCAATTCACTATCAAGTGTTCACCTGCAAAAAAGAGGGAATAACTACAATTTGGTACAGGACTTATCTTAACATTGGCTACATGCTCCTGTGGGCAATCACTGTGGGTTATCTTTCAATGGGACCAACCTCTATTCGAATTAAACAAACATTATGCACAGGAAATGAACCACCAGTCATAATGTCTTGGTCATTTATAGTAGCTAATGGATGGCTAGAATTCTAGGACCCTCATTGTACATTAAATTAAGTCTCGGAGCAAAACAGCATTCAGAGCTATAACTACAAGAGTCTGCTTGTCTTAGAACAGAGAAACAACAATGGCAGGACTAAAACCTCTGCCAGATAATGAGAAAAAACATAGGGCATGGAAATAAAATAGGTATGAAAATTATGATGAATTAATGGCTGTAAAGGATTAAACCCAGAGAGAGTGGGTTCTCTGGCAAGCAGCCAGGTGAGCCTGTAAGGAGAGAGAGGGGGAGATTTTTTTTTTAATCATCATTTGAAGCAGTTGCCTGCTGAGGAGACTCTCTTTTGTGTGGCTGGAGGAGAAAGAGAGAGAGAGAGAGAGATGTTTAAGTCTGAGAAGACTTAAGGACTTCAGTAAATATCCAGGCCGCAAGGAGTGTTATGGCCATACAGATACATAAGTAGAAAGGAAATGTTTAGTAAGACACCATATTTTTTTTTAATTTTATTTGTTTATTTTGGGTTTGGTGCAGGACTTCTTATGCTGGCTGATGTAAATTTTTTGTTTTGCTAATAAATCATTTTTAAAGGCAGTGATTTCATTCCTGTGTCCTAGAGAAGGGACTGCGTATACACAGGTCTAAGACTGAAAGGTCATATATCAGATTGCAGCTTAATTTCTTCCTCTTTGTTTTCAAGATCTCACCTAAGGGAGGGTTAAGAACTTGGTGTTAACCAACAGGGAGCCTTTCCCAATGTGTCTGCCTGGATTTTAAAGGTGGGTTCCCTGTCTTGGGTGGTGGCAGCTACATCCCAGGGTCAGGCAACCTGTGCCCTTGGGAAGCTTTTAAGCAGCAGCCTATAGAGATAAGGTATTTTTAAGGTCTTGTCATACCACACATTCTGCACTTGCAGTGCCAGAGTGGGGATCAGCCCTGATAAAAATATTCTAAGTCAGAGCACTCATAGCAGATAACAACCATGTTAGTGTGCATTAGGAAAAACTAACAGCACTGAGGCCGACCGAAGGGCAGGGGGGAAGGGGGCAATTGCCCCGGGTACCTTGAGTTGCTTTGGTAGTATTGCTGCATGTTGCTTTGGGGGAGGGGGACTGCGGAAGAGAGGCAGCACCATGGTCATGGCAGTACTGAAGGCCAAAAGCCCTCAGCCCTGCCCTTCCACTGGTTAGAGCCAAGACTCTCCTTCCTCCTACCTAACCGCCCCCCCCCACATTGCCCCAGGGCTCACAGCACCGCTCAGCACGACTGACAGCATCTGATACACATTGATCTGAACGTCTCTTGTATTTTGCAAGGGCAGGAAGCTGAGCCAGTTAGTGACAAATGACCTTGATATAAAGTTTAAAAATAAAACCTTATGTGCTCTGAAAAGAACTAATTTGGGCATGCTACATTTTAAACTATCGCTCTAAAGAGGGGAACAAACCAGCTTCTTTTTACAAATGGACACATTGGCTACATCTACACAGGCAACTTCTGTCAACAGAGAAACCCTGGAAGAACGTCTGTCAACAGATCACATCTACACACAAAAGCAGATTGAAAGAGCAATCTGTTCTGTCAACAGACAGCAGCCAGACTGTCCTGCCCTCTCTCAACAGAATGGCTAACCAGAAGCTCTGAAAAAAGGGCTGCCCAGGGAACCAAAAGCCCTTTCTGTCAACAGAAGTCTCTATACAGGCACTCTGCCGACAAAACACTGTCAACTGAAGCACTATACTTGACTGGGGAGAGGTATAATGCTGCCATCTGAATAGCTGAGTTTTGTTGACAAATTCTCAACAGACCACTTTAACCATGTAGACACTTGGCAAGTTCTGTCGACAAAGCCCAGTTTCACTGACAGAAGCTGCCTGTGTAGACACTGCCCTTATACAACCTTGAAATAAGGCTTTCACATTAATGTGCTTTTTTATAATACATTTATAAGAAGGCAGTGAATAAATATAAAGATGGAAAGATTTTAGCATTTCTGATGAGAAGGTCAGCAAGGTTAACAGTTGTGGAGGTGGTCTTTAATAATCATTTGCTACTGGTTGAACCTCTCTACCCTGGCACTCTTGGGACCTGACTGGTGCTGAACACAAAGAATTTACATTCAAGGTAGGTCAGTGTTGTCCAGCAGAATTATAAATATTTCCAGTTTATTGGTCTCTTAGAAAACATTTAGGGGTAAATTACAGCTAAACAACAGCACCGAACACTGAGCCATGATTGGTGGCTATAAACAAACTTTAAGGGACTGTGGGAAACTATGCCACGCCCATGATAAGTGGCAATCCACCCAATTAAAATAAAGCCAGATTATGGATGTTGCCAGACGAGAGTGTGCTGCATTAGAGAATTTCAATCTGTAAATTGCTGATCAGAGCCATTGTACTCAGTGTTGTGCATGTCGCCTACGCACAGACACTGGACTCAACACACACAATTTTTAACCTCAGAAGTAACTCCTTTTTAAGTGCAAGTTTTTGTCTAGCGTCTAATATAACAGCAAAACAAGAAAGAAGCTGTTCTCTTATGTGTTGCTTTTGAACAAATACTAAGCAAAACACCTTGCTAGATATATGCCACAGTCTTTTGTGCGCTGAACACAATATAGTCAGAGCTGTCATTATTGAAGGAATGCACTTTGAAATCTGTAGCTTTTACTTTAAAATAAGATCATTTCATTTCTTTGGTCAATAATAATGTTTGCATTCAAGATTTTTACACATGCCCCCTAGTGTCTATTTTCATAACATACAACTATTTGGAGCTTTAAATCAAGTTAAGGAGAGACTATGTTCAGCACCTAATATATCAGAGAGATGACTTCTGTGCTAAAGAACGTGCGTACACTATGTGGTATGGGAAATGTATTTTCATGAAAAATATGGGGCCAGATTTTGCTCTGATATTCTGCATTTACTACCGCAACACCCTTTAAATCAGAATTGTGCTATTGTAAAAAAGCCATCAATGAGAGCATAATGTGGCTCCTTTGTCGCTTTGGGGTTTTTGATATTTTGTGTGACTCCACTTGTTTAATTACTTTCCAAACTGACAAGATATAAAAAGGGGACATCTGGTCAAAATGCCTATTGCCAAGTGTTGTGCTCAGTTAGAACTGTGTCTATGCACAGCAACAGTACTGAAGCCAATGGAGTTGCGCCAGTTTTCCAGTTTGAAAAAATAAAATGGTGCAGAGAGGGGACAATTAATAAGGTGCTCATAGCAAATTTTTAACATATTTTTTTACATTAAGAGCCTCTTTCTCCTTTCTTTGACTCAAAAATAACTCTACAAATTACTTCTGATTCACAGTCATGTAAATGAGGGAAATCAGAGCAAATTAAATTTAAGCAGTTAGTTGTGAACACTGACTGTATACTTCATGCGGAATTTCTGCTCAGGCCAGTAAGAGTTACACATATGCAAGCAGTGACAGCCTTGGAACCCATGTCATAATTAGAGCTAACTTAATTTTAGGCCTTGTAGCATGTGTTATTTACATCCGTGCCAATGCTGTGATCAGTGAAAGTAAGCAGAGAATTTTGCCATGGCAGTGATTTAAACCAGTGCAGGAGGGATGTACATCACTGCACAAGAGAGAAGGCAGTAGAATTAGGCCATTCAAATTTGTAAATCCCCCCACTGTCACCACGATCACAACCATGCTTACAATAGAACTCAGGAGACTCTGAAAGCCTCCAATTTCCTTCCTTATCACAGCTTGATTCATGTCCATGGTCAATGTAACACAAATTGTGCATGTTTGGTTAAGAATGCTGTATACCAGTTTAAAGTGGAAGTTTCTGTATTAAGCCTGTAATAGCTTGTGCCAATTTTCCTCTTGATTTATAGTTATTTCCCTAACAAGTTATCTTTTTCGCATCCTTTCTGGCTACAGAATGAGATGTAACAGTAATCTTTGTGCAATGCCACTTGTAAACTCAATTTATGTAGCAGATTTGCATGTTAAGTGCTTTACTGGTAAGAGCAGCTCCCAAAGACAGCATGTTTATGCCTCCATTTGTTTAAATTTGAATGCTAAAGTGGAGCCAAGTGAAAAAAACACAGATGATTTTATATCTTTTTGTAAATAAAATATGGATTGCTTATTTTAATTGTTGATTTGTGACACCTTCTTCTGTTAGGAAAGGCAGCTATTAGCCTCAGCATGAGGCCAGTATATTTGGTCATTTGCCAGTTGTGTTGCCTGCCCTAGAGTTTAAAATCTAGGCTACATATGCTTTGGAAGATCATAATTTCTAAGAGTGACTGCTTTCCCCAAAATTACGCCTGGCTATCCCAGGAGTCCGATGAAATAAATGGCACACATTAGTCTCCTATAGCAATAAATTCTGCTTAGAATACGAGTTCCTCCTTGTAAAAGCAAAATGCATCAAATTTTTGTGACAAAAACAGGTGCCTATGAAAACTGTGGATTTAACTAATTTTAATACATATTTTGGTGTTCATTTATTTAAGCATAAAGACAAATGTACTGTATATTTAGTCACAAAGCATATATAAAATTCACCAATTTTCACTGTTAGGCTAATGTCCAATATTATGGTGGAGAGATGTTGCCAATTCTCCTTGATGGCTCATTCATCTCATAATATCTAGCATTTTCTCTGCAGCCCTATCTCCTGGAGTCCTGTAATTATTTAAGAAATAGTTTTTTTGAAGCATATTTCTACCGCAAATGGTGAAATAAAAAGCTTGAAAACAAGAACTTAAAAAGATCAAAGGCAAATCTTTTTTTTTTTTTTAAATTATAGATTATCAGATGTGGCAACGTGGAGCACTTAGCTTTAGTGAGGAATGAGGGCTCCATTGTAGTAAACACTGCGCAAACATGGACCTGAAAGCCAGTGACTGCAGCAAAAAGATTCCAGGATAATCCAGCTTTGGTTCCTTTGTGTCTCTGATATCCAGTGGGGTAAGCCAAAAGCAAAATTAAGCCTGGTTATCCAATGGCAGTTGTAGGCAGGAGACTATAGGCAGGTGTATTCAGCTCCCTGCTCCATTTCCCCCAGTCGTACGAGAATTGTGTACCCCAGCCTTTGACGTTTCATTAATTTATCTGGAAATATTTGAGTGGAAAGCATGTGTATTGCCGTTCAGTGTCACAATATGAAAACAGGAAAACTTATAACAAACAAACAGAAAAAAATCTGTACAAGCTCAAGAATAAGACAATTCGCTCTCCTTACAGCTTTGAGTTGAGGATTTCTTCTGCAAGTCTTCAGAAGGATTGCTAACTTTCTCCCAGGATATCTATTATCCTTGTGTGTATGCTATAATCCTGTTGAACTGTGTGCTTTTAAATTATCAGATGCTGAATATTCCATATTAGGGTTAAACATCTTCCAAATATGATGCACACTCTCCATTTGTATGTACATTGAGCAGTTAATATTGATATCTAGGGCCATTCTAGATACTCCCACTGGGAGAACAGAGGGCAATTAGCACCACAGAGCTATTGCTTTAAGCTCTTTGCCAACACAGGCAAACTTTCTTCATCAGTTAGAATAGCGCCATTTTAAAAGGTTTTATTTTCAGTGTTTTCAATTTCTTTTTAAAAAATGAAAGCTGAAGCTTTGGGAATAAATTGAGCCCCTTGGGCTCTCCCCAACTAGTTCTTCATGCCGCCTTCAGAGGCCACAGTCTACATTGTACAAACATGGTTTGATGTTATAACTGTGGTGCATACATCCTCCCAGAACTGAAAGAACCCAGACCTGGCATCCAGTGTTTGCTTTGAGGAAGCACAAACTGTTGCTTTTTCAACATCCAGTACTGGTTTTTTTATTTTTTTTAAAGAATTTGTAACAGTAGCTTTCCATTTTGTAAACTGACAGATTTGTTATGAAACTTCCAAATGTCTGAAAGGAAAACCATCTTGAACTGAACAAACAACATATTTTCTCTAAAATGTGTGCTTCCATTTTTTTTTTAAGTTTAAAGGCAAATCTATCAGGGTGGCCCCATTACACCATTAATTACAACCATCCAGCTTTAAATGTCAGTCCTCATCTTTTCCACAGAAGCTTCAAGTAGTGGGTTCCACTCATGAAAGCTGGTGTGGTCTTTTGGAAGGGGGTGTTTTTCCATCATTGTTCCTACAGACAATTATAGCACAGCACTGACAGCTCCAAAGGAAGATACTTTCAGTTCTTCTATGCTAGAAGAATGGAGGATGGGACATTTGATCCATAATTACAATGAGATTAAAAAGAGACTGAAAAATAATGAATGGATTAGTACAGTATATTGAAGGTCTTTCACTGGCACCAACCACAGATTTCATTGTGTGAAAAACCCTTGGGTTGTGTCTACCTTAGGGTGTTTACTGGTGCACAGCTGTGCTGATGCAGTGCACTGCTGTAAGGTCTCATGTACCCATTCTATGCCAGCAGGAGAGAGCTCTCCCATCTACATAATTAAACGACCCACAATGAGCAGTGCTAGTTATATGAGCGGGAGCAGCTCTCCCCCAGCATAGCACTTTGCACACTACCACTTATGCTGATGAAACGTATGGTGTTTTATACTGCAGCATATGTTTTGCTGGCATAAGTGGTAGTAGACATGATTGTATCCTTGTATGGAAATGTTTTCAATCATGAGAGAAGGACAGAAATAGACAGATTTCTCTTCCCATTTTTTCATGCTATACTGCCTTTATAATTGCAGCAACACACACGATTGAAAATGACCCTTTGCATTTAATGCAAAGTAGACTAGCATGCAGTATCTCTGGCATGCCTAAGTGTAGTCTAGTGATAGAATAATAAATGAGCTCTGAAAGGACAGCTCACAGGAAGTGACATTGCTGCAATTCAGAAGGGTTCATTTTCATTTCTATTGCCAGTTAAGAGTTTACTGTGTGGCAATTCAGCCAGCCCCACTCCAGGAAGTGTACAAGGACCATTAAAAGGTCAACCAGGGGTAGGAAGCTGAAGGCACTGAGAGACCCATGAAATAATTCTATGAAGCGGACATTGACAGAGCTGTCCTATATAAATCTGTAATGCAGCAGCTTGCAGCAAACCGACTGGCCTTTTGGTCCCTGCAGCTGTGCACTGAAAATTCTGTAACTTACTTTAACCTACACCTAATTCAAACGCACTTTTAGTGTGGGGTAGCAGGATCCACTATTATACACAGGTTGCACCCCCTGGTTTTGTATGGTCAGGACCTGACAGGTTCTCAATGACAGAATTTGCCAGATCAGGTGAGGACCAGGGTTACAGCACCAGCCCTGCCCAGCCCACACACGCTGCAGGAGAGCCCTGGTCAGACTGCTGGCCAATGCTCTGACCCTCGCCCCAGCCCTGCAGCGGCAGGTCCTGCAGCATCCGTGGTCCGTGTTGCCAGATGACAGAGTACCAGATTTAAAAGGTACTCCACCACAACTTATCATGCATAAACTGTCATTATAGTCAGGCCCACTTCTCTACATGGCTACTTTAAACGCTTCATAGAATATTCTTTTACGTTACCCATGGAAGGAAATGTCTTGCAATTCGCTGGGAAATACTAGCTGGTTATCTCAAGGAACCTGGTGCAAACCTAAGTAGGAAGAGGACTGTTTTGTCAGTGAAATCTTTCTGAACTTCCCCCATTAACTCATTTCACTGGGCAAACAAACTTCATCAATATTGCTTCAGTTTATTATTCAGCTGAAAGGCACATCTGGATATATGGCAGCTTTTAAAAAAACAGCTCTTCTGGAGTACTGCCTGATGTTTGTGCAAAACCCTGATATACTTTCCAGTATGTTACACATCATTTTTTTTTCTAGAAAGAACTTGTTTTTCTGAAAGAACTCCAGACTTCCAGTGAGAATTAGCAGAGTGACAGGTCATGGGATATAACAGGGCTCACCAAGATCAATGGTTTCATCATAGTTTCTATAAATTATCTGGCAATGCCCTTGAAGAACATTTCCTTCGTAGACGCAGGAACAAAACACCCAGGGTGCTACACATACAGTAACAGGAGTGGGATGAAGCCCAAAACAAGAGAGTTTTCTCGACTACTTGCTGATTAATGATCAGACGTTGCTGACCAATTTTTGTCTCATTTAAAGAGTTTTCAAGTAAAACAGAAGGACTGGCTACAATTGATGCAGAAGGCAATTATTTTTTAGTACTTTTAAGTGGACATTTGACCAATTTCCTCTGGCAACTGTGCCTTACCCCTTCCCTCAGGGCTTAGTAATGTGGCTTATTGCGCAATCCATACCAGTCCGTTTTAAACAAGGTGACCGTCTGTCCCATATTGGGTGGGACGGTCCCATATTTGGGATGCCATAAAGGCCTCCCGACTTATTTTTTTAAAAGGGACATATTGTCTGGTATTTGAGCCCTCCCCCTGCTGCACCTTTTGTGCCAGCAGCTGAGCCTGCACAGCTGCTGGCAGAAGTCACTTCCCTGAGCCTCCATGAAGTGTGGGGAAGTGTGAGCAGCTACAGCTTCCCCAGGGATCCAAGGCAGGGCCGGGGCTACAGCTTCCCTGGGGCTCTCGGGGAACACTGGCTGCTGCCACCTCCTTCCTGGCTCCCTGCTGCTTGACAGAGCTGGGAGGAGCTGCCCCTCCCCCCATATCTCCCTGTCCCATATTTGGGACAAGAAGATATGGTCACCCTAGTTTTAAAAGGCAAGTGTATTTTTCACACATTTCCTTTTAAAGATATTTTAATAGTTAAAGCGAAATATTTTGGAAATTTACATAGTTTGCATCATGAAACAAATTCCAAATTTTGAAGAATTAGTGCTGTACCTTATCTGTGATTATTTTGTTCTCATTACTTGTAAAGATTAAAAAAGCCATCCAGAAGTGATTGAGTGTTATTAGAGTTTAATAGAAAAAACATCAATTTCATAGATGTTTCATAGATCAATTTAATAGAATAGAATCCACTGTTATTAGACTTTAATAGAAAAAACATCAATTTCATTTCAATGGCTTAATTAAAATACCCTAAATGGCACAGACTCTGATGCTGCACCCCAAAATCAATGGGTATTTGGCCATTGACTTCAATTGCTGCAGCACAGAGCCATTAAGTTTGGCCTATTCAGGTAATAGGTTTGTTTACTATCCACCTACGACATGCACTGATCCAATACAAATGTCTGTGTCTTTGTATATGAACAAAATAATCACTGTTTGATGCAATTCTGCATCTTCACTTTTCAATCATTGCCACAAGCTGAAACTACTGTGATATCTCGAGAATATCCCCCACTAAAGATCATCTGATAACTATGAGCTATTGCAAGACTAGCAGGGTAAGTAAGCTGTAGTTAAATGATATGAGAAAACAAATATCATTATAATGCTGCCTTCAAAATCAAAATTATTTGAACAATTTCAATGGCATTCATATTATTTTTTCTTAGAGATTTCCTGTCAGTGCTGTTCAATAGACAGACTTCATGGAGTAGAGTAGAATTTTAAACAGAAAAAAACTCAGTAAACTACTCAAGCATCGAGGGCTACCGTGCTCAATGGCCCACAAAAAATGGAGAGGGATGCTCAACACTCACAAGGGTGGATTCATCTTTTGTGGACCATGGTGCCTGGATCGTTGCACTGTCCCTCACTCTGCCCTGCAGCTTTGTCCCTGCACAGCCATCCTGTTTTTAAAGAGACCAAGTTTTGGCACACTTAACTGCTCTTAAGCATACAAATAAATCTAATTCTATTAGATACACATAGTGGAAGTTTTAAAGTCACAGCTATTAGAAGAGAGTCCAGGTATTCATACAAGCTACTTCACTTTATTAATGTATAAGCTATGAGAAACTACCATATATTTAAAGTGATTATATGAACACTGGATCTGGAGCAAAACCTTGATTTCTGCTAACTGTCTGCATTCTTGCTATGAAGAAACATTAACTATGATTATTTTCAGAATAGAAGAGCTTTCTTTTTTGGTGGAAACTATCCTCTCTTTTTGATAACACTAGCCAGTAAAATATAAATTTAGTACAACTCACACAACATTTTGAGCCAACTTTGTCCTGTATGATTACTATAGATGCAGGACAGTGGAAGATTGCAACTAGTATACTGAGATGTACCAGATGCTTTAGGGCTGGGGATTAGTCATCAATTTTGTATCTTTAAATACTATATTCATCTGTATGAGTTGGAGATTTAATTCTGGCTCCATTGAGGAGATTTAGCAATCTTCCCTTAGGAAGTAAAATAAGTGGGTAGGGGGGTAGGGGAGCAGGAGAGATAGACTGCAGATCCAAGAACAGATAAATTATTGCAAATTATGACAAATCTGCAAATGAAGAGGACAAAATCCTGCACAAGTGTTTGAAGGACTGGAAGCCAGCAACTCTTGCTGCTCCTCCCATGGAAGGGAGGGTCACAGGGGAAGTTTGGCATTGTACTACATAACATACTCAGGAGACATCAAACAATCTCTGCTTTCTCTCTTCTACCCTGCACCACATAATTGTACACAGTTCAGTTTTATTTGCTTCTTCAATATCTGTGTGGGGAAAGGAGAATTCAACAGGGCAAATGTTGAGAACATTGATTAATTGGCCTTATACTAAGGCAGGGGTCTGCAACCTGCAGCTCTGGAGCCTCATGCATTTCTTTAAGGACTTCTTTGTGGCTTCCAATGCTATAATTCCAAAGTTAAAAAAAATCCTCATCCTGATTATTTTTGATAAATGGTGAATGTCTAAAAGCCCAACAATGAGCAACTCATATCTAAATATCAAATGTGTGATCTCGAAATGCTGGATAACTCCCCCTTTAATATGTCCAGTGGATTGTGGGATATTATATTGTATCTGCTTTAATCATGTTGCTAATAAAGTTTTGATTTTGAAAAGGAAAGGAAGTGTGTGGCTTTCCTGCTGTGAAGGCTAACATACATTTTAAGAAAGAAAATGTGAGGTAAAATTGGTATAATTAAAATAGGTTTGAGAGTGAAAGTCAGGAAGATAGTAGTACAAACAAACTTGTGAAGTGTGAGGAAATAGAATATGTAAAATGTTTGTGAACATCTGTAGCCAGACAAAGTCTCCCCCTTACAAGCCAGCTTGCTCGCTGCCCCCCGCCCCCCACTGAGAAGCACACAGGGCACAGAAACGGCTGCTGACAGCACAGTCTTTGATGCCCTCATTGAGGCCCAGATGTGCTAGCTCATCGTGACCCTGAGAAACAGAAAGTACAGATAAAGGGCTAACAAGCCAAACTGTCAACAAAAGGTGGCGGGGGGAACCTCAAGAAATTACCCCAGCTGGCATTGATGAATTTGATACGCACACACACATACTATCCCAGAAGAGGAAGTCCCCGCCCACACAAAAAGAATGTCCTGTACTCCCAAATTGCTTATCTCCCGTCTTACAAGTGCAAATTAAGTAAGAAATGCCCTTGTAACAAACTGGCGTCACAAAAGACAGACCAGTACGATCTGGCACCATAGATAAGAAAGAGAATACGTAACTTAAAAGGGGTATAAAAGATGGGTCCAGCAGAACTCTAACTTTGAGTGCATCTCCACCAACTACCTGCTGGTCGGGTCAGCTGATTGCCTCCCGAGGTCCGCAACTGGGGACGCCCAACCTCATATTCGTCTTTCTGCGGAATTGAGTGACTGATCCGGCTTGGCTACGCTGGTATCGAGAAACGCAGAGAAGGTAAGATATACCCATGCTAGGTCTCCGTTTTTTTTGTGCACAGCTAAAGAAATAGAGCTCTGTAACTAGACGTCGTTGTATCAAGATATCATTGTGTTAGATGGTAACAGATATCTTTGTATTGGATTGTAACGTAACTTGTTAACACCTGTACTTTGCTAGCATATAAGAAGTAGACAATAGCCTTTTGTAACCACACGCTTATAACTGTAGCTTAATAAACTTGTAACTAGTTAAGATCTAAGCCTGACCCTGTTATCCTTTTGTCACTACAACACAGCCGGCACAATAAAAGAACTGTAATCGTTTGGTTACTACAGCCTGGCCGTGGTTGAGAATACTAGCAGCTCCCTGCTCTAACAGTAAAAAACTGGGTTGCTTAGGACTCAGGGGAATCCGTCAGACTGTCTTGGCTGCTTGCAGCGACAATCTCCCTGCTCTCGCAGTTTTAAACTCGGATGATAACAAGGGCATAGTTGGTACCTTACCGCACATTACCCAGCCACCGGCTAACAACATCCCACAGTAAACATGTATCCCATTACAAATCACTGTGGCTGTGTCTATACTTGGCCAAAATTTCGAAAAGGCCATGTTAATGGCCAAATCAGAGAATACTAATGAAGCACTGAAATGAATATTCAGCACCTCATTAGTATGCTGCCAGCTGCAGCACTTTGAAAGTGCTGTGTTTCGATCATGTGTGACTTCTCCACACAGACCCCTTTTTGAAAGGAGCAGGGCCCCGTAAACAAGCCGCGCTTGATCAAAACGTGACACTTTCGAAGTGCCGCAGCCTACAGCATGCTAATGAGGTGCTGAATATTGATTTCAGTGCCTCATTTGTACTCTCTGATTTGGCCATTAGCATGGCCCTTTTGAAATTTTGGCCAAGTGTAGACGCAGCCTGTGTGTGCTCTGTTCTTAAAATAGGGGTTACAAAAAGTAGGGTTTGACATTATTTATAAAGGACTTTCTTGTATTCACATCCATTGTGGCTCTTGAATTATCGAGCTTTTTATCGAATTTGAAAAAAATGGCTCTTCTTGCTATTTTGGTTGCCAGCCACTGCACTAAGAGAATGATTTAAATCCATATTAGGCCACTCTTGAATTTGTTTGACAGCAGCCATCAAAAGCATCACCGAGTTCAACAAAAGTGTTAGTTTGTTGAGAAAAGTACGAAGACCAACTCATCAGAAAAAGTTACTCTTCATGTTTATAACCACTTGTGTAATACTGAAGTCAAGAGGCTGAGCTGGTATAAAATTAACACAGCTCCACTGATTTCAGTAGGCCTAGACTGAGGAACTCAGAATAGGAGGTTTTCCAGAGATACTAGTCTGGGACATTCATTTGTTCATTCATTCCACAAACACAATAAAACACAAATGCTGATTAATATTGATACTTCATTTGCAACTAAAATAGGAACATTTGGAACTGATGCCTAATCAGAAATTGACAGTGACCTTTAAAAACGGGTATTTTTAATGATTATGAGAGTTTTTGTTACATTGTCATACATCACCAGGTCAATATATAATCGACTACAAGATATGTAATATAATTTAGCAGATTAATTATGAAGGAGACCATTCTTATTTATACATTCATCAAATTTTGTATGGATCATTATTTTACTTCCTGCTTGCAGCTTCGGTATGTCAGCAGAAATGGTCAATGATGAGTAAAATTTCACAAAAACTTACTGTTGAAGTCAAGTTTGAATAAATCATAAAATATGTTTTGCTGAAATCTGTTAAACTATGTACAGTACTGGACACAAGAGCATGGAAACATATAGATCATTCTTAGCTCTGTGATGTAATTTACCAAGGCCAGTTCAAGCAATCTTAGTCATAATTTACAGACCCAAGCACTATGAGCACACACAACCTTGCAATTGCCCAGTTTACACCAACTCATTCGTACAACTGTAATTTTAAGAGGCGATGCAGGGACAAGCCCAGACAAGGATGACAACCAGATTGGAAGTATTCTATTCCATGTGAAATAGGTTTTGTACCAAGCTCATCATCATAGTTTGAGCACCTTCCAGTAGCACATGATGCAACATGACTACGTATTTGTTCTGTGCGGTTTGTTCTCTCTTCTACATAAAGGAAGAAATGTATGGAGTGCCTTGTTTTGGTAGTGGTGAAAAAAATACACTGCTATGTGTTTGTTAAAGCAGGCAAAGTCAAACATGCTTTTACCTGGAACAGAAAGCAGCAAGGTGTCTGGGATGGCTCATAGTTTATGGGAGAATTCATTCCACAGTCTGAGACTGGCCCCCAGAAAAAGCTCTGTCTGCTGCACACATGAGGTTTACACTTAATGGTAAGACTTTCCTGGCGGTGTTATTCTTGGCAATGGCCAACAGGCACTGAAAGAGCCTCATTCAAGGACAGCAGCAGTTAGCACCACGGCATCTTATAGGCCACAGCATCTGGGTCCCTGAAGCAGGAGAATTTGAAATCAGATACATCCTTTTCCTCTACCCTCCAATCCGTGCAAGAAACAGAAGTTAGCCAAGTAACACTAAAATATGCAGAATGGACCTATAGGAAACAAGTTTGGTTTCTCCATTCTCTCGTATCCCCTCCAATTAAGCCTAGCCCATTGCCTTCTCATGTGGTCCAGGCATTAGCCTGAGACTCAGGAGGCTCCAAGCCTTTCTACCAACTTCTTAAGAGACTTTCACCAAGTCATTTGCTTTCTCTCTGCCTAAAGGCCTCATCTGTAAAATGGAGATCAAAGAATGTGTGTCCCACGCTAAGGTGCTTTGCAGATTTTCATTAGAGATTGTAGAGATTTCATTAGAAAATTGAGCAACCTGATAAATTTAACAGGTTTGTGTGTCAGAAAATGAAGTTTCTTTGACAATGAAATTGAGAAGTGTCAATTTCAAGGAAATTTTAAAATGGAAAAGGCAAAATGATTTATTTTGACTTTCTTCATTCTGCTTGACAAGATGAAAACATTTCATCTCAACAGGGTAAGAATGTTTCATATTAACTTACATGGTCTTTCCTTTCAACCATTCGAATATACATTATATACATGGATGAAAATATAAATAACCACACCGTAGAAAATGTTAACATGATAGAAAGTAAATGATACCGCATTACCAAAGCAAAACACTGAAATATTTCAGAAGCAAAGATTTTCAGAATTTCCATTTTATGATAAATTTCAGAATTTTTACTGTACGTTCTCATTCAGAATGAAAAAAAAAATAGGTCCAAGTTTCCTGTGGCAGGGAAAATTCCATTTTCTAACCAGATCTACTACTCTGATGCTTTAGTGTGAGACGAATAAAAGTACTTTAGACACAGAGGAGAAGATTAAGGAGCAGTCTTGAAACACTTCTTTGACACCTGTTTACCAGAAAAGTAAGCCTGCTGACCATGGTGAAAAATACCTGTACCACTATGTCCCTAGTACTTTAAGGAGGTCACGTTTCAAAAATACAACCCTTGTCTCAGAAGTGATTCTCTTGCCTGGAAAGAGGAATGAGACTCATTGGCTGGAGAGCCTAACCCCATATAGGTCAAGATGGGGAAAAGGCTCATGCAAACCACTTCTCATCTCCCAAGCAGCTCTGTGTTGATTCTGTTCCCTTTTCTCCACCAAGACACATGGATATATATTTTTAAATGCGGCTAGTTTCATCCTAGCCACGTATGATGTAAGTTTTCAGTAGTTATACAAGTTTTATAGTCACACAAATGTGTTAGTGCTGCCTTTATACACAGAGAGAGAAAGGTGTATATATCTCTCCATGCTACCACACTCACGCAAGATTATTGACACTATTTAAAAAGCTGAACACACACCAATCCATTAGTAAGAACATAAGTGACTACTGCAGTTGTCTAAATGTAATCAGTAATATCAAGGTGATCATAAAAATATTTTTTAAATAATCTGGTACTTTCATTTAAAAAAAAGACAATTTTACCACTGGATAGACTGTCATAATAATGGCATATTTTAGGTCCTAAATTTCTAACATTTTACTCTCATAAGCCTTTTAATATTAATGGTAAAAGTAGAAATATATTTTAAAGGACCAAATTTTAATCCTCTGCAAAAATAATTATTATAAGGGGTCATTATTTTTTAAATCATAAATTGCTATAAGAACATGAGATTTATTGGCACTCGTAACAAAATGGTTAATTTAGAACACAAAATGAAAGCTGAATAGATTATAATACCTGGTCAGAATGACCTTCTCCTGAGAATTAATATACAATAATCAACAGCAAAGGAGAATTTCATGGATGTGCAGAGGAGAAATACTTCCACGTAAGAGTCTTGTTCTCAAATAATCACCACCCTCAAAGACCCAGAGAGCCAAAAAACAAATGTGTTTATACATACATGTACTCACAACCTACAACAAAGACCATATGCCCTCACCCAAAAACACAAGCACAAACACCCATAAATCACACCGTTAGCAATACAGTTGAAAAGATCAACGGCAGCACTATATCAAAACCTAACACTACATGCTACGTATTACTAGCTTTTGTTAACATAATTCACCACCCACAATTTCACAATAAAAGAAAATCCCCAAGACAACAAATTGTACTTAAATATTAGCAGGGTGACCATCTGTCCTGTTTTGGGCCAGACAGCCTGATAATTCTTACATCATCCTGGAGTTCTGATTTATTTTGTCAATGGGGCTAATTGCCCTGCATTCCACTTTTTTACTAGCCCCCTGACTACACCTCCTGCTGGAGGGAAGCCAGAACCCAGACCCACACGATGGCACAGCTGCTGCCCGACTTCCCCCAGCTGTGAGGGGCGCTGGGAGCTGGACCCACGCAGTGGCACAGCCACCTCCTGACTTCCCCTGGCTTGTGGGGGAGCTGGGAGAAGCACCTACGTGGTTGTGCAGCTGCTGCCTGCCTTCCCCTGGCTGTGGGGAGCTGGGAGCTGGACCCGCTTGGTGGCATGGCTACTGCCCAACTTCCCCCAGCTGCGAGGTCCGGGAGCTTCACTGGAAGATTCACAGTGTAGATCCCAGTGCTGCAAACCACAGCTGCCCCCCTGTACCTGCCCAGCAAGGTGGCAGCCCCCATACGGCAGCCACCTCCCGACTCCCGGATAAAATGACCATCCGTCCTGTTTTGTCTGGGATGGCGTTATTCCCGTGTCCCATATTTGGCCGGGGGAGATATGGTCACCTTAATATTAGGAAGCTTTCCAAATTGCAAGATAACTGTTCCAACTTGCAAGGGTATTGACCAAAACCACATAGAAAACTGAACTTCAATATAAACTGTTTCTCCAGTGTTCTGTCCTTTTCTTGGGGGAGATAGCCTATTATAGCAACAAACTGATGTTTAAGTACTCATTTCTTTGGTCTGGGTGAGAACTAATTCAGCTTATCTGATTTTTATGACTACTTTTAGAAGCACATAATGATGAATCTGATTTTACAAAATTCAAGTGTTTTCCCTTCCTATCGTTAACTCAGAGATTGTGTGTGTGTGTGCACGTACGCGTGCACATCTCTCATTTGTATGCCATGGTTGGATAAACTGAACTCTCAGATATACAGACTGGTTCTGACTGAAAAATTTTCAGTGAAACTTCATTCCATTCCATTCTGGAACAGGAAATTTTTGACTTCTTTTGTTTCAAAAATTTTGCTTAGAGATTTTTTTATTTTTAAAAATATAAAAAATATGTAACTCAGAAGGAAACTTTTACATATTAAAGCAAAATGTTTCGACCAACTTATAATTTTTTTTAGTATTAGTTTAGTGGGAAATTACAACATGTTTTCTTTTTTATGAAAACATGAAAATTACAAAATTTCCAGTGAAGTGGAATTCAAAACCTTCTCTTCAGCCAGTTCTAATAAATGCAGCTCTCATTTTAAGCCTGTAAAAATTGTAAACATGTATCAGAAAAGAAGTTGGCTCCACTTTCAAACATTCTAGACAGTATATTAATAGGAAAGCGAAAAATGTATAGAACAAACCTTCATTGTTAGTTTATGATTTCTGATTCGTAAATGAAGGCCCAGTCAATGAAAAATGAAATGTGTCAGAGTCTGATCTTATTGAAAGAAAGGCATTTTTCATCATTAACTTCAACTAGGATGAAGATTTGACCTTTCATTCAGAAAATGGTATTTAAATTCAGCATGACTGATTCTGTTCTCACTTAAAGCTAGTTTTAGCAAGGTTCTGAGGTGTCTGGCCCTGACCCAGTAAACCACTTAAATATTTGATTAGTTTCTAGAAAATAAATAGTTCCGTTGACTTTGTCTTAAAGTGGTGAGAATCATAAATACTTTTATTGAAGTAAAACAATACCTGAATTAGTGCAGAATGGATGTTTTTAAAACCGTTATGCCATCCAGGCATACAGTTTAAATTGTATTAGCTAGGACAGGTTTAGGACTATTTTTAAAGCCTGCTCAGTGAAGAGTTCTCTTATCCCACATGATTCTGCATTTTGGAAAAAAAGAATAATTATGCCCATCCTAAGATGGCGTTGATATATCTATGTCAGTCCCAGGACATTAGAGAGACACAGTAGATGATGTAGTTGGTCAAATAAAAGATATTACCTCACTCATGTCGTCTCTTCAGTATCCTAGGACATAACAGTTGCTATTAATACTAAAATATAGCTAAATAAAGATAGCTCGTGGAATCTTAAATATTTTATGACGAAGAAACGAAACTCAGACATTGCACCTTAAGCCAAAACACTTTAATATTACTACACCATGTTATTTAAAGTTAGAAAGACTTTGTTTCACTTCAACTATTAAATGTGTTAAAAGACTCCAAGGAATTCATATAACTGTTCCAAATTAGGATATTATCATCCCATCAGTAATCTCTTGAACAAATAAAGAGCATTACTTGTTTCATATTCAGAAATGCCTTTAATTTAATTGAAATGTTTGAAAAGTACAAAGCACAGATTTTTTCCACAACTAAGCTTTAATTAAATATGCAAATTTCTTTCAGCCATTGAGTTGCGGTGAATAATTGACTTAAAGAGGAAAAAATGGCCAATAATTTACAAATTATCTGTTTTTCCATATCATAAAATCAATAGAAGTGTGACTGGGAACAGAATGTTAAAAAGTTGCAAGTTCTGAGGATTTACTAAGTATGCATAATAAATAAGGCAATGCTCTCAGAGCACTCCTTTTATCATATTAGTTCCACAAACTAGTTAATCCTAGTGTATTGTTCTTATGGATAAAAGTCTCATTTGTTTATAATTGTCTAATCAACTGAAACTTAATTGCATTAAGGATCTTTGATGAAGCTTTATAATCTGCATAAAGATTAATAATTTAGAATCCTAATTAATGGCAGAAACATAAAAATAAAGTTTATAAAGAAAAGAAAGGGCTGTATTTGATTTCATACTAGACTACTTGTTGATGAGGATACAGAGGCAAAATGAGGATAGGTGCACAGCACTGAACAACAGCTGCAAAAAGTGTAACAAAGAGAAAATGTGCTACACAGGGCCACATTAAGAAAGGGGCTTTAAGTGCAGCAGCCCAGAGTCTCCAGCTAAAGTAGGCCACACAAAAAGATCTCCAGGCCATGGAAAGTACAGATCTTTTTGCAGATCCCCTGTTAGTCTGGAGCTTCAGCCACTAAAACTCCTGTGTTCCAGCCCAGCCTGGGCTGGAGATGCATGCTCTGAGACATTGTGTGTATAATTCTCCTGCAGTCTTGGCCCCCACAGCTCCCATTAGCCAGGAATTGGAGACAGTGGGGTCTGCAGGGGGACAATGCCTGCAGGCAAATGCAGGGCATTTTGTAGACCCACCTCTCCCATCCTGTCTCGGGGGCCTGTGTCAGCAAAGGGAAACTGTCTGAGTAAGCACCCCACATCCCAAATGCCTGCCCCAGCTCTGAGCCCTCTCCTCCACTTTAATTTCTGCTCAGACTCTGCACCCCACCTCTTTCCCTGTGCCCCTTTCCTGCACTCCAAAGCCTTTGACCCCATCCTGAAGCCCCGTCCTGTACCCCAAATGCCTCATCCCCGTCCTGCCCCAGAGCTCTCCTGCCTCCTGCATCCCAACCTCTGCCACAGACACCTCCCCCACTCTGAACCTCTCATTTGCGCCCCACCCCAGAGCCTAGGAGCCCCCACAAATTCTAATAGCCTTAGGCCCCCAGAATTAGTCTTGTCCTAGTGCTAGACCCATTGCTAGTCTTGTCCCAGACCCATCACCAATACTCTCCTATGCTAGGCATTAAGATGGTTCCAGTGTGGTGGCTATGGCACTCCTTACCAGATGATAGTGCCAGGGTTACAGGGCTCCTTACTATATAACTCAACACAAGGTCGGCACATCTTCAACTGAGGACTCAGAAAACTCAGTTTTCTGAGTTCTAGCACCTCTGCCCCCCAGTGAGCAGGAGAAAGGGTGAAATCAAGTTGCCTTCATAAATTAAATCAGACCTTGTGGGTTCAGTTGCTCACCCTACCACTTGTGCCTATGGCCCAATACCAAAATCCCAGCTGTTTTAACATTAATTTTAACTGCACTGGAAACTAGCTACAGCTCATTCTGAGGTATATGACACCTATCCCTATTTTACGTGTGCTCCTGCTCAGCCCCTTGTGATTTCAATGTTGTACAAGAAAAAGCAGCCCACATCTCCTCAATGGTAATTGCCAATAGACCTGCAAGAGGAAAAAAATAAATCTTTTCTGTCTTCCCAAAGTGGTGACTGAGCTGCAGCACTTATCAGTTTGGTTTCCATTTCCAGTTTGCATGGATATGAAGAATTGCTGAACTGGAGCACAAATAGGCTCTGCACGGCCTCAGTGCCGGGCTAAATCCTGGGCGGTGGGGAACACTGGCCAATCAGCATCCCTTTTCCTCTACTGGCCAATGAGTGCCAATGACTCTTAGAGGAGGAGCTACCTATTGTCTCTCAGTAAGTCTCCCCTTTCCTGGCTTATATTCTCCCAGCCGCTGATATGGTGGATGGTACTTTGTGCATTGCTTTGAAGTATTCTTTAATCATTTCTGATACTCTATTCATTTGCTTTCACAACAGGCTACAAGAATAACAGTGTTACCAGAAGGAGGAATTTGGTAGCTGTTATAACTAGAACATTTCATATCACATTGAAATAGATTCAATAGTAAATGAAAAATGAATAATTGAGTTAATTAGCACAGTAAAATACCCATGTAATTGAAGAAAGGCAGGAGACTCTCAGAAGAGATGCTGATAAAAATCATACATCTGATGTATTTTTCATCCTGCAAAATACATTTCTATGATGAATCCAAGTGTAAAGCCTTCTTTGTCCATGGAGTCACTGGTGTAAATGAGGGAAGACTTCAGGGACAAAAATAAAGGCCATCTGATATTACTAAACACTGGGTCATCAGTATGAACTCAACAGAAATGTATTGGGGGGCATGAAAAAAGAAAAGCTCCCCTGCTTGTTGTAGCACCTGAATAGTGTGAGACAGAAAATGTACAAAGTATGGTACTCACTATTACCCCGCACAGATGTGCAACTTCCCACAAGCAGACTCAAACCTGGGACCTCAAGGGCTTATTATAGGTGCCTTTACAGCTTGAGCTAGGGGCACGTGGCACTCAACTTTGAGTGTAGAGGACACATTCTTTCTCTGTGAAGTGGTCTAGGTATACTACAAGGTACAGTTAACCACACATAGGCATGTGGGTTACAGATGCACAGAAGATGCTAAGTTTAGACCCATCTCCAATATTTCCTAAGATCAGGAGTGCATTCATGTTTAGGTAACTTATTCCACTTTCTAGAGACAAACATCATTTGCAAAGTTGGAATCTTGATCTGGCCCCTTCTGATTTCCAAGGGCATTCAGAAAAGCTTTCCATTTTCACTTCAATTTGACTGCTTTGTCACATAGCACCATATAAACTGTATACTTCTGTATTACTGCCTCTCTCTACCTGTTCATTTTCCAGTGTAATGTCACTGTCTCAGTTCATCAGTAATACTAATGTCTATTCTCAACCTATTTCTAAATCATCTGGAATGAAGCAATGCAAATACTACTTTAAGGAAGGCTCTTCCTACAAGATTTTCACAGAAAAGAAATGTTCTCAAATGCCAACTAATTGTAAAATGCTGCTTTATAAGAGTAAGCAAACTCAGTTTGCCTAATTTCAAACTTTGCTGTTTATTTTTTGCATGGTTGTAGCACCCGGGAGTCCTGGTCACATCATTGTACTAGCTCCTATACAAACACGTACCAAAAAGTTTGTTCTGCCCCATGTATCCCAATAGTTTACTATCAAAGTATGAAAGAAGAGACATGAAATGAATGTGAAGAGACAAGCACATGAAAACAATGAGACAGTACTAGGCAGCATAATAGGTAGTGGTCTCAGAAAACCAGCTACCTACAAGCACTGTCAAGATTATAAAATGGCAAGAGAGGGGGTTTTTTTATGTTGGGGGAAGGGAAGGACAACGATATGCCCATTTGGATGTTTATAGGGAGCTTCTCGTGTTTCAACTTCTTCACGCTGGAGGTCAGCGTGGGAGAAAGGAAGAAAGCACAAAGGTTCTTGAGCTTACATTTCAATTAGGAAAGACTGGGAATAAGAACAGAAAGATAAGTTAGCAACTGGAGTGAAATACTGTGAGGAAAGGTGAAACTCAAATGAAAAACAAGTTACTGCATGTATTTTTCTGATCGCAGGCCTAGTAAATCTAATGTGTAAAAATCTAAGAAACCCAATATGAAGAGTATCTCATAGCTGTGTGTGTATACATATAATATTTACTTTATTTCAAATGTAAACATACATAACACACAGTGAGATTTTGATGGAATGGAGTTGCTAGGTGGACTGTGATAAAACATTACTTGTCCCTGAGCCAATTTGAAAACCATTAACTTCCATTGCTAATCTTCCCTTGGGATCATCCATCTTTTTTGTTTCTCCATATAATGTTGTCTCCTTGATCTCTAACATTCACCATGAACTAGAAACTCAAGCATCTGAGACAGAACCAGACCAAAATAACAGGCTGATAAACAGAAAGATCATTTAAAGGAAAAGGTTTTATGGAGTTTTAAACAGAAAATACTGTAGACACTGTGTTTCTACTGATAACAAAGTTCAGCAGTACATTTGCTAAATCACTTCATTTCACAGAGGTTCTGTTACTGGTTTTCAATGGAGTCATTCTTGTTCTGATTTCAGAAGCAATTCATGTCTGTAAATTAACCAAGCAACACTTTCAGGCACTACAGCTTTACAATAAGGAAGGAGACAAACTGTCAATCAACTCACTAGATTTCATGCATGTAGTACAAAAAGTAAATCCAAAGAACATTAATAAATGTTACATGGATTTCATAGCCAAAATTATCTCCCTTCACATTACCCACAGTCATACATTGCCATCTCTTTCAGAACTGCATTTTTGCATGTTTTTCTTCAATACATAAGATAAAAATAAAGCATATATATATATATATATATATATATATATATATATATATATATATATATATATATATATATAAAAGTTATGATAAAGGAAGTACACTATATATTATATCACTAGTGAGTGTTATATTGGTGTAGCAGTCCAGGCTTCTTATTCGTAATATGCATTTTTGAGCATCCCCTCACCCCAATGCTAGATGCCTCACAAGAAATAGATCACTGCCCTGGCCTGACAAACTTTACTATCCAAGCTCTTGCTCCTGAAAGCATCTGTGTGCACATCGGCCTAGCATTTGAGCAGATCCCATTTTAAAGGAAACAGGATTCTACATGGGTTCAGTCATGTGCAGAATTTTGAATCACCAATCGAAAGATAAGTGCTCAGATTAAAGAAAAATATTTAGTACACACTGAAATGGAAAATGCCACATTCCTGTTTCTCTAGCTTTAAAACACCTTCTGAGAAAAGTTGTCATATTAGGTTATTGCTAATCCTAACCAGGAAAAAAGGAAAGTATATTTCATGGGTATTTTTTGAAAAAGTGAGGTGGTTTTTATTGTTTAATATTTTGTGAAAAATCTTCACTTTTTCCTTCAAGTGGAGAAAAAAAACTTGTAAAATTAAAAAAAATATATTTTCGGGAGAGGGGCAGACAAAAAAACCCTCACACACATGAAAGAAAAATAAGAGAGAGTGTGAAGGAATGTATGAAACTGAAAAAAAAAGTTTTGAAATATTTTTACCATAAAAAAAAACAAGAGCATTTTAACTAAAATGAATATGTTCATGGCATTGGAGCCAAAGAGGCATCTACCATCAAAAAAAAGTTTAGCTGGAAAGTCTTCAATCAACTCCAAACATTACCAAAACATGGGTACCCGCATGGCCCCTCAATATGTCAATATTTTCATGGCTGACCTGGAACAGCGCTTCCTTAGCTCTCGTCCACTAACACCCCATCTCTACTTATACTACATTGATGATATTTTCATCATCTGGACCCATGGGAAGGAGACTCTGGAGGAATTCCACCGGGACTTCAACATCTTTCACCCCAACGTCAACCTCAGCCTGCAACAGTCCACACAGGCAATCCACTTCCTGGACACCACGGTGCTAATACCTGATGGCCCCATCAATACCACCCTGTACCGTAAACCCACTGACCGCTACGCATACCTTCATGCCTCCAGCTTCCATCCCAGACACACCACACGATCCATTGTCTACAGCCAAGCATTAAGATATAACCGCATTTGCTCCAACCCCTCCGACAGAGACAAACACCTACAGGATCTCTACCAAGCATTCTTGAAACTGCAATACCCACCTGAGGAAGTGAAAAAACAGATCAACAGAGCCAGACGTGTGCCACGAAGCCTCTTACTACAGGACAAGCCCAAGAGAGAAACCAACAGAACACCACTAGCCATCACCTACAGTCCTCAGCTAAAACCTCTACAGCGCATCATCAGGGATTTACAACCCATCCTGGACAATGATCCCCCACTTTCACAGGCCTTGGGAGGCAGACCAGTCCTTGCCCACAGACAACCTGCCAACCTGAAGCAAATCCTAACCAGCAACTATACACCGCACCACAGTCACTCTAACTCAGGGACCCATCCATGCAACAAACGTCGTTGCCAGCTCTGCCCACATATCTACACCAGCAACACCATTACAGGACCTAATCAGATCACCCACACCATCATGGGTTCATTCAGCTTCACATCTACTAATATAATTTATGCCATCATGTGCCAGCAATGCCCTTCTGCTATATACATCGGACAAACTGGACAGTCTCTACATAAAAGAATAAACGCACACAAATCAGACATCAGAAATGGCAATATACAAAAACCTGTAGGAGAGCACTTCAATCTCCCAGGCCACACAGTAGCAGACTTAAAAGTAGCTATTCTACAGCAAAGAAATTTCAGGACCAGACTCCAAAGAGAAATTTCTGAGCTACAATTCATCTGCAAATTCGATGCCCTCATCTCTGGCTTAAACAAAGACTGCGAATGGCTGGCTAAATACAGAAGCAGCTTCCCCTGCCTTGGTATTCACACCTCCAGATCAACTGCTGGTAGTAAGCCTCACCCTTGCTGACTGAGGGCAGATAACCTTGTTATCCCCACCCTTGCTCTGGCTTATTTATACCTGGCCCTGCAGATTTCCAAGACCAGCATCTGATGAAGTGAGTCTGTGCTCACGAAAGCTCATGCTCAAAACTTTTCTGTTAGTCTATAAGCTGCCACAGGACCCTTCGTTGCTGTTACCAAAACACCGAGATAAATGGTTACCCTGATGTCCTCACTGCCAACTGACATCAGGATCCAGTCAACCACATTTGAAATGGGCTGTGGGAGTCTCAAAGTCTGTGTGCTAGTAAGTGATTTTAGTTTCAATTTAGATTCATTAGCAAATCCTGTGGTATAGTCCTAAGCACTGAGACTCTGCCTCTCTTTAGAGGGCCACCTTAATGAAAGATGTGGAATGAAATGTGGCAGTGAAATATGAAAGTAGGATAACATGGTGCCGGTAAACATTGTATATCATTTTAAGGTTAGATGAAAGCAAGATTTAATATTATGTGAGCTATAAGAAAATGAATAGGCACTCTAAGATAATTTAAAGAGGCAGTTCACAAATCAATTTTGTGTCATTAATCTTGGATTATATTATATAAAGAATCTATTATATAAAGAATCAGGGGTATAGCCAGATAAGGTACTATACTACTACATGTTCCTTATTGCAGCATGAAACACTAAAATAACTGTAAGACTTTGCAGATTAACATATGGGGCAGTTATTCTTAAAGCTAAATTAAAGAGCCCTTTAGGTAACTGATCTTAGTTTGCAGCAAGCCAATAGCAGCAAAATGCATTCCTGTACTAGAGATAAAAGATTCGCTGGGAGGCATGCTAGCACTTGGGTGATTTATTTCACAAGGCAAGATTATGTGTGACAACTAAGGCCTGATCTACATTAGGGATCAAAGTCAATCCCAAATACACAATTCTATCCACATCATTTGCATAGCTAAGATAGATTTCACAGGTTCAACTTTCTTCCCTGGGCTAAGATCAGGGATCTTGGGAACACACTGATGTCCCTTACTCTATGCATCAGCCTGGAGGATCGGGGGCCCAGAGTGCTCCAGGTATTGCTAACATCAGGCTACCCTCAGCCCTGCCCCATCCATGACTATACAGCTGACTCCCCCACCTCCTCATCTTATCCAGAAGTCTGACAGTTCCTCCAGTTATAGATGAAATGAGAGCTAGCCTGATGTTGTTCTAATGAGTGCATCTGAGAGTATAAGCTGCCAAAAATGAGACTGACACACATCCAAAGAATTGGAGCACTCACACCCTACCATTCATGGCAAGCACCAGGATATATTTTTGTGTTTTCATGTATTTATTGGTCATATAACTGAAAGGTTAACTATTTTTTTTTTTTACTGAAGATTAATGTCTAGCGAGAAACTCAATTTCTTCTTGGAATAACTTTGATGTGCTGTGTGCCCAAGAGTTCTGTGGTGAAAAACTCTCTTCTGATTGCTCTCATTTTGCAGAGATGTATGAATTTGATCCAAAAGTTTGGGGCATGGGGGGAGGTTTCTAGTTCTTTTTCATTATTTTTTTTCATTTTAGTCACTGATAATCTTCCCCCCAAAATAAAGGAAGACTTATAGTTGCCCGACACAGACACCCAGGCAATTAAGTTCAAACTAACAGCTGAACTAAGTCATCTACTAATTTATTTGCCATAGTACTGAGCTCCTTATTTTGCTTTTGGCTGGAGTTGACTATGCTCCTTTTACAAGTACCAGCAAGCAAGAATTCATGCCATCATTATTGTGACTCCTGACTAGCTGTTTTTGTTGCTGCGGCTTGTACTCTGAATCCTAAGAAAAAGGAAGTTTTTAACAGTAATGCAAAGCCACTTCCCTGAACATTACCCTAAACCCCGAGAGCTAGTCATTGCTATTTAATTTAAAAACTGTGCAGTACCATCTTGGCCAACGTTTGCCAAAATCTTCATAAGGACTCCCCCAAGTAGTAAAGTTCTACTTGGCAAAAGACTGACACAATCTGGCCTTCTGAATCTTGGCTTCACAGACTAGAAAGAGCTATTATGAACAGCTAGCATTTTATTTTTAATTATCTTTGACAGATAATGTTGTTTTTGTGAATAACAGAACGGTGAAACTACACTAACACAATTTAGCCTCATATGTTTGATGGCTGTAGCTTTTCAAATGTTTATTCAGTTGAAGGTTAATTATAAATTTTAAGGGACTCTGGAGAGTGAGAACAGTTTACATCTTGTCAAAGCCAAACGAATGGCCATATATATATATTTGACGTATCAATATTGTTATTCAGGATATTTCTACTACTGACAAATGGGAGATTTACAATCCAAAACTATTCATTCATCTAGTTCCTTATGTTAGGCATGGAGTATCCATACCAAAATTTGTTATTTCTAGGAAAGAAAATTCAGTTCGAACTCTCTGTGGGAAAAGAAAGATTACTCTGAAGTTTGGAATGCTTAATGGACTCTGAGATAAAAACCATTGTTGTAAACTTTGCAGTTTCTAAAAACTATAATTACTTGCTTTGAAATTAGGACGACGGACCTACAGTACAGTAGGGAACGAGGAGCAGTATATTACATAGGACTGTTCCATGCATGAGCATGACAGAATCTAGTACCAGTGGCTGAAAAGCTTTGAAGGGGAAGTAGAATGAACATGTTTGATATACCATTGTGTTGGGAGTTTCTGGTATGGCTGCCATGTGTTTTGTTTTTGCTGATCTGAGTTTTATGAGGTTATGCGTCATTTTGGCTGTTTAGTCTCTATTGCATATCTTTGCTCACTCTGTTCTGCTGATGGAGGTGGGAAAGATGGAAAAGAATGAAAGGGTTATCGCTTATTCCTACATTTTAGTCAGCAACAAAGGGTCCTGTGGCACCTTACAGACTAACAGAAAAGTTTTGAGCATGAGCTTTCGTGAGCACAGACTCACTTCATCAGATGCTGGTCTTGGAAATCTGCAGGGCCAGGTATAAATAAGCCAAAGCAAGGGTGGGGATAACAAGGTTAGCTCAGTCAGCAAGGGTGAGGCTTACTACCAGCAGTTGATCTGGAGGTGTGAACACCAAGGCAGGGGAAGCTGCTTCTATATTTAGCCAGCCATTCGCAGTCTTTGTTTAAGCCAGAGATGAGGGCATCGAATTTGCAGATGAATTGTAGCTCAGAAATTTCTCTTTGGAGTCTGGTCCTGAAATTTCTTTGCTGTAGGATAGCTACTTTTAAGTCTGCTACTGTGTGGCCTGGGAGATTGAAGTGCTCTCCTACAGGTTTTTGTATATTGCCATTTCTGATGTCTGATTTGTGTGTGTTTATTCTTTTACCTAGAGAATGTCCAGTTTGTCCGATGTATATAGCAGAGGGGCATTGCTGGCACATGATGGCATAAATTATATTGGTAGATGTGCAGCTAAATGAAACCACAATGGCGTGGCTGATCTGGTTAAGTCAAGTAATGGTGTTGCTGGTGTAGATATATGGGCAGAGCTGGCAACGAGGTTTGTTGCATGGATGGGTCCCTGAGTTAGAGTGACTGTGGTGTGGTGTATAGTTGCTGGTTAGGATTTGCTTCAGGTTGGCAGGTTGTCTGTGGGCAAGGACTGGTCTGCCTCCCAAGGCCTGTGAAAGTGGGGGATCATTGTCCAGGATGGGTTGTAAATCCCTGATGATGCGCTGTAGAGGTTTTAGCTGAGGACTGTAGGTGATGGCTAGTGGTATTCTGTTGGTTTCTCTCTTGGGCTTGTCCTGTAGTAAGAGGCTTCGTGGCACGTCTGGCTCTGTTGATCTGTTTCTTCACTTCCTCAGGTGTGCTGGTCAGTGTTGTGTTGAAAGTATTCTTTGAGTCTGAGACGGCGAAAGTAGGCTTCCAGATCACCGCAGAACTGTATTATGTTTGTGCGGGTGGTGGGACAAAAAGAGAGTTTTTTATACCATCATCAAAACATCAAAAAAAAAAACCCATCAAAAAAGAGCTCTCAAATCTGGAGTCTTTCATAAAAAACCAACGTTCAACACAAACTTCCACACCGCTGAACTTTACTAAAATAAGGCAGGAGATTTACATCAGACACTTCACTACTCTACAGAGGAAAAAGGACTGCAAGCTGTCTAAACTCCTGCCAGCCACACAGAGCCACAGCAGTGGTACCACTAACTCAGCCAGCAATATCATCAATCTGTCCAGCTACACACTCAGCTCAGCAGAAGAGTCTGCTCTTTCTTGGGGACTCTCTTTTTGCCTCACCACCCGCACAAACATAATACAGTTCTGCGGTGATCTGGAAGCCTACTTTCTCTGTCTCAGACTCAAAGAATACTTTCAACACAACACTGACCAGCACACCGTTACACAGACACCCTCTCAGCAGCACAAGAAGAATAACTCCACGTGGACTCCTCCTGAGGGTAGAAATAACAGTCTGGACCTATATATAGAATGCTTCCGCCAACGCGCACAGGCAGAAATTGTGGGGAGACAGCATCGTTTACCTCACAACCTCAGTCGTGCTGAACGCCATGCTATCCACAGCCTCAGAAACAACCCGGACATTATAATCAAAGAGGCAGATAAAGGAGGAGCTACTGTCATCATGAACAGGTCTGACTACCAGAAGGAGGCTTCCAGACAACTCTCCAATACCAAATTTTACAGGCTACTTTCCTCAGATCCCACTGAGGAATACACTAAGAAACTACACCATCTGCTCAGGACACTCCCTACACAAGCACAAGAACAGATTTATACCAACACACCTCTAGAGCCCCATCCGGGGCTATTCTACCTACAACCCAAGATCCACAAACCTGGAAATCCTGGACACCCCATCATCTCGGGCATTGGCACACTCACTGAAGGACTGTCTGGTTATGTGGACTCTGTCCTCAGACCCTATGCCACCAGCACTCCCAGCTATCTCCGAGACACCACTGAGTTCCTGAGAAAACTGCAAGACATTGATGACCTACCAGAAAACACTATCCTAGCCACCATGGATATAGAGGCTCTCTATACCAACATCCCACACAAAGATGGAATAAACGCTGTCCGGAACAGTATCCCTGATGATGCTACAGCACATCTGATGGCTGAGCTCTGTAACTTTATCCTCACACACAACTATTTCAGATTTGGCGATGATATATACCTTCAAACCAGCGGCATAGCTATGGGTACCCGCATGGCCCCTCAATATGCCAATATTTTCATGGTTGACCTGGAACAGCGCTTCCTTAGCTCTCGTCCACTAACACCCCATCCCTACTTACGCTACACTGATGACATCTTCATCATCTGGACCCACGGGAAGGAGACTCTAGAGGAATTCCACCGGGACTTCAACAACTTTCACCCCAACATCAAACTCAGCCTGGAACAGTCCACACAGGAGATCCACTTCCTGGACACCACGGTGCTAATACTTGATGCCCCATCAATACCACCCTGTACCATAAACCCACTGACCGCTACACATACCTTCATGCCTCCAGCTTCCATCCCAGACACACCACACGATCCATTGTCTACAGCCAAGCACTAAGATATAACTGCATTTGCTCCAACCCCTCCGACAGAGACAAACACCTGCAGGATCTCTACCAAGCATTCTTGAAACTTCAATACCCACCTGAGGAAGTGAAAAAACAGATCAACAGAGCCAGACGTGTGCCACGAAGCCTCTTACTACAGGACAAGCCCAAGAGAGAAACCAACAGAACACCACTAGCCATCACCTACAGTCCTCAGCTAAAACCTCTACAGCGCATCATCAGGGATTTACAACCCATCCTGGACAATGACCCCCATTTTCACAGGCCTTGGGAGGCAGACCAGTCCTTGCCCACAGACAACCTGCCAACCTGAAGCAAATCCTAACCAGCAACTATACACCACACTACAGTCACTCTAACTCAGGGACCCATCCATGCAACAAACGTCGTTGCCAGCTCTGCCCACATATCTACACCAGCAACACCATTACAGGACCTAATCAGATCACCCACACCATTGTGGTTTCATTTAGCTGCACATCTACCAATATAATTTATGCCATCATGTGCCAGCAATGCCCTTCTGCTATATACATAGGACAAACTGGACAGTCTCTAGGTAAAAGAATAAACACATACAAATTAGATATCAGAAATGGCAATATACAAAAACCCGTAGAAGAGCACTTCAATCTCCCAGGCCACACAGTAGCAGACTTAAAAGTAGCTATCCTACAGCAAAGAAATTTCAGGACCAGACTCCAAAGAGAAATTTCTGAGCTACAATTCATCTGCAAATTCAACGCCCTCATCTCTGGCTTAAACAAAGTCTGTGAATGGCTGGCTAAATACAGAAGCAGCTTCCCCTGCCTTGGTGTTCACACCTCCAGATCAACTGCTGGTAGTAAGCCTCACCCTTGCTGACTGAGCTAACCTTGTTATCCCCACCCTTGCTCTGGCTTATTTATACCTGGCACTGCAGATTTCCAAGACCAGCATCTGATGAAGTGAGTCTGTGCTCATGAAAGCTCGTGCTCAAAACTTTTCTGTTAGTCTGTAAGGTGCCACAGGACCCTTTGTTGCTGTTACAGATCCAGACTAACACGGCTACCCCTCCGATACATTTTAGTCAGTGTCTTTCTGTCACACACACACACACTCCCTCTTTGTTGGACTATATCGTTGTATGTGGACAAAAGTTAAGTGATGGGATATACTTTGTTTACAGATTCTGCAAGTGAATCTGTGTGGCAGGGCTCCACGTGGATACAGTGCTCTGCACATACAGATACAAAGTCCTCCTGAACATATGGTTCAATGGATTTGCCCAAAAGTGAGAGCAGGGTGAAGTCAGGCACGGAGTCAGAACTAGAAGCCAAGTCTGGTGGGTCTCCTTCAGAATTCACAGGACTGTAATGTCACTATCTTCTTGCTCCTTCCACAGCAACTACTAAGTCACCAGAAATATTGTGAGCTCAACAATGGGAATATTTACGTCAGGAAATACTATACCTATGCACTGCAATATTAAAAGATTGCATGTTCCAACAGCACTTCTAGATGTTCTGTAATTTTAAAATATGTGTTTGACATGTGTAACCCCAGAGGCACTGAGACCATATACTAAGGAGAGTGAAGCCTCTACTCTACAGCCTGGGCTCAGAGCCATCTGGCCTTTAATTCAGTGGTAGTACCCAGTGTTTTAGCCTCTATAGGCACAGGGTCAAGCCTGCTTACTGACAACATGCGTCCATTGGTGTTATACATGATAAAATAAACCTTTCACCTATTTGAGCAACCTACGTTTTTCTGTAGGGTTTCCAGATTTTTCTCTGACTTCTCAGGAAATGGCAGTAGTAGTAGTATGATAGCACCATGCAGCACAAGTCTTGGACAAGGAAACCATTGTCCCAGGTGCTGTACAAACAAAAAAACCCAAAAGTCCTCGCCCCAAAAAGCTTATAATAAACACTTGCTGCTGGTTTAACTGGCAGCAGAACAACGTACCAACTGCCTAGCAATCTCCAGATCTTCGTCTTTTCCTGCTCTGGATGCCGTGCACATTGGGATATTAGGTATTCTGTTTTGGAAATAATGCATATTGGATTTTTAGTCCTGATGGTTACTATCCCCAAACCCTATAGGGCCAATACAATCTGCCATAGCGACCCAGTGTTCACCAGTGGATAGTTAACATGCTTCAATAGTATTTCACAAGGCTATTATTAAATTACTTTGTTCTACTGTAATAGCCAACATTTAAGCTTTCATAATACTTACATTACATGCTTTATTTATCTAGCTCTTAAACTTATTAAATTATTGGGTGGGGGAATCTTAATTGAAGCAAAATTGTGGAATTATCTTTCAAGATTAAAAACTGTCTCCTACTGGGAAGCAGACAAGGAGATATCTGAAAATTAGATAAGGAAGAAGCCTTAAAATGGTTACAACTCTTAGAATTACTGGGACAGATCCAGGAGGCATTTGAAAGTGGATCTGTGTGCACCTACAATATGCTGCATGCTACTTAAGAACTTTAATGGAAAGATGTTGTGCCACGGCTTCAGTACTGCCAACACCACCACAATATTTTAGGTATGGTGAGATAAACAAATAATAGGATCTAGGCAGAATCACGTCTTTTGAGAAAGAGCCAGGAAAAAAAAAAAACTCTTTGGAGGGATGGACTCTTGAGTTGGTTTATTTATCTCTTCCCAAGTATACCTGTTATAGGACAAAATACTCATGAGGTGCAGGTCCACATACAAAGTACATCACATCTATGTTAATGAGGTTATGCCAAATTGGCCTTTGGCTTTATAACAATATATTTTGTCCAATTTGAATTCTGTGCAGCAGCAAAGACAGCTACCATTTAAAGCAGCTTGAGGCAATGAGGAAAAAAAGTAAGGAAGCTTCCTTATTATCAACTGTTCATTTGTATTCTGTAACTATAATAGCTTTTGGATGAGAGAAAGAGAGAATGTGATTGGCCATAAAAACCATTTCACTGGCAACATACTTAGGCTAGGCTGAACTGCCTGTCCTCTCAACTGCAGTTTAAAATTTGGACAAGTACCTGATTCTCACATTAAAGACTTCACAGCACTCTTCTTTTGCCAAAGCTGGTGCTGCTATCACGTGCTCCAACTCAATCCCCGTGGACAAGCAATCACTACCACGTTCAGGGAAACAGCTCAGTGATTTGGAAATGTTGCTGGTATGTTGGTTTCTGAATGGTTGAGAGGTCTATTAAAGAGCTCCTGCAAACAGCACTGCCTGAGATGCTCCCCAAGACAACACTGGATAACATTTATCCTGACAGCAATTTACTACAAGAGGAAGAAAAATGATTGAATAAAAGTGAGAGAGTGCTCTAAGAAAAAGGGAAGGCCCAAAAGACCATCATTATAAAGATTCAGGATAAAACTCTCAAGTCAATAGGAATTTTGTCTTTGGAGGACTTCAACATTTGGCCAGACAAGCAGTGAGACCATACAGCTGCCAGCAGTAGTATTAAGAGAAAAGTGGAATGGGAAAGAAATTCTCTACAAGACAGACATGATGGCCAAAATAGGAACTGGCAATGGCACAGTCAGCCCTGCTTTTGGGCTCCCACAATCTGCTATTCCCACAACATGTGGTAAGACACAGCCCTCCCCAAGTGCATGTGAATGTAAACTTTCAAATGATGACACAGTTAAATGGATTTTGTCATAATTGCAATTCCCTCTTCAGCTGGAATAGTTAGCATGGCACATTCATGGCATTTCTGAAATGGCAAGATGCTTTTTGCTCTATGAAACAACTTGACGTGTTTTCTACAGGCCCTAGCAGTGCTCGTTTGACATATTAACATATGCATTTAATGAAAAAAACCACACACATTGCAAGGCACGAGAAGAAGCAGATGCACTTCAGGGGGATCATTCTCCACTATGAACAGTCTAACCACAGTTCAATTATTTTAAAATAATACCCTTCAACTAGCTCATGGGCTGGTTGTAGCATTAAATCCTCAATCTGAACCTAAATCTGTCAGAAATGTATATGTACACTTCAGTGAGAACCACTGGAAAGCCACTCATGTGCATCAATTTTTAAACCAGTGCCACACTATTTTACTGTTTTAGGGTTTACTCTCCCCTTCAACAGAAACTCATCACAGCTTTTTTTTTACAAGCATCAGTTAGAAAGGTTTGAGTTGCTTTAATTATTGCCTTACACAGCAATATCAAAGAGTCTGTACAAAACCCGTCTTTGTCTCTTAAATCCTTCCTTGTGGCTATATTTGAATTATTAATGGTACCACTGCCTATTGTAACTGTGCTTGAGCAATCTTCTTTTTTTAGTGCTCATGTTCATGTTCCAGAATGGTTCTCTCTCCTAAGAAGCAAGTGGAAAACTAATAAGCTTTCAGAGCTCTTAGCAGCCTATAATCAACTGCCTCCTTTCTTAAGACTGGTTGGATAATAAATGGCAGTGAAATACCAACTAATGAATCCTCCACATTTTTCTTGCTTGAAGCTGGCTGACTGCAGGATGTTCACGTACCTCTCTGAAAACAGAACTAAGAGGTGCCAGGTTCCAGGACACACACTCTTTTACAAGGGCCATTCCATCAACCTAAGTAACTCATTTGTTTTCCCTGTCACAGTCTTACGGAAAGGAGCCTATTACTACAGAAGGGGGGTCTCATGTCTTATATTGCATGCTGGTCATTTACTCTGATGGCAAGTTAATGCTTGCAAAACTTGTTAAATCTTAATTATTTATCCCCTTCCATAAATGTTGTTCTTCAGCTAGGCTGTACAAGAAAGTTAATTGTACACTAAGGTGGTTAGATTGGCCTAACTACACTGCTCATCAAGTGTGAAAATGATAGTCTCCAATCTTGAAACCTCCTCAGTTTTGTCTGCCTTCTAAAAAAAGAGCAATATGATTTACAGTACTCATACATGATTACAGAGTAGAATATATTGACTTGCATGTTCAGATTGCTGGGGAATAACCACATAATATTGGACTAAGACAGACTGTTATATCTTACAAAGACATGACAGAGATCAAGATCCTTTTCTACGTATATGTTTTTCAACTCTTTCTTATTATGAGGACCTGTTTTCTGCCTTACATTTGACAATAAAAAGTATAAACTAAACACATTCAAGGATAATGCTTTTTAGTCAAACTATGCTGCTGCAGCCATGACAGGCAAATAGGTGCTACAGAGCTTTGCCGTTAAAAGCTACCACTTTTTGCACACAAGGTGTGCATTTGGAAATGTGCAATAATCTTTCCAATTAGCCATGCTATTGACAGGGGTCACACAAGCCTGGTTTTATTTGTTTGCATGTGACTGTGACAGGGTGCTGTTCGGACATCTCTCTGAAAACAGAGGGAAGAGAAAGTGCACTCCCTTCTGTTCTAGAAGCACATACCACTCTGACATCTTCTTGCTTGTAAACACCAAGTATAAGGGGCTGGGACAGAGTCACTGGGCCCCTCGGCAAGGTAGGGGGAGGGGTGGCCGGCTCTGCACTCACTACACAGGTGTGGCCTTGGTTGGAGGGGGCAGGTCTGTGCAGTCAGCCCCTCATGCTATCTGGAGTGGCCCACACCCCTTCCCCATCCGCCCTCAGACACACCCACAGCATGCCACAATGCCACCAGCCATCAAAAAAACAGCCTGGAGCATGGCTCTCTAGTGGCGATTTAAAGGTCCCAGGGCCACTGCTATGGACCCCTGAACTTCTTGACTCATTAGGCCCCAGGGCAGCTATCCCCTTTGCCTCCCTCCCCAACCAATTGGCAGGCCTGCAAGGTAGTTTATGTAAAGTCTTAATCCCTGCACCAACACTTAACAATGCCTCCACATCTGGACACTCTCTCAGGGCAGCTTTCTAACCCTTTCTCCAAAATTCAAGAAAATGAGTATCATTCATTTCTGCAAAACTTAGCACAGAAAAGAACAACTGCACAGCCTGGTAGCCTATGCTCCAACCATCAGCAATCTTCTGAAGTCAGATGTCAAATTCCAAACAACTAATGGAAAATTTTTCATCTTTAGATCGTACAATGAACAAAAGGGGAAAAAAAGTCTTTAAAATATCAGTGTTTAAGGCCCACTTTTTCAATTACTGACAAAGGAATAACGTTATACAAAATTAAGTAGACCCTGAGATTAACAGGAAGTTTCTTGTGTATTTAAGTGCACACAGAACTGGGATTTAAGGGAAGATTATTCACGCCTAATGCTTTATTTCACATTAGACAATGAAACTAGATGGGTCAATTTCACTCTTATTTCTAGTCAGGTCCATTTTCTAGTTTGCAGAGTAACATTGAAAACTATTCTGTTTCACCCTGCAGTATTATAAAACCGATTTAAATATGTTTTCCACTGGAATTTTCTAAGGTGACAGCATAGCTTTAAGACAGACATTATTCATTTATTCATCCTGCTGCAACTGCATGTTCTAAGGCACTCAAAGCAGTGCAGCACACTGTGTTTCATGACTTACGTGAAGTATTTTAAGGCACTGCAGAATGGGGGAAAAGATGCATTTGTAACACAATACTTTTTTAGACTTATTACTACCCATGGTTTCAATAGCAGCCATATGACTAAAGCTTTACACATTCAAAGGAAATTCAATTTCAGAGCATCTGCCTCAATTTTTAATCTCAAATGCACATATAGTTAACTCTAAAAGATTACTGCAATGAAGACTAAATAAATGAACATTAAATAGCTACTTGAACTGTATAAAAAGAAAATGGAGAATGAAGTTAATATAAACAATTAGTAGCTGATACATGCAGGCATGGTAGAAGCCAATACAACTGAACTGTTAGCCCCTGCATTTTCAATGAGATTCATGGTTATAAATCTCTATGCCCAGGCAGATCTGCTTTCAGTATCAGGGTTTTAGTCTTCAAGTTATAGAATGACAACCTTGAGGGTTTTTTCTTTGGTTTTGTTTGTTTGTTTTTTATGTTGATTTTTGTTTGTTTTTGAGAACTCAATAGACCTACTGGCACCCATAAAACAAATGATGTGTCAGAAATGTGTCCGGGATTAGATTTGTGTTACATATTCTTTGTTTCTTATCTGTTTCCATGCTCATGAGATACAGTTGCCTTCATTAACCTAATGCTTACTCAATTGGGCAAATGTAAATTATTGATGTTGTTTCGTCCTACTTTTGCAGATTTTAAATAATAAAGCTCTCAGATATTCACTTATTCAGGGAAGTAGTCTATATTTTAACTAATAACCTGTAATTGGTAATAAGGAAAGACATTGGTTTATTAATAGTGAATGGTTTTGATCTCTTTTCCTACTTTTATGTGCCAGTTTGAAAATAGTTTGGTGGGTCAGATTCCAAAACTTAATTCCAGTTTAATACCTTCCTCTCCCGAGTTGTCTGGAACTTCAGTAAAGCTATTTGTAAGTGCCCCAGACCCTTTTGAATCACAGGGCCCTGTGGCAGCTGCCTTCTTCCTTTCCCACTACCCCTTCCCATCCACAAACAGGTACCAGAAAGATTTCCACCTGAGACCTGTAAGCTGGCTGGCAGGCAGATATTCACTAAATCCTAAAACGTCTTCTGCAATCCTCCTGATTGCATGCTCAAGTTTGAGAGTTCCCCCTGCCGTGCCAGGGTCTTACAGTTGTTTCAAAACACTGGGCTGTGATATTTCTATCAGCACAACTATATTCATACAAAGTGAGGATTGCTACAGATTAATTCACAGCCTAACTTTAAATTTTCTGGCTTTCCTACATTTGCTTGTGTCCCAGTCCTGAACTAGAAGTGCCTGTACTTAATGTAGATTGTTCTCAATTCTGTTTTGGTTATAAAGAATACCTTTAACATAATATTGAAGCATTAAGTTAATAGTTTTACATCCTCACAGCTAGTGCCAATTGTTGAACAAGAACTGGCTGGAGCCCAAGGGGCTTTCCACATATGATGTGCAGTTGTTCGTGTGATTTAGTTTAGCAATGAGAGACAACAAGGGAAGTGTTAGTGTGAGATAACATATGCTTTGTGAGAACTCTTAGGAAGGTGAAGACCAGAGCTTTCAACATCTTTGGCTGTGTTTTATCATATGCTAACACAAGCCTCCATATAGTATACTGTGATTATGAAACAAATAAAAATGTTTCTCCCTTTTTTATTAAGGGTTGGGTACTCTCAGGATAACGAAAAGTTCAACCACAAAAATTTAGGGCGAGTAGCTCCTCTTCAGCTAGGAGGAATTCCTAATTTTCTGTTTAGTGCTCCTGGAATCTCACAATTCTCCACAATGCCACTTTTAGAAATGTGAAAAAAAACAGCCATATATGTATTAACACCCAGATGAAAAAAATCATAGTTTTCAATTCCATCATAAAAGAATGTTTAAGTTTTTAAGTTATTTTACATTATTTTGGACAACGGTTTATTTAAAACTAGACTTGCTTTGGATGTTTTTATCTGCTGTTGCTTGGAAACAAAATACAGTTTTGGAATATTAATGCTTAAATACAGACACAGGATACAACTGCGTCTCCTCAACTCTTCATGCACTTTTTAAGGAATATTTTCCTGTATGAAGGGAGCTTTGCAATTCATTAAATGATGAACAAGAAAGAAATTATTGTCAGGCTTATATGTTTATATGGTAAACAAAAATCACAGGTATTGTGGTATCCTGAATAAGAATTAGTGACTAGAAAATAAGAATTCTGTTTTGAGAAAGTTTCATTTTTTTTTCCATTAACCACAATGAAGCGAGAGTTTCCAAATTTTGGATGAGGAAACGAAAGCCATGTTCAATGTCCCAAAACAACTGGTAGCCTCAACATAAATGGAGGGTGACCTGCGTTCAGGTCACCATCAAGCAGTTTAGGGAGTTAAACCTTACTCTCCTACATCCTAGGTGAGAGTCCTAACCACCTAGCTAAGGATTACTGTGTAGCATGGCTCTCTATTCATTCAAACTGATATTTCCACAAAAATGTTTCACTTTAAAGGGAACTGATATTTCCAAAGTAGATATGCTCTGTCAAACACACTCCCAGTCAGCTCCAGGTAAAAAATTCTGCAGTTTTGCTTATGATGACATATTATTTATACTTTCACACATGGAATTGAGGTTGATCAGAGGAAGCTGGTTTTGTACCTTTCCGTTCCATTCCCAGCATTTGCAGGGACACCTGCAGCTCTAACTTAAAGAGAAGCAATTCTGTTTGACTGCATCAGGAGCTGAAATTGTTTATGTCAAGAATGAATTTATTCCACAGAATAATGAAATTGGTGCAAATTACAGTACTTGCCATTTCCAGACCAGCTTACACTGCCACTTAAATCATTGCTAAACTTAGCCTAGGGTGCCTATTCATAAAGCCATATATACTTTATTACATTTGACAGATGTTTCAGAGGAGAACAAGAAACTAATCTGTATTGATTTATTTTCCTCTGGCAAAACATTAGCTAAGTCAAGCAGCTGTAGGTGTCTCTAGTAACACTTTACAAAAGACACTGCTGATGTCCACAAGTTTTAGATTTCATGTCGTGCCTTGATCTTTTTTAAAATGTAAGAGCTCACTGCAAACCTCCAATATGTAGTCTCAAAAAGGTAGCCATGTTAGTCTGTAGCTTCACAAGTAACAACAGTCCTGTAGCAACTTAAAACTAACACATTTTTTAGGTCATGATATTTCATGGGGTGAGACCCACTTCCTTGGATTTTGGAGTAGACAATTGAAATCCAGGGTTTACATAGCACGGAGAGCAGGGAAGAAAGGAAGAAAGAAAGGGGGTTACCTGTCACTCATGGGACCAGTAGATGAAGCAAATTAGGTTAAGCAGTATGTGTGCCATTCCTGGGAGTATCAAAGGTGGGGAAATTGCCCTTGTAATGCGTAAGATAATTGAGATCTCTGTTAAGGTCTGATTTTAAAAAGTGTTACATTTGCAAATTAATTCCAGTTCAGATGTCACCTTCTAATCTTGTGGTAAAATCCTTTTATGGAATGACTACTTTCATATCCTTTATTCAATGTCCAGGGAGTTTATAGTGTTCCCCTAGAGGTGTGTGTGTATTCTAATTCCCGATGTCTGATTTACGTCCATTCATCCTTTGGAGAGGAGACTGTCCAGTTTGTCCACTATGTAAGCATATATTACAAAATGTCTTTGGGATCAAAATCTGCCACTGGGGCTTCGTGAGCAAGCAGAGGAATGATTTTTGATAAACACTGTCAGTATCAAGCTCACCTGAGTTTTGACCCTTTTTTTTATATTTTGGGTCAGATTATCTTCTGCATAAAGTAATTCCCCATCTCAGAGATGTGGCAGAGACAGGTTTTGTTTTTTTTTGGTTGGTTGGTTTTTGTTTGTTTTTTTCTTCCCCTGCCCCCCATGGTGACAGCTCCTTGCTCTCAGGCTGTCTAAACCAAAAAGTAATTTTAGAATGCTCTAACTTTTGATAGCAGGCTAGGATTAGTCTGGGATTTCCTGTGATGGGGCATATAGGCTTCCACACTAGCAACGAGAGCATTTGGTACCAATTAGCCCTGCCTTACTAGACCTACGGATGTGGAGAAGGGAGTTAAAAAGGGAAGACACAGCTCAGTAAGGGGCTGCTGAGGGAGCAGAGCTGGGTTTCAGCCAAGAGTATGAAAGAACATGCAACAGGCATAAGCCTTCTAATGGATGTGGTTACTGGACAGGTCTAGGGATACTGACCAACAGACTAGATACATGAAAACAAAGCCTGGACTAGAAGGATGGGGTTCAGTGTTCCCTGTAAGCTGTATACTTGTGCAGCAGCTCGGGAGAGATTCCAATGCCACCCAGTGAATAGTAGAGCACTCACAGCTGGGTTTGTGTTCTTGTGATGCATATTTGCATATGCCTCAGTGCACACAGAAAAATATACTCCATGCATGGATGGGAAAAAGTATCTGCGCAGGAGAGGACTAGATTAGGGAACATTGGTTAAAGACATTCAAGTGACCCTGGCTTTGAGCTCATTGCATTCCTTAGTATTGGGCTAATGCTCTGGAAGAGGATGGATTCAAGTGTGTAGTCAGAAGAGTTTAGTAAACCATGGTACCATGCTGCATGAGAGGTGGTGATCAACCAGCAAAGCCCCTGGGGCTGGGTTAGAAATTTCCCTGTAGGAAAGGACCACCACAGAAATGGACCCCGTTACACAGCCGCTGAGCACCGCTTGAAAACTCTTCTCTAAACAGAAACCACAAAAGTAGAGTATACCCCCCGCCGTGTCCCACATTAATTGAGACTGGGAATCTGGCCCCTAGTGTCTGTGATCTACTAGTTGACACTTAACAAGTTGCATTCTACTAGCCCAGTATATTCCAGTGTGCTTGGGACATTGTACTTCAACAATCCAATTTCATCTTCTTTTAACTGATATTCTACTTCCTGCAAGAAGAATATATTTAATATCCCTGCCCTACACATCATTGAAGGCACCTGAAGATTTTTTAACAGTGGGGGAAAAAAAAACATTTTTTTTTAAAAATATGGATATGCCATAGACACTGAAATAACTTAGTACTGTAGCAGCTCAGTTTTACACCTTGGCTCCAGTTATTCAGAAATTCTCAGCACCAGTATATTTAGTCTGAATTCTTAGGGTGCATGCACCACCAGGCTTGCATTTTCCGTAATTTTTAAAATGCTTGTGTGTGTACATGCATGAAGGTGCATGCATGTAAAAATCATGGCTTTACCTCTACAAATCTAGTATGATGCATAAATCAGTTCATGAGATATTAATTTTCATGAAAACAACAGATGTTAAAATAGAATTGAATGGCTCTCCTCTGCGACAATAGTTGTCATCCCCCTCTAATGATCCATGCACTTTTTGAGTATCTTCCATAGGCTTGCTATCTTTGTTTTAAGTGATTTATGTCTAATCAGCTGCATAATTGACTGGTTTCTTTTGATAGCCCATAGCCTGATTCTCCACTGACCTGTGTGATAGTCATTTACGTATGTGCAAAGGGACTCACAAGTGTGTTGAAAATGGTACCCAGAAAGAACTTTTCTTTGCACAGATATAAAATAATTACACAGCAGACAAGGTAGTAGGAAAAAAGACCCTGACTTATGGGAGGATGAGATAAACAGATGTGGTGTTCGCTCTCCCTCCCTTAAGCCCTTCCTATTTTGACAGTAGTAGACGTTCTCTGGTACAATGCATTGTAATTAACATCCCTTTAATCTGTTGTTTAAAATCCACATATATTAATTCTATGTTAGACACTTTTACCAATGCAATTGTTATGATTTTTTTTTAATTTCACTCACCAATTAGATCCTACAGCTCTACAGTATGTGCCCGATCCATGGTCACACAGCAGTTTCTGGAGTTAAATTTATTTTACACAGACAAAATGGTTACAGGTGACCTATGTCATTGTAATTTGTGCTGTTGTCTTGAGTGGTAATAAACTCTGGCTGATGAAATGAGAGAATATCTAGAGAAGCTGTTTTCTGCATAGGACATTATGACCTATAATCAGCAACCTGCAGAAGAATCACCAACAGCAAACTCTTAAAAGTAAGCATTAAAGAAACAAAAAACAAAAACCTTTTCAAATGCAAATATGAAAGCACATGGATGAGCTGGAAACCTCCTCCACAAATGCTACAGGACAGCCGCTGCTGAAGCTGGCATTGCATTCAACCTTTAAAACGGCCAGGGGTTTGTTGTTTGCTGTTTAAAAGACAGATAGACCTAAAAGTTTTATTTAGGTAAGTCTCTGGATACTTAAAATTATGTAAACTTAGACATCACAGTAAATAAAATAGATATATGCTAAGAAATATAAATAGTCCACCTGTGAACTGCTCACACTAGCTGTGTCTACACGTGCATGCTACTTCGAAGTAGCGGCACTAACTTCGAAATAGCACCCGTCCCGGCTACACGCGTCGGGCGCTATTTCGAAGTTAATTCGACGTTAGGCGGCAAGACGTCAAAGTCGCTAACCTCATGAGGGGATCGGAATAGCGCCCTACTTCGACGTTGAACGTCGAAGTAGGGACCTTGTAGACGATCCGCGTCCCGCAACGTCGAAATTGCCGGGTCCTCCATGGCGGCCATCAGCTGGGGGGTTGAGAGATGCTCTCTCTCCAGCCCCTGCGGGGCTCTATGGTCACCGTGGGCAGCAGCCCTTAGCCCAGGGCTTCTGGCTGCTGCTGCGGCAGCTGGGGATCCATGCTGCAGGCACAGGGTCTGCAACCAGTTGTCGGCTCTGTGTATCTTGTGTTGTTTAGTGCAACTGTGTCTGGGAGGGGCCCTTTAAGGGAGTGGCTTGCTGTTGAGTCCGCCCTGTGACCCTGTCTGCAGCTGTGCCTGGCACCCTTATTTCGATGTGTGCTACTTTGGCGTGTAGACGTTCCCTCGCAGCGCCTATTTTGATGTGGTGCCGCGCAACATCGAAGTTGAACATCGACGTTGCCAGCCCTGGAGGACGTGTAGACGTTATTCATCGAAATAGCCTATTTCGATGTTGGCTTCACGTGTAGACGTAGCCACTATGGTAATCTCCTCCTCAGCTTCATGACAAAAACTCTCTTGTATCACTTTTACACAGCAGTTACCATTAACAAAATGACTGCCTGTGTACTTTGCTGGAGAACCTGAGGGAACAGAGGTCACCACACAGGCACATTTTGTGAGATTCCTCTCATAAATGGGCACATATGAGCCACAGTCCACACAAAACCCCATCAATATAGCACTAATTAACAAATGTTGTAAATGCTGACAAACAACCTGCTCTTTAGGTACTTTTGTCAATCCTGTTGTCCTAATTTCTGATCACAAAACAGCTTACCCAACTACTCTCATTTTACACAGCAGGGCCGACAGCTGCCATGGGGCAAGGTGTGAGGGGAGGTGGCTCTGTGCCCCTAGAAGGGACAGGGTCAAGGGCAGAAGGGGAGGTCAATACTTAGCAATTAGCACTTCCCAGACATATGATCCATAGTGTATTCCATTCTTGTAGCTGGCAGAGCCTTGAGGAGCAGTGCTCCCGCAGCAATTCAAAGGGGCCCAGAGCTCCAGCTCCTGCGGTAGTGCCAGAGCTGGCCATGAGCTCTGCACTGCTTTCAATCTCCAGTCTGCAGAGCAACTCACCCTTGTGCACCTTCCCTGTCCCCACCAGTGGCCCTATTTTGCCATTAAGTAAAGGAAGTTGGCAGAGCAACTAGCCCAGTATCCCACAGGCTGTCTGTTGTGGAGCCTGAGACTGAACTCACCTTCCAGAGTCCCAACCCAGCACTTTAATAAAAGGGCTTAGATCCACCCCCCTATTTTTTCAAATGTTCAAGAAAAAAAAACAAATACAAAAATTAAAACGTGAACAACAGGCAGTTAGGAACTATAACACATCCAATCTCTATGCAGAAACAATACTGGAGAGAGGGAACAAACCTCTGTTTAAGCCACACAATCCCCAAAGCTTGAAACAGGCTTCATACAAAAAGAGAAAACTGAAAACAGCAGCAGTGCTGAAGTTTACTCTAGCAACACATTAGTTATATGGCTAGAGAAATTGTACATGCTTCTGTACATACACTTCCACTCACGAATGAGAATTAACTCCATTGAAACAAGTGAGTTATCTGGTACAAAACCAAAGGAAGAGCAAAGCCAGACATTTGGTACTGAAATGGGCATAGTCTGCCTGTTTACACCACTCACCAGCACAGCTGCTTATGTAATTGCTTGCACACATACCGGTATATTTAATGTATATCTAGCCACATATACCTCATTAAACACAAATCATTAAAACAAGTGAACAGCTACAGTGGGCGTGTAATGAATGAATGTGGTACAGAGAGAGAGCACCAATAAATCACACACACTGGGATTAGGACAAGAGCCACGCAAATAACCATCTTTTTCAATTTGATGACCAAACTGGGAAAATAAGCCTGTCTGGAACCAAATCCACCCAAGCTGATATTAATAATTTACTTCATACTTGAAAAATAAATTGAAGTAGAGCAGTTCTAATGTTTTATTACAGAAGTACTTTTTTCCAGGACTTTTGGACTATTTTTAAATATCAAGACGATTTTGTGAACTTGTTACAGATATGCAAAATATTTCAGTTGATGCAAACCTGCATTTTTACTCAATAATTTAGCTCAAAAGTTTCCATCTGCTCTAACCAGAAAAGCTTAATCCTCAAAGGCACAGGAGCACATTACATTTTAGAGTTGTAAATAGCAACATTCACTGTGGGATTTCCTTAGGTCTCCTTCAGCCCCAAAGCGAATTTAGTAAAAGTACAACTCAGATGAAATTACCCAAAAATGTCCTTGCTTTTATATTCCCAGGGTATGGTTACACTACAGTGCTCTGTCAACAGAAATCGCTGTTGGAAGATATTTCCCAAAAAAACTTTTGTTGACAGAATGCAGCCACACACAAAAGCAAATCAGGAGAATGCTCCGCTCTGTCGACAGAGAGGCCGGACTGCCTGGCTGCTCTCTTGACAAAACAGGCATGCCCAAGCACAGCAGACAGGGCTCCCCATTGTTGTGGATGAGGCCCTGTGGGGTGTTTACACAGCTTTTTTATCAACAATTCTGTCAGCAGAAGTGTTTTGCCTCAAAGGTTAAGGCACAATGCTGCCAGAAAAGTGCTGTGTTTTGTCAAGATACTATTGACAAATCCCATTTTGTGTGTGCACGCTCCTGGAGTTTTGCTGACAAAGCCATGGTTTTGCAGGCAAAAATTGCTAGTGTAACCATAGCCCTCGGACTCAGTATGGCACAGAGGACTGAAAAGTCATGATATATACTCAGGCACAGCAGAGTGAATCTACACCTAAGGGGATCATACTCCATTAATTTCAATTATTTCAATTCTGTGTCTGTAAACTCCTTGTATGTTGATACCATAGATTACCTTAAACCTCCTAAGACTGCATTTTTAGCCAATCTAATTATTGTCAAACTATGGGCTGAATGAATTTGGCAAACACCTGGGATTATCTTTGGTAAATAAGGCTACTAAGAAAAACAGCAAACAGCACTGAAGTGGTTATTGACATCTTAATCATGGAGCCTGTGATTTAGGATAGCTGCTTACTGTCTCAGCAGCACAGGTGAATTATTAATCACATCAGTTTCAACTAAGTGGATTCTAGAACCAGGAAAATTTGGGACAAAATTAAAGCTTTGATAATAAATGCTTGGGTCAAGCGGGGAGAGATAAGTGGTACAGTATCTGACAGGAAGAAAATCATTGAGATTAAAAAGGGAAAGTATGTGACACTGGCCATCATTTTAATCTATGGGGATGAGTTGTTGGGCAATAACTAAGAAACATGAGCAAAGTATCTCTCCAGAAATCTGAATGTTGACATGAATGAGCCATGTAAGCAAGAAGGACCACATGAGCACATGTACATTAGAAGCATGCTTAAATCAGAACCAGTACACCAAAAAGAGGGCGTGTAGGCTCTGATGGATAGCTCATGTAAAACGCAGTCCTGAGAACTATATTGAAAAAAAGTCTGAATGAAAAAGTTGGGGTAGTGGGATGTCATAAAGGAACATATATTAGTATATAATATTGTACACGTAGAAAGGTAGAGGATAGTGCATGTAAAAAATGCCACGAATATGCAGCTCAGTTAGACAAGGAATAATGTGGTGATGACACAGTAAATCTTTTCTATAGCTACAGAAGACTGCATGCATCTTTTTAAATTCAAATACACTCAATAATTTATGAACTGATGCACCTGGAAAGCCATCAAAGGACATGGACCACAACAGATCATTCAATAATCATCATATTTTCTTCTTTTAAATCAACTTAGTCTATTTAGCCAATAGTAATTTCATCAGTTAAAAATCATCTGCTTTAGTACATCCAATCTGCCTTGGAATCACAGTTATTTCATTCTCTTAGACAAAAGACCTGATAGAGATGATGCGTGATACTGTTAAATGATGCAAAAACTAGATGAGCAGTATTCTCTCTTCTAGATATTGATATTTTGAATAGAAAAAATTATTGGCTAGGAAATTCTTAAAGGAAATTCTGGTGAGCTGGTCAGTTTCCCGGCTCCCACAAGCCCAGGGGGACAGGAACCAGGCTGCCACCTGCTTCCCTGTTCCCCATGACTTGCGCGAAATTTGAGTTATATGAGGTTGCCCAGGAATACAACCCTCGCATAACTTGTGCATAGTTTCCATAAATTTTGACAGAACAAACATATTGCTCAACTCACCATTAAAGATGATATTACTCATCTAAGGTCAGTCTAGTACTGACAGCAGTGAAGATACACTGGCCTAAATCTGAAGGAACATAATCATCAATCAAGCTCATAGTATATGAAGTTAGAGAATGTTTGCAGTTTTTCAGATCTTTTTGTTTTTTTACATGACCTTCTGTAGACTAGAATGCCAGTGTTACATTAGTTTTCTCATACTTTACTGGAGAGCACATTTTTACATGAGAAATTCTTAGCCTGATATCTGCCACCAGAATTTTAAACTTATCTTGGGCAAGAGCTTAAGAATCAGTTTAATGACAATAAGTATATATAGATATATAGACTTTATGTACATATTTATGGCCATATATGAACTGTTATCAGTTGTCAGTCTAAGGAGTCCATATTAGGCAACGCAAATGTTCTATTTCTGATAACGTATAAAATAAATATGACAGATGGGAGATCACTGACGTATGAAAACTTCAAAGACTATTTATTAAGTTGTACCAGACATTACGTGCATATGAGTTATTCATAGATGATTGTATTGATAAATAGTATATGCATCTTTATGTTCTTGGCTTGCTGTATAGATTTTCAATGGACTCTGAAATCCCAGTGGGGTGGTAAAAAATATGAATTGCCAAAGCTGATTATGCACATACCCACCTATTGAAGTTTCTCCCTCCTGCTCCCAAAAGAAAGACCATTGACCTATCTGACTCATGACAGATACATTGTAGAACAAAGAATTGACAAACTTGCATATGGACTACCAAGGTCCAATGTGGATCGTCAATAAATATCCAGTAAATTGACTATGCATCCAGAACATGTGATCTCATTATATGTTTTCCCTGTGATGCTTTTGTCCTAAATAAATGTCAATGGCTTTGGGCAAGCTGGCTGCTGGCTGGTAAATGCTGTCATAGCCCACTAAAAGAGCAGAATTGGAAATGTTTAACTTAAGTCACGCCTGCTGGGATAAGAAAATTGAAGTGTGAAAGGATGCAAAACCCTGTGGAGGATGGCTAATGTGGTCTGAGGGAAAGGATTTAAAGTTTCTGTACCAAAACAAAATGACCTGAGTGTAAGGTGCCAGCAACTGAGTAGGGGGCAACATCCCGATGGCTTAAGTTTTGCTGCAGTTGTCTCAGAGCTGGATCCAGATGAGAGAGGTCTGGGAAAGAAGCCAAGGGGCCACGCCTCTGGTTCCCCTGACCTCCAAGCCCTCAACAAGGGTAAACCAAAGCTGCAGTCAGAAAGCAAAACTCAGGGTCTGGGTTGGGAATCAGAAAGAAGCTTATTGCTAGAGCAGAAAAGGACACACACTGGGGCAAGGCTAGTAACAAAAGAGGCAGGGTCCGGACTAAGCATAGCTGCACGTTAATGCACTGAGCACTCAGCAACTCCCATAACAAATGAGATGGCACAATCATACACCTTCTCTAAGGACCAGCTGTGCTCGTTGGTTTACTGGGAGACTGATTCCATTGCAGGCTGGCCCCTAATATAGGGGAGTAAACTTGAAAAGGCCGTGAAGGCAACAGAAATGCAGTTAATATCAGAACTTTGACAACAATATTTGCAAAAAAAAATTAATAGAATACTAAAGGTGGTATTTTGAAATCAACCTTAATCTTTGATCTTGCCAGCACTTTATGGGCCTGGTTATCTTCACTCACTTCAATAATGGAAGGACGTAAGTGTTTGCAGGAGTTGGCTTAGTAGAGAAATGGTGCAGGAACAGGCATGTTCGTGGTGAGTTTATAAATTTTTCAGCAAGGAAATATTAAATATTTTCTAATTTTAGAACATGCATCCTGAATGTAGATTTTTAAAACAACATTTTTATAGATACTCATCCATTTTCTCTTTGTATCCTATACACATTTTCATTTCTATCAAAATAAAGAATTTTTAAAACCAGCCAAAACTTTGGTTTTAAATTAGAAAAAGATCAAAAAACATTTTCCATACACTAGGACTTGTCCTATTGCTGAAAGTCTTCACCCTCCACCTTACCTAATAAACTCAAAAATAGTAAATATTAGTGGCTATGCTATTCAGCTATATGTGCATGTAACTTTTTTCTGGTTCAGTGCTTCCAGAAAAGCACTGAAATATAGCACAAATCTCCCTTTGATGGTCACTAACGCCTTAGTAATAAAGTGAATCAAAATTATCTCAGCTATTCAGGGTGGAGGGGATGTTCTGCAGTTACTGATGCAGAAATTAGAAGTTTTCTAATGGGTGGACGCAATTTCTTGCAAGCAGATTGGTTCCATTTGTTTGTTCAGCTTAAGCTTATTCCTCAGGAGCAATGCACGTAGAAATACCTGTAGGTTGATTGTCTGACAGGCTGGGATTTCCAGAGTCATTCTGCAGGTTTTCACGAAGCATCCAGTGAGTATAGGAAACTTTTACTCTCTGTGGCTACTATTATTTTGGCATCTCTGACAGATTCCTAGATAGCTATCTTTCTAGACATTTTTAGTGCATCCATCCCCAGAGCATCTAAGCAATGTTAATCGGCAGTACATCTTTGAAGTCTCTTCCAAGCAACACAAATTCATGACATCACAAGGAAGCAGAAATCCACTCTCTTCAAGAAATAGAAACTAATTCCAATGGAGAGGCCACACAGAATTTAAACTTGAAATTGTAACTTTCCTGTGTGTGAACCAGCTGATAGAATACCTAGAATATAATTCTTATCAAGATCTTTAAAGCATGTATCAAGTTATTGGCATTTGTGGAATAATTTCTTTAGAATTTTAATACTTTTGAGACATTTCTTTCTTTTGATCTTTCTTCTTTTAGTTTTCCTTCCTAAAGGTCAGGGCACGTCACTTATAAGAACTCTCAAGCAGTTGTGTTTATGTAACCAGCTTGAAGTACCTGAAGCCTGCATCTATAAATATGGAAATATGATCCTCTTCCCCCGCTCTTTGTCTATCTCATCTATGGAGGCCTTAATCCTACAAAGACTTATGCATATATTTCACTTTATCCCCTGGAAGTCATCTTAAAGTTCATAATTATATAAAATTAAGTCTTTTGTAGAGTCATGGGCTCACTGGGTACTATTCAAGGTGGAGACTGTACGGCCGTTTCTACACAGGCTACTTCCTTCAGCAGTGGCATGCTAATGAACGGAGTGAAATATGCTAATGAGGCATGGATACAAATTCCCCATGCCTCATTGGCATAATGTCACATGATTTGGAGTCCAGAAGAACAGTCTTCTGGACTCCAAAACACCGTGTAGAAGCACGGCCCCCAGGGAGGGCTTCCGGAGGGAAGTCCTTCTTCCAGAGGCCCCTTCTTCCTGAAAATTTTTGGGAAGAAAGGGACCTCTAGAAGAAGCATGTCCTTCTGGAAGACCCCCCCAAAGGCAGCTCTTCTACACAGCTTTTTGAAGTCCAGAAGAACGGTCTTCTGGATGCCAAATTACATGACATTATGCTAATGAGGCAGGAGGACTTTGCATCCGTGCCTCATTAGCATCTTTGACTCCGTGTATTATGTAGAAACGGCCTATCTTATTATATATTTGTACCCTAGGGCTTAACACAGATGGTTCCCAATTTCCAGGAAAGCCTCTAGGTGTTGTTCTATAACCACAGACTCTATAAAGTTAGTTTTCAAAGAAGATACAAAAGATCATTTATTATGTCTGTTAATGACAAGTCCCTTGCTGACCTGGCCTGGAGAAGAGTGACAGTGATGTAAGTGAACTGACCAGGTAAATAGATAAAGGTCAAACAAGGAAATGTGTGTTGTGCAAACACTAGATAAATGCTTGTTTAAAAAATCCTTTATCTTTAAAGAAATTGATTCAGAACTTCACTCCCAGTATAATTAAAATATTTTGGGTACTGTCACTCAGTACTAGGAGGAGCTGACAGAGAAACAGGTTTCCAGTTTCATCAAAAAATAGCAAAAGAGGAAGAAGGGTTCTTTTGAAGACGGGGTTTATTTTCAAAACAGCCCTGTCTACACTGCTTTTTTTTTCTTTTGAAAGAATCTCTTCTGAAATCAGATTATGCAAATGAAGTGCCAGATATGTAAATAAGTACCCCATTTGCATTTCATTTTCCCTCATTTGCATTCCTCTTTCAAAAGAGTAATGCAAATGTAGACGTATCCTGAGAGAAAAATGTAATGAAGCAGTAGTAGGAGCAGAAAAGGAAACCCAGTGTGGCTGGCTAATGGGCAGGATGGCAGAAAACCTGCCAGGTCAGCCTTTTGTTTGCTCAGAGTTGTGGTGGTGCCAATGTGTTCTTGTGAAATATTTTGGTTTGGACAAATCAGCATTTTCCAACTGAACAAAATTATCAGCCAGCTCCAGTAATAACCATAATCTGGGCAAGAAAACTCTTTAGGTTTGACACTCACAGAGCTAGGCCTTCACTTGTGATCCATTCAGTGTTACATTAATGGCAATATACTTGTTTAAAAAGGTGGATGAGGGCTACATAAATCTATCTCCTCAAACAGATACTGAACGGAGAGGAGGGGCATATTAAGTTTATTTCTATTTTAACACATTTTAATGCATCTTCTGCCTTGTAGAAATGCAATGGCACCATTTATCATCAATACCAGAAACATGCTCAGAAGCAAACTTCCAAGAAGCTAAATGATTACCTAATATAATGTAGAATATGGCCAGTCCAGTGTACTTTATGGACTCGAAAGAAATAGTATCTATGAGTTTGTTTCTCTGGTGCCTTCACATCATACTGGTAAACAAATTTACCATAGTTATTTAGCCCTATTATCATTACTCCATTTTGATTAGCTAATTAGACAAATCTATGAAATCCAAATGTATTTACCGTTCTCATGAATGCTTAAATATGCAGGATCATATTTAAAATCATCATCCTCAAACAAGAGAAATTACAGTTTCCAAAATGATGGGGACATCAGAACTGAAACCAGCTATTCATTTTGAATTAAGCATTTAACGTTATGCATCTGTACTGGACTTTAGGCTATGTCTAGACTGCAGGCTTCTGTTGACAAAACTTCTGTCAAGAGAAGTTGACAACAGAGCGTGCATCTAGCATGCAGATCAGTTGGAAGAGATCTGCCAGTTGGGAGCCTTCTGTCAACATCCCTGTACACCTCATTCCACAAGGAGAAAGGTGTATCTCAACATAGGTTTCTTTTCTGATATTTGATCCCAGGTGGACAGGCCAAATGCTGGAAAAGTCTCTCAAGACAGAACTGTCAGCAAAAGATACGCAAATTCATTGCATTATTTGCATATCTTTTGCTGACAGTTCTCGGCAATCCAGACATAGACTTAGCAACCTTGGTCTTAGCTTGTATCCTCACAATAAGTGTACATGGAGGGACAGCACATGAGGTTAGAGGGTATGGTGTGTTCCTCTGCATTTGAGCTTTCAAGACTGAAGATTCCTCTAGTCTCTGCTGCTTTCAATTTCCACACTGAATAATGTCTCTAAAACTAAGGCCCATGTCATGGCCAGCAGTGAAACTGTCTTGTGTGGTGAGCATGCAGTTACTATGGCCAATCATGGGTTTCTATATACCTTGCAGAAAGGCATCAAGATACGTAGCATGCTTTACTTAACTGAATGGTAGTGACAAAGTAATAGTATTAAAAGTTATTGCACACCAACTTTTTTGCTGAACTATGTTATTGTTCTTGATTTCCTTTCCAGTGTCCAGAGCACAGAATGGTCCAGAGGTGGAGGAAGGGTATACCTCCAGGACACTTCAAAGGGAAGCACAATAAGCCTGCTCTCCATGGCTTACATGAAGCAGCCACCTCCACTGAAGACTATACATGTTATCTGGGGGAAAGGGGCAATGGATCTGTCCTGAAGAGCCACAGGGAAAGTATGAGGATTATTACCACATAGTTCATCCAGTAGATTTCAGTAGCACATTATTAACTATACTCCTGACTTCACACAGTGCTGGACCTCACAGTGCTTTACATATATTAATTCATGAATTCCTAAGAAAGATGTGAAACTGAAGGCAGAGAGGAGATAAAGTATATTAACAAAGGGAAAGCCATGCTGGTCTATATACTATCAAAACAAAAAAGCAGTCAAGTAGCACTTTAAAAACTAACAAAATAACTTATTAGGTGAGCTTTCGTTGGACAGACCCACTTCTTCAGACCATAGCCATACCAGAACAGACTCAATATTTAAGGCACAGAGAACCAAAAACAGTAATCAAGGTGGACAAATCAAAAAAAAAAATGATCAAGGTGAGCAAATCAGAGAGTGGTGGGGGGGGTCAAGAATTAGATTAAGCCTAGTATGCAAAAGAGCCCCTATAATGACCCGGAAAATTCGCATCCCAGTTCAAACCACATGTTAATGTGTTGAATTTGAATATAAAAGAGAGTTCAGCAGCCTCTTTTTCCAAAATAGTGTGAAAACTCCTTATCAGTAAGACTCAAACTCTTAAGTCATTAATAGAATGGCCCACTCCATTAAAATATTGGCTGACCGGTTTGTGGATCAGGAGTGTTTTTCTGTCTGTTTTGTGCCCATTAACTCTTTGTCTAAGAGAGTGTGAAGTCTGTCCAATATACAAAGCACCTGGGCATTGTTGGCACATGATGGCATATATGATGTTAGTTGAGGAACATGAGAATGTGCCCGTGATTTTGTGACTAACCTGGTTAGGTCCAGTGATAAAGAAGTTAGACTATATGATTTGCTCAAGGTCACAAGAATCATATATCCTGCCTCTCAGGCTGGTGCCTTCATCATCATATTATGGGTTGTCTGGTCTAGAGGAAGTAAAATGTATAAATTGGGTCAAGAAGCCTTCTAAAAGTATGTATGTATCTGTTTGATTGGGCTCACCAAATCAAGTGAAAGTAAACCCACCCACCCCATCCTCCCCCCCCAAAAATAAACCCACCCTATAACACAACAAATTCTAATTTTACATCTGCCGTAAGACAGCACTTGTAAGCTATGAATGTGTTGGTTAACTGACTATAATTTACAGCTGAATCAAATCTGTAGCACTTCTGCTGTCCAACACATTTTGCTAGCTGAAGGAGGTAAGCTGTACAACTCCCAGAAGCAGGTGTTTAATAAGAGATCAGATGATCTCCATTCTGCCAGATTCTGAGCATCGGGCTCTTCGACTTCTAACCTCCAGGTTTCACTGCAACCATTTTAATTACTGATAATTTACTGAAGCTCAGTTGAAGCTTATCCATTTTAACTTCTGGTTTCCAAAATGAAAAATCATCATAATTTAGGGGGGCAATAAAATGAAAAAAATGCTTTAAGGAAAGCTGTTTAATTCCCTCCCTTCCGTGTTACCCCTACAGCAGCTTCCCTGATCCAAACTTGCAATAGGTCAATGATTTAAGATATTTTTTCCTTTTGAAAACCCCCATACTCCTTATTTTGCCACCACCCTGGAAACATTTATATGCATGGCCAAGTTTATATATGTGAGTAGCCCCAATTAAATTAACATAATTGTTCAACTGTGTAGAGTCATTGTTATGGGGTCAAAAGTCTAAAGTGCAAATATCTTGGGGCAGAGTTCATGGGCATGGCTAGTGCTACACTACTAAATATCTAATGTCTTCCATGGAGTTATTCCAGATTTACACAGATGAGAGCTCAGAATTAGTCCCAATGTGCCTGTGCTACCATGAACAGCATCGACCATACTATTGGTTCTTAACCAAGTGGAAACAACACACTCTGTTCTATACAAATACTTCTTGTACACCTAGAGATTTTTTATTAATAAATATGTTTATGGTCCATCCCTACATTTCAAACTGTTTTACAACCGAAAGCTGGGTTTGTGACAGAGTAGTGCAATAACTGCCTGCTGACATATAGACAGCATAATGGGCAATGCTGGGATTGTGGTACAAATAGCACTAGTGACAATAGGGAAAGTTCTGATAGGGACCTGGAGGCTGAATTTATGCAGCGAGGTAAAAGTCCAAAATTTCCATGACAATATTCTTTGACATGCTGCCAATTCCACTCACAGGGCCAGGCAACTATTAAGAGCCTCCGTGTTTAAATGTATAGATTACACAATGGTGTAGTAAGGAGGAATTTACGTTTATTATGAACCATAGAACCTCTGTACTGGCTTACACTGGAGTGAGAGCTCCATGTTTATCAAAATGGAACTGGACTTCTGGAACATGAAATTAATTAGGTAACATGGGATTATTTTAAAAACTAATGTCTGGAGGAAAGTTGACAGATGCGGAGAGTCACACTTCAGGCTAGATATTACTTAGGGTGAGGATGAATTTATTAAAGGGGGAACTCTAAATCCTAGTACAGAGGACAAGAAACAAGTTGACAAAGTACAAGTAGGAGCTAGTGTGGAACTGTTACATGCAAAAAGTAGTCCCATTTAAACCTAATTCAGGAAGGCAAATAACTAAATATTGACAAAGATAAAAGAGCTTGTGTACAACTGCAAGACATATATATATATATATACTAAGAGGGTGAACTAGTGTGAGATAGAGAAGATGTAATAGGCAGAACAAAGACTTGGTGGAATAAGGCTAATTAATGAAGAAAGGATGTAAATTGTGAAGTTGGAAAGCTTGCAGATGACAAAATTATTCAAGAAAAGTATACCCGTAACTGACTACAAAACAGCAAGTAGAATTCAATGTTAATATATGGAAAGTAATTCACACTGGAAAAAATAATCTCAACTGTACATATAAAATAATGGGTTCCAAATTAGTAGTTACCACCAAAAAAGGAGGTCTTGTAGTGTCATGAGAAGTTCTCTGAACTAGGAAATATTAATAAGGGGATAGAAAATGAAAATATTATATTTCCTAAATATAAATGTGTGGTGCACCCACCCACCCCTGAATATTATGTCCAGCTTTGGAGTTTCAATCTCATGAAGAAAACAGTGCAACTGGATAAGGTTCAGTAAGGGCAACACAGCTGATGAATGGTATGGAATAAATTCATAGAAAGAGAGAAAAAAAAAGATCAGGGCTGTTCAACTTAGAAACTAGTGGGAAAAGTGTGATATGGCAAATCTATAACATCACAAATCGTGTGGGTGGATGGGCAGTGTTATCTAACAGAAAAAAACAGGGCTTGGCCCATTAATTTAATAGGTGGCAAGCTCAATACATACAAAAGGACATTCTTTTCTATGCACTATGCAATTAACCTTTGGAACTCATTGCAAAGGGATGTTCAGATGGCCTAAAATGTAACTGGGTTTAAAAAAAAAACAAAAAAAAAACCTTAAGCTCATGTGTGATGTGTCTATCAATGGCTATCAGCCACAAGACCATGCCTAGGGTCACTCCAAATCTCCAACTGCTAGATGTCAGGAATCTAAGGCCATGGTGGATCACCCCATAATTGTCCTGTTCTTTACACTTCCCCTTAAGTTCTGGCACTGGCCATGACTGGAGAATGAATACTTGGTAAGATGGTCTGACCAGTATGAGACTCAATATATTATGTCTCTATATCAAGATGCTAGAGCTCTATGCCAGGGTTACTCTATTAATGCAAACCACCCATAAATGGAAAGAAAGTTAAATAAGAGAGGTAACATCCATGAGACAGATCTTAGCCACTCATATGGGTTGAACAACACCATACTTGTAGTAACATCTCAATTGCTTACATGGAAATTATATTGACATATGTTTAGCATCTTTTAATAAAAATTGGCAACTGGAAACACAGAATAGGGAGTTAGCATTGAGAGCTAGGACCACCAAAAGGAGATAGGTGTGCAGTGGTCTCTGTTGCAGCAACTACCCACTCAATGGAACCCCACAGCCTCAAGTTAGGTCCCCAGTGTCTCTCTACAATGCATAGGGGAATATAGTGTCCAACAGTAGGGTCCATACAAGCCAGCATGCTGAGCAGGGAGCCTCAACTAGCCAGAGGGAAATGCCATGGAGAGGGGTGTAATTTAAGACCTGACCTTGAATGGGAGTTAGGCACTGAATTCTAGGCAAGAGGAAAGCATCTGAACTCTACACTCTCCTTTTCTTTCTGTATTTTAATTCATGTTATTATTCATAAGGCTTCTCATTTGTCCCTGTTAGGTGTCTTGCAAGAACGAGGGCTTCAGGAAACACCCCCCTAAAGCGGACAGGTCCTGAGGAGAGTGCTGATGGAAGGCAAGAACTTCCCAGATAACCACTGCCCGACGTCAAGGAGGATGGGTGCTGGTTCATCATTCCCCATAAACTGAGTTCATTTACTGATATTACCTTTGTTTTTTGTTGCTGGGCTATCCTCAAAGGCAAAGAATTTGAAAGTGACCTGGATAGAGGGCCAAGTCACAGGAAGAGGCAGGTCACCACAGAGGAAGAGCAGCTGCTGGCAGGGGACACCCACAACAGAAGGAACTGCTGTGCCATTCCTCTGGGCAAGTCCATCCTATTTCCATACACCTACTGCATTCAGCACATCTCAGGCACAAAGGATGATTGCAGAAGAGAGCTGTTTTCCTTCACATCCCAGCTCCGGGTGGCACACTCACACGTCTTAATAAACACCTTCTCCTCAATGTCCAGGAAAGCCTGCGGCAACATCATCCCTTCAATCTCTTCACAGTAGACTGCTGTAATTTTCTTCAGGGGCCCTGCTGCTGATGTGTTAAAGAAGCAAGATTTGAGGAATGTGCGCAGAAGTGAAGTGTCTAGTATAATCTGTGTCCCCTGTGCCAAGTAGGTTGGAGGAACAGAAAAAAGTCAATATGCCTATTAACAGAGACTTAGACGTAGGCACACAGACAAAAGGTAAACGCAGCTAGGAGTAGCAGCAGTAGGAAGTCACATTTCCCTGACAGTAATCATGAAAAGTATTCAGGGATGCTTAGGTAAAATCATTAAGGCAAATCTTAGGCCCAAATCCTGCAATTTGTCTCTGTCCTGTAAGATCAGCACACTGACTTTAGTTCTGCTTCTTCTGTAAGATGGAAAATAGGCTTTTAACTATCACACAAACTCTGTATAAAGTTGTAACACACACAGGAATCACTGCAGCTAGTTAACTTTCCATACCAACTTGTTAAAATGAGAACTCCCCCCTTTGGCACATATTTATTCTTAGATGAGCAATACATTTATTCATTTTCTGTTCCAAGTAAACACTTCACTTCAGAATATTTTTTCAGGATTAGGAAAACCTTCTCTTTTCCCAAAAATCTCAAATAAATAAATAATAGCTGATCTGATTAACCTCAAAGTTGCCAAATAAATGCTACTCTGAGACAAGCTGTATATGAGAAATTTCTGTGTGAAAAGGAGGAAATTATTTTGGTCAGCATAGACTACAGCCTGTTTTAAGAGCTTGTAGGAATATTTTACAATGAAGAACTTTAAATAAGCAAAATATGCTACCTGAATTGCACTTAGAAACAGTTCTGAAGATTTATTTTTACGTTTACTATAAAAGCTGTCACTTTAGAAAGTGTTACATATTTTCAGTATCTGAAAGTTAGTGTAATAGAGACTGTATATAATGCAAAAGGGTAACTATAATAAGTTATAAATAGTAAATAAAAATTTAATACTAACATATTGCAAACGGTGCAAATATTTAAGTATTGTGTTTTAGCTATTACTGAAAGCACTATCTATAGAAATAAGTTACTTGTAATAGAACTAAATTATTAAATAATGACTATTTTAAGTTACATCAGCAATATTCACTTTTTAGAATAGCTACATGGTAATACATCTTAGATAAATGTCATCTTCAGAATGTTGAGATTAAAGTATAATATTGACATTTATGGCATTCTTATTTGTTAGATTTGATTTTCTGTAGCTTTCCTAATACCTCCTTTGCAAAGAAGAACATGGTACTGGTCTAATTTAGTAGGTAGTCGTCGTGTCCGACGATGATGTCTTGAGCTTGCACAGGCTCATTGGTTGTGGACTCACATGTGGCTGAGGAGTCCAAGCTTCGAATAGCATGGGTGTTCACAGTGGGGACAAGAGAATTGTCCTGGCTCTGTTGGTGTGGCTGTCGCTGTTGCTTTCTGATGCTCATGAGCATCAATGAGGCGTATGCGTCGCTGCTCTTCAAAGTTGTCATACGCATCTCGTGTGAGAGCACGCCAGCCTGTTTGGTCTTTTGCATGCAGCTCTAGCTGATCTGGTTTTAAGCCAGCTTAAGAAACGTTGGCCTTCAGGCAGTCTTTATACCTCTTGCGAGGCCTACCTTGATTCCTTTTGCCCTGTGGGTGTTCACCATAGAGGAGTTGCTTAGGGATTCTTGACTCATCCATTCATATGATGTGCCCTGTCCAGCGAAGCTGGGCTGTCAGAATCATGGCTTTGATGCTCGTGGCTCCTGCTCTGTCCAGGACTTCCAGGTTCGTAACTCTGTCCTGCCATCGAATGTGCAGTATTGACCTCAGGCTGTGTGTGTGGCAGCGCTCCAGCAGTTTTATATGTTTTCTGTACAAGGTCCAGGTTTCACAGCCATACAGGAGACTGGTCAGCACTACAGCCTTGTACACTTTCAGTTTAGTGGACTGTTGGATATTGCTGTGATTCAACACTTGAACTCTCAGACGTCCTAGTGCCCGGCTGGCCTGGCAGACTCTGGCATTGATTTCTTTGTCAAGGGAGGCATCATTGGCTATCACACTGCCAAGGTACTTGAACTCCTCTACTGTTTTTAACTCTGTTCCTTCAATAAAGATTGAAGCGGGGAGAGCAGCAGATCCTGGAGCAGGTTGAAACAGCACCTCGGTCTTTCCTAGGCTGATGGTCAAACCAAAGAGGTGAGTGGCATCAGCAAACTAGTTGATGATGAGCTGGAGATCAGATTCTTTGTATGCCATAAGTGCACAGTTGTCAGCAAAAAGGGCTTCAAGGATGAGCCTCTCAAGCATCTTGGTTTTAGCATTCAGACGACGAAGGTCGAAAAGTGACCCATCAAGTCTGTATTTTATGTAGACTCCATGGTCCAGGTCCCTAACTGTGTGGCTGAGGACGCATGTGAAAAAGAGGTTGAGTAACACTGGGGCCAGCATGCACCCTTGCTTCACACTATTGGATATATCAATTTGACCTGAGGACTTGCCATCTGAAAGAAAAAAGCCAGCCATGTGCTTCCGGGTGCCTGTTTTGTCAAGAAAGCAGCCAGGCAGTCCAATTGCTCTGTCAACAGAGTGGGCCACTCTCCCAATTGGCTTTTGTGTGTTGCCAGAAGGTTTGTTGGGAAATCTCTTCTGACAGTGACTTCTGTCAACAGAGCGTTGTAGTGTAACCATAGCCCATGTGTACTCAAAAGGGATGGACTCAACACTGGACAGAAATAGCACAGCAGCTCACTCTCCCCGGGTGTCTCCTGCCAACAGCTGCTTTTCTTCTGTGGTGACCTGCATAGTGTGCTGATTAAACTGAAGCAAACTTCAGAGAAGAGTTCTTACCCAGAATGGAGGGGGTTCCTCCCTGTCCAAATACTATGTGCTGTCTGAACTGAGATTAATATTTCCTTCACTGCCCAAGACTGAGAAACAGATTTAGGAATTCAAAACAAACAGGATTACTCAACAATCCTGGGCCATCAATTTCTAAGGAGCTATTCTCATTTACTCCTAAAAATCACAGAGCATTTCTTCCTACCCATCATATATAAGTGTGTGAGGATATGATTGTCCTTTTCCCTAGTGTAATTTGGTAGCGTGAGAGACAGACCAGTTAGTTCCCCATCTCATGCTTAATGTGCTTGGACATTAATCCATATGCATTCAAGGCCATTTTCTTCTAAGTGTGAGTGGATGAGCTGAGAGGTCATGTCATTTGTTGCAACATGTAGCAAGCCGCTGTGGCCCTCTGCAGATGCAGAGGTGGAGGAGGCTACTCAGAGGCCCTGGTGGGCGGGCCCTGAGCTGGAACACCAGGGCCCCGCCCCTCAGAGGACAGGGCCTGAGGCCAGAAGGGCCAGGGGCGGAGCTCAGGGACCATTATCTGTTGGGCCACCGTGCTGGGAGGAAGCTCCTGCTTGCGCTCCTGGGCAGCAGGGGCAGAGGGCCCCTGGCCGCCTGGCCTGTCGGCGAGAACTTCCCCAAAGCTGCACAGACCAACCTGGCAGCTACAGATATGGATGCCCCAGGGGACGTACCCAGACTTACTGGATCTACCAGGGCCCTCACGCTGGTGGAGAGCCCCCTCCCCAGAGGGCCTGCCAGGCCCAAACGAATGGCCTGGGCCTTGCCACCCAGAGGCCCCGGGAGCAGCTGACTCCGGAGTTCCACTGGACCCCTGCAGTACAGAAGCCCCTGCCATCCTAGGACCCACCGTGCTGCCACCGCCAGACTACCCCAATGACATAGAGATGTCGGACTGGCCAGAGCCCCTGAAGGCGGACGACTTGGAGGGGACCTACCCTCCAGGACCCGCTGACCAGACTGACTGGGACCCTACCCAGATGGAGGTGGAGGTAGGAAGTGGCCTGGGGAACGCTTCACCGGAACCCATGGCGGTGTGTTGAGGCCTGGATCCCCACTGCCATGGCCAGGTGTAAGCACTCCTCAGGGCCCCGGGCTGGGTCGCAGTGGAGTAGGAGGGCCTGCGACCCCCTACCCGCTCCCTGGCGGGGTCAACCCTCACTGAGGTAAAGCCGACCCTGTGGAGGGGAGAACCAAACTCCACTGTAACTGCTGCCCCGTCCTGAACTGAGGGCTGGGCTTCTCCCCGAACACTGTACCTGCTGCCCTGCCCTGAACTGAGGGCTGGGCTTCTCCCCAAACCCTGTAACTACTGCCCCACCCTGAACTGAGGACTGGGTTTTTCCCCAAACACTTCAGCCTTACCTGTCGCCCCGCCCTGCCGCAAGGGCCGGGGCCCATCTGAACTACTTGCAGGCTGCCTGCTGCCTTGCCTTGAGGGAAGGGTGAGCCTTTGGGGCCACCCCGCCCGGGTCAGAGCTGGGGCCGACTGCTGGGCGGTTCCTTAAAGGAGCCAGAGCCCAGGGCCATTAGGACTGCGGGCAGCTGTGATAGCCCATGGCGCCCAGCAAGGGGCGCTATTGTAGCGCGGGCCTCTACACAACACATCTGAACCCACAGGTTTCATCAGCAGGTTGTGATCTTTACATCCACCTCAAAGACCTCTGGCAATTGAGTTTACAGTATAACTAATAATATAACTTCATGAACTCCTTTTCAGATTAAAAATACTGAATAGTGCAGTGTATCGGCTGTGGCTATTTTATACTTTGTGTGATCACGTGTGTTTTAGATGGTGTCGATGTTTCTCTTACATTGGAAAAAATAATTTCAGAAAAAAATAGGTTTCACGCCATTCCCTTCAGAGAGACAGACGCTCTGGATTAAAGTGATCTCCTCCGCAAGTCAGATCCCCTCATGAGAATTCCAGGTTTTCAGCTGTCTTGTGCTTTGTCGCAGAGGAGTTCAACCATCATGTATACGTCAATGGGGGACACACGCAAACTTGTCTGCCGCAATCCTACAGTTAATATACTAATTGGAGAAGACAGACTAACTGATAATATTGATGATCCAATAACTAAACTATTGGTCTACTATATGCTGGAAAAATGCTTTTTTATTTAAAATAAGGTCTGATAGCCTTATCACATGAGTTATTGATCAAAATCCTTATTAAAAGAGGTTATAGTTCATGTTGTCTCTTTGGAAGATAAACCTGATACGAAAGAGTGACTAATTAAATATGATTTCTTAAAGTGGTAATTGTTGGATTCCTGATGCAGTTACCTGTAGTACACACCCTGAAATGAACTCAGATAGGTTCACCAAGTTATTTGGAAGAGTGAGGGAAAAATCATCATTCAAGATTTGTTATTACTCAGCGTTAGGCTCTGTCCTATTTAACACTGAAAAGGGTGGCAGTTGGTGACAAGTTCACCTTTCTGAAGCAATTCAGGATTCAGTCATCAACAAGCATTAACTCCCTATCTTTACCTTTGGTTTTCAATCTGAATTTTTATTGTTAGAGCAATGGGCTCCACGCCAAAAATAGCGTGATCCAGGTGAATGCTATGCATTAGATTTTAAAGCCACTAATATAACATTTCCTTATTACCGCTTTCTTTTGTCTAGTTTATGTTCCAGTGCCTGTGACCCACTTGGCAGTGCCCCAGAATTTGCAGTCTCTGATCATTATTTTTTTTCTGTAATCCTGGGAATATGATAAAAAGCTTAGGTAGCAGAGGCCAATGCCACACGGAGAAGGGAGAGTAAGAAAAATGTTCTGAGTAAGAAAAGGCTACCTCAGGCCACCATCCCTGTCTTTTTCAGCGTGGTTCTAACAGACAATCAAGCTTCCTTAAAGTCAGTTCAGTAATCCATCTGATCATTACAATTCCAACAAACAATTACTTTAAACCAAAACAATTTTCCACCATTCATGTGGTTTCTTTACTGCCTGCTTTTGAAACTGCACGGACATACTTTCCCACTGGTTTCATTTTTGTTTCTAATCTGTTTCACTTTTCTGGCACTGCTTGTAACACACTAGCACATAGCAGCAATGTTTGAGTTGTAAAAGATGGAAAAGAATATTTAAATACAAACAGAATTCTCACTGGCTTTCTGTAAGTCAGAAACATTTCTGTTTATTTCTGATATTCTAAAACCATACTAATATAAAACTTCAAATTAAGATTCAAATATTAACTGAACTGAGCAGCGATTGTCCCTGTTTCTAACGTTCTGCCTTTTCCAGTCAAACCCGGTCCCCTTTTATTTCAAAAGCAAAGTTTAATTTTCTCATGCAGTCAAACACACACAGTAAATTTTGTAGTGCTTTACTCACTCTAGTTTTAAGTGTCCCATATAGATTACCTTTCCTTTCCCTTCAGCAGCTAGTTCACAATTTAAAAAGATTTCAGTTAATAAGTGTTATGCCTGAGTCTCCAGTTTAAGTTTTAAAAGATTCTGGAATATTTTTATCTCTTTACAGTATGATCACAACACACACACACACACACACACACAGAGAGAGAGAGAGAGATCTCTTAAAAATAAAGACTTCAGCCCATCAGCTCAAGTATTGTCCCTTGGACGAACCCAGATCTGATCTAGTCTGTCCAACTCTGAATTTTTATGAGTAAATTTCTCTTATTCCTGATCTAGTCTCTCAAAAGGTAATATCAACATCTTCGCTCAGCTATGGTGGTCAAAACTGCATTCCAGTCTTCTTCTGTCAATATCACCTCTTCAACAAGCTAGGGACTGTGGGAGCACGAGCACCTGGTGGCCGGGCCTCACTCGCAAGGCAGAATGACCATACACTCCATCTTGGAATGCTATCATACAGCGGCGGGAAGGTCTGAAGTCAGGCCAGGAGAAAGAAATCAGAAAGTTGACAAGTAGTTGGAGAGTCCCCAAAGAGAACATCCTGACAAGCAGATAGTAAGCCCCCAAAGAGAACAGCTGGGGCTAGTAGCTGGAAGCCCCCCAAAGAGAACATCTTGGTTGTACAACATCAGAGGGTCTCAGGGGAGGTTCAGAAAAAGACCAAGGACAGAGGAAATCTTGTAACATGTTCTAACAGGCCGGGAGAATAGAAAGCCCAAATTAGGTAACAAACACTTTAATTGGCCAGGTATCGAACCCCCAAGTAAGAAACAGTATAAAAGGTGATTTAGCAGGAATAAGGGTGTGGGCTCCTGGACACAAGGCGGAGGCTAGCAACTTCCAGTCCAGACAGCAGACCCCGGCCTGATCACCCGGACGTCACCACCACGAAAGGTCCCAACCAAGCCGTATCTCTGACTTGAAGGGCCGCTGTAACGTAGTTATTGGTGAGATGTGGGAGCACTGGATGTTATTGGTAAGTCACATGTAATTATATATAGTTATATGTAACCTAGTATTTAGCTTATGCCAAATAAATAACTATCTATATATATATATATATATATAACAAGTGTTAAGTAATTGTAGTTACGAATAAATGAATAAATCACTATTGGTAAATACCACTAGCTGGTCTAGCTGGGTCTGTATAGAGAATTATTGGGACTTAGAACAGCCACAGGGCATTGTGGTGTTCACAATCGGAGTGTTATTGTTTCTGGTACTCATAATACTGTGGAAACCTAGGTTTTAAAGTGAATACACTGAATCACATATTGCTGCTACACAAAAAGCTATGTCACCTATACTTGCAGACTCAACACAGTTGTTATCTGTTCTGCAAATGGCAATAATGCTCCCTCCACTCCTTTCTCTTTACTCCCAAATTCAATACTTAACACGCAAAAGAAACTCTTTTTCCACAATATCTCCTCAGATAAAGAGCTGTTTAAGACAACCATCCTATTTGGGGATGAGAGAATGAAACTTTAGTCAGTAGGCACATACCTAAAACACAAACATTTTACTTGCAACAGGTAAGACTTTTGTGTTACTGCAACAAGAATAAATGCAGTCAGGTAAGTAGATACAGGAAAGGCTGCCCAAATTTGTAGGGAAATTCCACCAGAAGGAGATGGGAGAAACAGATCACAAAGAGAGGCAAAAAAAAGAAAAGAAAACAAAAAACAAATCAGGAATAGAAAATTCAGCACAACAATCTTGTAGAGATTGTAGGCACTGGACATTCTCCTTCAACAGAGACCAAAAAAATAGCTCATCCATTCATACAACAGACATGAGAAATGTAGCTTTCAAGGATTATGCACACATAAAAACTGACCTTCTAAAAGCAAAACCTATTTACAACCTGTTTGTTGATAAGCAATGAAAAAGTTAAGAGACTTCATGCTATATGAACTAATGTCAGAAGGTTATTAAGTTTTGCTTTTCCATGCAGGTAACATAATTGCAAAGGTAATAAATAGGAAAAAGCAGAAGTCTTAGAATGGAACCTAAAGGATGCGTCTACACTAGCTGCTACTTTGAAGTAGCCAGCACAACGTTGAAATAGCATGCGTCGCGTCTGCATGCTCCATGTGCTATTTCGACATTGAAATTGACATTAGGCTGTGAGACACCGAAATTGCTATTCCTATCTGAAGATGGGAATAGCGCCCTACTTCGACGTTCAACGTTGAAGTAGGGCGTCTGTAGACGATCCGCGTCCCGCTACTTCAAAATAGCAGGGTCCTCCATGGTGGCCATCAGCTGAGGTGTTGAGAGATGCTCCGTCCAGCCCCTGCAGGGCTCTATGGTCACTGCATGCAGCAGCCGTTAGCCCAGGGCTTCTGGCTGCTGCTGCTGCAGCTGGGGTCCACGCTGTGTGCACAGGGTCTGCAACTGGTTGTCAGCTCTGTGGATCTCATGCTGTGCAGGGCAAGTGTGTCTGGGAGGGGCCCTTTAAGGGAGTGGTTTGGGGCTTTGCTGGCCCCTTATTTCGATGGGGAGTGCTTGTGTGTGTGGATGCTCCACATTTCCTTCCGGGGCGGATCCTTTCGATGTTCCCAGTCGCCACATCAACGTGGAATGTCGATGGCACCAGCCCTGGAGGACGTGTAGATGATACATGTCAAAGTAGCCTATTTCAATGTCCTTACTTCAAAATAGGTTACTTCGACATAGTGTGCTAGTGCAGACGTAGCCAAACAGTTCTCTTAAATTTTCACTACCATGGGGTTTAACCAACAACTCCCATTAGTGCAACTGAAATTTTGAAAGCTTTTATGCTTCAGCTTCCTCCATATTAGTATCAATGCCTACAAAGTAAATACAGTGGGGAAAAAATCTTACCTGTGCTAGTCATAGTTCATAATCATCATCATCATCATCCTCATGAACCATAGGCTCAGCATTCATGGGTGTCTGATGCCTCCCTCACTATTTCCTTCCATCTTTCCTTGTCCAGCACCAAGTGGAATTTTCTTTTGCTAGCCAACTTATTGACCCAACCCCGATCGCTTGATTGGTATCACAGACCTTGTTTATCCAGGCAATGTCCAATACAGAATCTTTTATAAGTTAGTCGCACTGGCATCAGATTTCATTCATATTCTTGTTTTATGATCAGCACATCAACACTCATCTGACCAACCCTCCTCCTTTATCCAGGTTTGGGACTGGCATGGAACCTTTAGAGGCTTCATGGCAGAGTTTGATAATATTATAATCATACTACAAGGAAATCATACAATACTAGAAGTGGAGGGTCAGGGGATTGGCTACAGGGTTACAGAGCAATTGTGGGTAGCCTGTGGGCCACATTTGGGGCACTGGGGCTCCTTCTTCGGCCCACAGTCCGCCCCCAGGCTGCCTACCTCCTCATCCCCATTCTTCTCTCACACACTGGGGCATTGAAGCTCTGCATTTTGAGCTTGGGCTGGGGAGGAGCTGGGACAAGAGAGTCAGTCAGTGGATTCATAGAGCTCTGAAGGTCTGGGAAGAGATGGGGAAAGAGTAGGAAGTGTGGGGCTCCAGTGCCCCAGCATGTGAAAGGTGCATGGGGGCGGAAGGGGGACAGGAGATGGGGGTCCACAGGTGGAATCCCAGTTGGCCATGGGCTGCTGTAGCCCATTGAGATGAAAAATGTGCCACTTATGTCACCCTCTCACTCTTCTTGTTTGCTCATCTCTGTCATAGAGCTTTTCACCTAGGCCGTGTCTACACAGGCAGCCTCTGTCGATAAAAGCGGGCCTTTGTTGACAAAACTCACCAAGTGTCTACAAAGTTAAAGTGCTCTGTCTAGAGTTTGTCGACAAAGCTCAGCTGTTCCATTGCCAGTATTATCCTGTTCCCAATCAGATATAACACCTCTGTCAATGGTGTTTTGTTGACAGAGTGCCAGGGTAGACACTTCTGTCAACAGAGAGGGATTCTGGTTCCCCAGGCAGCCCTGTTTGCAGCACTTCCCATCAGCCATTCTGCCAAGAGAGAGCCAAGCAGTCCAGCTGCTGTCTGTTGACAGATCAGCTTGCTCTTTTGATCTGCTTTTGTGTATAGACACAATCTGTCAACAGAGGTACTGCTGAGGTTTCTCTGTCAACAGTGGCCTTTGTTGACAGAGGCTGCCCATGTAGACATGGCCCTATAGTAGGTTACCAGCTTAAAAGCACCTTGAAAGTCAGACAGCTAAATTGTTACATTGTGCCATCTGCAAGCCTACCTCAATTTAATTTGATAGCCTCAATACAGTTCTTTGGACAAGCATGCCCATCGCAAAGATGAACACCACACCTAGCACTAGTTGCCAACCCTGCAGTCGTCTCAGCAGACAGGCCAAGAATTGGGTTGTCATGGATACATACCTCTCGTTTCCATTTGTGGTATGTCAAAAACTGGAAACACACACCATGTTGGGCACACATGAAAAAGCGTGTGGATACTGACCATGAGAGAGATACCACATAGATAGTGAACTTCAGCCTCTTGGGTGGTTAAATCCCTCCTTCTTAACTTGATTTAAAATATAATATGTGAATTAACATAGTATTGTACTGTGTTTTCCACATGGCAATTCCTATTAACTTCCCACAAGATATTGTACGCTTTGCAAAACTAGGCCATTTGCCTGCACCTTCCCTCCAGCATTAATCTAGGTGTCGAATATGAAATATTGCAGCTGGCAAGTTTAGAAACCCTCTCTCTGAATATCATCTGGATTCAGGCAGTTTCAATCAAAGGTGGGTAGCCAAATAATACCTTACATTTGCTGCCAACAGGACTGCCCAGAGCTGCCGTAAATTAAACACCACAATTCATCACTCTTCTAATCTGTATAGCTTTAGCCCTTAGTGGCAAGGGTTTGATTTGCACATGTACAGTAATACTTTAACAGTTCCTTGTGGCAATGTTGTGTCAAGGACACAAAAAATATTGTGAATGGTTTAATAAATGTTGACCCTCCCCCATTAATAATAAGACAGGACCTGAGAGGCACATGGCAGTTCCGTTCCACGTGGCTATTCCTACATGCACTAAGGAGTGTTTGAATTAATTTGCTACCAGTGCACATCACCCACTAGCTAGCAGCAGATTCATCATCAAGCAGACATAGCGGAGGGTAGAATGGAGAGATAATGCAGAGAAAAGATAAACAGGCCCAATGCCAGGAATCGTAATGCATTTAATATCAATTGTACTTGGGAAAACAATGTCCTCAATCAGCTCTAAGAGCAGCTTGTTTATTCTGTGGTTCACATTTGTGCTAGTGTCATACAGTAGGGAGGATGGTCTAGTGGGTAGGGCATGGGATCGGGACTCAAAAGATGGAATAAAGGTTCTCATCTCAACCACAAACTTTTTATGTAACTACATGATATTCATTTCCTTTTACCTGTGCCTCAGTTAGCTGATCAGAGCGTGCACACAGTACCTGACATCCAGTAACTTCCTAGTAACATGACTAATACAGTATTACTATGTGTATACCATTCAGTACCTCTTGGCTCAAATAGATTAATTTTCTGTAGCCTCTACTTTTAGATTAATAAAATGCAAGTGATTATGAAAAATATAGATAAAAGCATTTTTGGACTCAATTTCAGAGCTATATCTTTATTTCCTAGGACGCTGATTTATGTTTTTCAAGAGGATGTTACCGGCACAAAACCTGACCATTCCACTCTGTGGGAAATATGGTGACAGACCGTGCCATATTAACTTAGGGGAATCTTCAAATGTCTGCAACTGAAAAAGAGAGTCCCACACAAAGTGCAAACTAGGTCATGTTACAAAAGGATGACAATAAAAAAACTGAACAAAAGCAGGCAGAGAGAAGATTAGAAAGGACAAGGCACACAACAAGATTAAGCCAGATCTAGAGATAAATAAGAAAACATCCTACAAATATGCTTGTGGCAAGAGGAAGATCAAGGACTGGGCTCTCCCCCGCATCCCCCAGAGACTGCCTGGGTTGCTGCACAGCCCTTCTAGATTCTGGCCGGATTGCTAGTATGCAATTCCAACTCCCCTCCCTCCCAATGTCAATATCCATGTGTAAGACAGACAGACCTGGGTTGCTGGCACTAGAGAATGAACCTGCAATCAGAGGGTCTAAAGCCCAGCGCTCTACCACATGAGCTAAAGGCCAGCTGGCTCTCTGTGAAGGCTGTAGAGAAGAGACTTCACTCACCCCTAGTATGAGGTCTCAGTGCCTCTGGGTACTACACAGGCAATGTCCTCCCAGGGATTACTGGGGTGGGGGTAGGAAGTCCCAGTCCTTCCCTTGACCCCATAGATAGCAGCTATATGCCAGGTACAATTTTACAGCTGCTAATCCCTTGGGACACTTCCCCGTAGGCCTGAAAAGTCCTTTCCCTTTCCTCGGGGATCTGTTACAGCCTATGAGCCTCCACTGACAGTCCTCAGTCTCTCACTAGACATTCAAAGTGAGCTCTCCAAAGTGCTGCCTCAACTCCAGCAGGTAGTCCTGTAGCTCCTCTTCCCTAGAGAGCCTCCACCACCCTAAGGATGTTCTGGTCCTGCAACTCTTCTTATAGGACTTTCCTAGCCCTTGATTGTCCACCTCCTTTAGTCTACACTCTAGCCTCCCTTGGAGGTACTTCTCTACGATTATTGCAATGGGGCATGGCAGCACCATGAGCCGCTAGCAGGGGTCTTCAGGGCACAGGCTACTCCATCACTCCCAAACAATAATTTTGATGGGAGGGGCACTCCAAGAATTTTTTAAGTTGTCAAGGGCCACACTTCTCCATGAAATAAATAGAGGTAGACAGAGGATGGGTGCAGAAGGGAGCTTGGGGTACAGGAAGACTTGTGGGGTCTGGTAAGGAGTTTGGATGAACAGGGCAGGGATTGGGGATGGTCACCACCTAGGACAGGGGTCAGGGTACAGGAGGTTTCCACTTCACTGTGGGGCAGGGGTTGGGGATGGTCACCACCTAGGACAGGGGTCAGGGTACAGGAGGTTTCCACTTCACTGTGGGCCAGAACTAGTGGCTTGGCAGGCCACATGCAGTTTTCAGGCTGTATTTTACCTGCCCCAGCTCTACTGCATAATCTAAGTGTTACCTGGCTCTTAGACAAGACTGTAATAGACTTCATCTTTAGCTGAGCTAGGTGCCACCAGAGGAGGATAAAGCACCACACCACACAGGTGTGTATTATGCAGGCCCAAAGGCAACATGACCCAACAGACTTCGCATAAAAGACAGAAGATAGGGAGTCTAGAGTTCCTCTCAAGATTCTGCAAATAATTTGCCATGTTGCCTTTGCCATGTCAATGAGGTGTCCACATTGGTAAAATGAAAATATTATTTCAGTGCTTACAAGAAACTGAAGATTAATTAAATGTTTAGAAAATAATTTTCAAATATGAAACTGTCAAGTGCTTAATGATCTCAAACAATAGAAATCACTGACTGCCTCCTGCCATATTCAGATGAAGACCTGATCCATACCGAAGACTTAGACTGATCTAGCTGACATTTTGTTCAGGGATATGCTTCAGCTGTCTTGCTTCTTGTAGATATAGCCTAAGATGTTATCCCTCTTACTTCTCACCCCATTTCTGTTTTTAGGAGTTTGGATTCTTTGTCCATTTCTGCTCCTAAATACCCTTGACATTTCCATGCACAGCAGGGCAAGACAAACTTGCCTTTTTTGTGTGGATGAGACTTAGATGCATGGGTGAAAGAAGTTGTTTGTTTTTTAGAGCAAGTCATGCTTGTGATGATTGTCAGTAGTCTCAATGGAGAAGATTCCTCTCTGGACCACATGAAAAGTTTTTTTTATATATGACAAAGCTCTTCTACTATATTCCATTTAATGCAAGACATAGTAGTTTGCAAGGTTTCTTTGACTCATATTATCCAAGCTACATGACCACTACTTGATCTAAATTTTCAAATCAAATAAATAAAAACTGGATTTTTGTGTCTCACAAAGGATGTCATATGTTGACTATAAACTTCGCCCAAATCAGCATTATGTAGATCAGAATAAATTATTCTGGTCTGGGAAACATATTTTAATAGAAAAACTCTTTGTAACATGCAATACAATTCTTTCGAATATCTGTTTTCACAAGCTATGAAGCAGTTTGTTACAAGGTTACAAAACATATTTTATCCATAATACTTAAGGCTATGATTTTCTCAAATCCCACCAATGAAGGAGAGCTAGACATAGCCAGAGCTCCTCCAGAAACCTTTGAGAGATAAAACCTTGAAACAGCTGTAAGAAGGAGTACTGCTGTTTTTACAGATTAGGGGAAAAACCAAGGTCTTTATCCTTTCTAGTCATTAAAGGATCCCATTGCAGATTTTGCAAAAAGCAGCAGTACCAGCTCCAGTGTCCTACCTAATATCCAGCTTGGGTAATTATATACAGCCTGCCTAAAATTTCCTTAGTACTTGTTACCATGTGATCAAATTCCATCTCAATTCCTATCCTCAATGGCTTATTTTTATCAATGCTCTATTTCACAAGGTGGCTGAATTTCAGTGCTTCAAGGAAACAAATACAATTAGTTGTAATAAAGTTAGCACAGGACCTTTCAAGTTGAAGGAGCCAAAAAAAAAAGTCTTTCCAAGTTTTTCTTAAAAATAAAAAGCATCCCTACTTTCACTTCCCAGACTCGGCAATGGCCCAATGATTATGTCATCTACCTTGATGTGACACACACATATTCAACTGTGGTCTGATTTGGAGCAGAGTTTTCCATCTGCATATTTTCCACATCCGAGGAATACTCTAAACACTGAGTATTGTGTACTCTAAATTAGATTTAACCAAAAGATTCCTAAACATTAATATAAAGGATAACTAATAAATTTGTGGCGATAAAGACACATCTCATAGAGCTGGAAGGGACCTCAGGAGGTCATCAAGTCCGGTCCCCTGCTCTCCTGGCAAGATCAAGGCACCGGCCCCCTTTTAAAAGGAAAAAAAAAAAAAAACTCTTTACCTAGGTCCCTAAAATGCCCTCTTAGGGAAGGAACTCACCAGCCTGAGTTTAACAGGCCAGCACTCAAACCACTAAGCTATCCTTTCACTTAAAGTACAGGAAAAAAGTGTAGAATAAAGTGCTTTAGTCTTAGCCTACTGACATCTTCAGGTTTTCATGGCAGATTAATGTGTTTTTATTGCACTCTAAGTATATCACCTAATGAGCCATCTACAGTTAAAATGTAGTTTCTCCATAGCCTTTGTATGATCACCTCTCACTTCAGTCAGATTCCAAGAGTTTGTATTCTTTGCTGAAAGTCTATGGGGATTAGAAAAGAAGAGGAAAAACACATATTTGTTCTATTTTCAGCAACCCAGAAGTATTAATAGCAGAATTCCTTTTTCATCCAAGTCTGTGTGTGGATGGAACTAAGAAAGAAATGTCTCTAACATATTGCCTCAGGACTTTAATTATTTTCCAATAGTCTCCCTTACCCTCCATATCAGAAGAGGTGCGAGTATATTATAAATTCCTTCAGGACAGATTTACTTTGCCTAAGTAGTTATTTCCTCCCCCTCACCATGCCCCATACTGCTTTTTAATGAATTTTTTTTACACTCATCAATGAAGCATGAAGGCCTGTGCTTATAGCTAAATCATATGCTATGTATACTCTGAAGTTTATTTATTCATCCTATTGAAATGAGTTGCAATTGTAACTCTTTCTCACTGATTTTATTTTAGATGAGAGGAAGAAAAATCAAAAAGGAATGATAGAGCTATAAAATGGAAATTCTACCTTCTCACATGTTCCTAAAGAAAGTTTCTTCACACAGTGCACAGTAGACCTGTGGAACTCCTTGCCAGAGGATTTTGTGAAGACCAGGACTTTAAAAGGACTCAAAAAAGAGATAAATAAATTTATGGAGGACTGGTCCATCAATGGCTATTAGCCAGGATGGGTAAAAATGGTGTCCCCAAGCTCATGTCAGAAGCTGGGAATGGGTGACAGGAGAGGGAATCATTTGATTACCATCTGTTCTGTTCATTCTTCTGGGACTCCTAATATAGGCCACTGTCAAAAACACAGGATACTGGGCTAGTCTGACTCACTTGCACCTTTCTTATGCTCTTATGTTCTATATTTCCAACTTTTCTAATTCCTTTAAGTAAAAATCAAATTGATAAAATAAAGTCATTTTGAATGGCCCATGTTTTAATTTAAAGTGGATTTACGTATTGTCTTTCTTTTTCCCACAACTCTATGCCAATTGTTTTTTTAATATTTGATGCTGCTGCTCTGTTGGTTCCAGGGGAACCAGAAATTAAGTCAGAGAAGCAAACTGATCACCAAGGTCAAAGAAAAACAAAACAAAACAAAAAAGCTAAGTAGACTGACACACACTCTATCCATGCCCTGGAACACAGCACCAGAACATATATCAATAGAAAAGGCTACCACTTGGTAGTGCTCCAGGCACTGATGGACAACAAGGGCCATGTCATGGACATTTATGTGGGCTGCGCAGGATGGATGCATGATGCCTGTGTGTTCCATAATTTTGGGCTCTGCTGCCACAGGGAGGCCAGGACATTTGTCCCTCTTCAGGAGATCAGAGTCAGGGATGTGACCATGCACCTCGGTATGGTGGCAGATGATGCCTACCCCTACTGCCCTGGCTGATAGGGCCCTACACCTGACCCCTCCCAGGAAGCATTTAACACTCATCTGGGCCTGAAATGTGGTGGAGCAGGCCTTTGGGCACCTGAATGACCGATGATGGTGCCTCCTAAAACACCTGGGCCGCGTCTACACATGCACGCTACTTCGAAGTAGCGGCGCCAACTTCGAAATAGCGCCCGTCACGGCTACACGTGTTGGGCGCTATTTCGAAGTTGAAATCGACATTAGGTGGCGAGACGTCGAAGTCGCTAACCCCATGAGGGGATGGGAATAGCACCCTACTTCGAAGTTGAACGTCGAAGTAGGGCACGTGTAGACGATCCGCATCCCTCAACATCGAAATAGCGGGGTCCGCCATGGCGGCCATCAGCTGAGGGGTTGAGAGACTCTCTCTCTCCAGCCCCTGCGGGGCTCTATGGTCACCGTGTGCAGCAGCCCTTAGCCCAGGGCTTCTGGCTGCTGCTGCTGCAGCTGGGGATCCATGCTGCATGCACAGGGTCTGCAACCAGTTGTCGGCTCTGTGTATCTTGTGTTGTTTAGTGCAACTGTGTCTGGGAGGGGCCCTTTAAGGGAGCAGCTTGCTGTTGAGTCCGCCCTGTGACCCTGTCTGCAGCTGTTCCTGGCACCCTTATTTCGATGTGTGCTACTTTGGCGTGTAGACGTTACCTCGCAGCACCTATTTCGATGTGGTGCTGCCCAACTTCAAAGTTGAACGTCGACGTTGCCAGCCCTGGAGGACGTGTAGACGTTATTCATCGAAATAGACTATTTCAATGTCGCTACATCGAAATAAGGTATTTCGATGTAGCGTGCATGTGTAGACGTAGCCCTGGAGATGGGTCTATGGAATGTCCCTCAGGTGGTGGGTGCTTGTTGTGTCCTCTGCAACACTGTGAAGGGAAAGGGTGGCAGAATATGGTTCCGACCTCAAACAGCCACTTGCTGCCCCAAGTCAACAGGCCCAACGGGACATGGTCTGTATTCTGGGTGCTCTTCGGGAGATCTTTGCCTGTGAGCCTCAATGACCTTCATCCACAGCCAATCCATGCAGGCCCTCCTGCACATACAACCCTCACCATACACCCACCACGACCTCACCACAGACCCATATCCACCTCTCACCATCCCCCCACCAACATTACAGTACATTAGGAGGGGTTAAAAATAATAATTTATATTTCATTAAAATCTGTTTCATTTAAAATTTAAAAAAAAATACCATTTTGTATAAAACAGGGGGAAAATGATGTACAAGGTTGTCCTATGCAGGTGGGGTCAGTGAAAAATGGAAGGGGTGACTTGGAGCCAGATTGGAGATTGGGGAACCAAAACTTAGAACTGGGGGACAACTTCAGTGGTAGTGGGGAGGGGGAGACCTCAACTAGGGTGGGTGAGAATGTGGGACCTTAACCAAGAAATGGGAAGAGGGAATATTATTGGGGGAGGGTACAGCTTAACGAGGAGGAGGGTTGAGGGAACATAATGGATAAGGGGCAACATAACAAGGAGGGGATGGGGGGAATATTATGGGTGGGTAAGGGGGACTTTAACCAGGAGGAGGGAGGGGTGCGCTACTCTGGCGTGTGGAGGGATGGTGACGAGCCCCATTGGCCCCATGTAACTCTCCCTTCTCTGGTACAGGATCCACAGCAGGGTTGCAAAGGGGCAGGCAGTACTGGGAAGTAGAGCCGTGGGGATGGTCTGGTGGCATCGGGCTCTGCGGGGTTGTGATCAAGGAGAGAGTAGGGGGTCTACTTGGGAGGGGGTGCAGCAAGGGTAGGAGTTGATGTGGCAGGTGGGGAGTCACGATTTGTTTGAGGAGCCCAGTGTGCTCCTTCAGGAGCACAGTGACATCCCTGAGGTGTCCCCCCAAGTCTGCTTATGCCTCCCTCTGCCAGATGTACTGGCCACAGTCCATAGAGAGGCACACTCAGCAACCTCCACAAATCGACAGGGTGCTTCTGTGGCATTGGCCTGTTTTCTTAATCTCCAACCCCAAGCCCCTCTTCTGAGGGTGGGGGGTAGTGACCATTCCCCCTCCTCCTCTTCATGGATGTGGAGCACCATGGTGCAGAGTGAGGGAGGTCTCCCAGCCCTCCGGTGCATCTGCACAAATGGATAGGAAGACAGTCAGTCCCTTTTTGGTAGCACAAGGGTCCCCATGCCCCTTGCGGACATTAGTCCCCCTCCAGCACCGGGCATCCTTGGTGTATGACATGTTCTGTAGGTGTTCCTGGCCATCTGCACCATTCCAACTTTGTGGTCCAGCCCCAGACCACCTCTCTGTGCATTTAGCTTGCAGCACTGTCCCAAGGGGACCTGTGTGGGGTCCAGCATGGGTCCACTGGGTGTGTGGGTGGCCTGTTGGTGGCTAGGGTGCCACCACGGAATGCTCTCAGGTGTGTGCCCCATCAGGTACTTACTGGAGGGACCCTACCCATGGTCTGCTGATGCCCAGCTGGCCATCACCAGGCTGGAGGACTGGGATAGGATGTCAATTACGAGGTTCCCCTCATCACTGGAGATGTCAGTGGCCAGTTCCATCCCAGGCTCCATTGGACAGCTGTAGGCTCCAGACTCCTCTTCTACAGTGGGGTGTGGCTCATGTGCTGCTGCGTTCAGGAGGGTTACTGGGGTGGGGAAACTTTCCCTGGGCCCCAGGAGGCAGTGCAACTCCCTAAAATAGGGATAGGTTCCAGGACCTGCACCTGATCAGCTGGCAGCGTCCCTGGCCTTGGCATACCCCACCATAACACTTTCACTTTGCAACACACCTGGCCTGGGGTGCGTGAAGGGTGGCCTCTGGTGGCATGTTCTTTGGAGAGATGGACGAATGCAGCTGCATTTTGCTGCTTGCCCACTATCTCTTTCAAAACCTCCTTCAAAAGACTGTTTCGAAAGGGGGCCTTCTTCCTAATACGGGAACAGAAGAGCGAAATTGAAAGCTGCCCCACAGTTATCCAATTAAATTTCAAAAGAGCATGTTGCGTGTAAATGCTCCATGTGCTTTTTTGAAAGAGCTAAATTTGTCAATTTTCAGTGCTGGTATAGACATAGCTCTAATGGGCTAGCTAACCAGAAAGTGACCTGCTGCAGCAGTTTCAGACCAGGCACTACTGAGACACTGACCCATCCCACCAGCTGACCAGAAGGGAAGGGGATTACACACCAATACAGGAAAAATCCTCTTTTCCTGGTTCAATAAGAGCAGCACAGCAAACTTTGTTCTGGAGTTACTGTGCTATGTGGTAAAAACAGATAAGGACCTAGCCCTCTTCCAATCCACAGAAGCACAAGGTATGTTGAAGGTGAAGCAGAGGGAGTTTCAAAGTCATCAGTGCAGGAGCCGGAGAAGGTGGAGTTGGACGCAAGGAGCCATTGGAGACTGCGGGATGGCATCATTACCACATGGACAAGGGACTGAGAATCCCAGGATGGCTATCAAATGGAATCCTCTCTATGGGGAGGGGCATAGTTCCTGGGGAAGTGAACAATCCCAGTGCTGAACCAGCCTATGGTGATTGCAGGAGGCTAACAGCTTAAGAACACAGCACAAATCACATTGACCAATAAAAGAAAACATTTCAGACAAAACAAAACAAAAAACAAAAACACAACAAAAAACCCACCTCACATACAGTCCAACAAGTCTACTGAAGAAAATATGGGCTTGTACCATATCCTGAAGCTTGAAGGTCAAATATGGGAACTGGAATTCAGTTCTTCCATTGGTAAAAGAGAAGCCAACATCCTGTCTTTCCTGTTGACATTTTTTAAGAACACAGAAATCTACATTTGAAGTTCCTTCTGCTTTTTGGGGATACTACACATTTCAGAGACGTTCCTTATGTTTAAAATGGTAAATACCACTAGAACTACCACTCTCTAGAATCAGCTTTTTAAGAGATTCCACCCAACAGATAAAATCAAAACAAAAAAGCAGTAAAGTAGCACTTTAAAGACTAACAAAATAATTTATTAGGTGTTTACTTAGTCTTAGTCTTTAAAGTGCTATTTTACTGCTTTTTGTTTTGATAGTATATAGACTAGCACGGCTGTCTGTCTGTTACTAATCACCTGACGCATAGTGCAGCTGTTACATGTTTGCAATTGCCTAATAAGGTCACCGCATCTACTCAATGCCAAGCTAGCAAGTCTTTATTGTCTATGCCATCAGAAGCTGTCAAGTGATGTTCAAGTATTCTTGAGAGTGCATTGCAGTTATCTAGACATTACAAAAAACAAGATTTCCAAACTTTCATTGTCTAATCTTAATCAACATTCCCACAGGATCTAAACAGAGCCAGATGTGGGGAAGTATTTGTGAATCAAGCAACAAGCAATGGACTGTAACAATAAGTGTGTCATTCCCAAGAGAAAGATCCCTAAATGTTGTTTCTCAAGTATGTTAAATATTCATTGTGCTGCCTTGAAAATGATATTTGCATGAACAGTTATAGAATTTCAAACACTACATTGCTGGATTTAGGAAGTGTTATCTACTGTGTCAAATGGCATTAAGTCTAATTTTAGTAACAAGATGCTAAATTAAATCCATCCATATGCTTGTATAAAAAGCTACTGAAGAAAACAATTGGAAAAAAGTGGTTTACTTATATAAAGCAGCTTTTAAAAACATGAAAGGCAATGCTATTGGAACGCAAATGTAGCTACTGTACACAAAATGGTCTCATCTTAAATAAGCATTTTGGCAGCCTGCCTGCTTAAACTTCAGATTATAGTGCATGATGTCATAAGAATCAAGGGTATGCAGATGCAACTGTGTTTACCAAAATGGTGCCAGATATGGATTTGTTCCTTTCTACAGTTGGAGCTCAACTGAGTCAGCATCCGTTCAGCTGAACCTATTAACACTCAATATTGACAATGGCCAGGGTTTGTGGAATAGATAAGGTTGATGTGACCACTTTGCAACCATTGGTTCATGTATTCACCCCTTACATTCCAAAACTATGGCTACCAGAGTAGGTGGTCATCTTTTTCCTCTCTCTACTGAGCATGGGTTACTCCAGATGGAGTTAAACACGGTCTCTTGTTCCTTTGTTTAACTGCTATTCACCACAAAGAAGAGTTCATTAGTCAGACTGAGTTGAAACCCATTATGATCTTTCCCTTCATTTTTTTTTATGTTTAAGAATTGATCTGATAACTTAAAGATATAACCCATATGGAGATGTTATGTCTATCTGATTAGATTCCATCACGTTACCTGAAATTAAAAGCCAATTGTGTCATTACCTCATTAAAATTTAAGTGGGTAGATATAATTCTTCAGAAACATAGCTATATAGAATTTGATAGTTGGAATTCATAGGCATTCGTAAAAAGCTCATCTCCTGCTGTCTTTTCCCTGTGCTTAAATTCATAGTTCTTTTGAACTGGAAAGTAAAATAAAACTGAAAACCAACTGAAACTCAATTCAAATCACATAAATTCACCTTGATACTGTGTGAAGCCACACTTTAAGATTTAATACAAAATTCACAAGCCAGCAGTTATTCATCTTGAGATGAATTTAGGCAGACTGACAAGTGGGAGGAAACAGTCCGTCTGAATTAGTCCAGTACAGCACTGAATAAGGAAAATTAAATGGACTCTCTGCATCTGGAGAGGACATCACTAATAGACAGCCAGGCAAAGATCCAGCCTCCATGCCTACCAAGGAAAGGGAACGGATTTTAATTCTTCAACTTTGTAATTTGATTGAGAGATTTGTGTTACTGTAAAGTTAGGTTATATAAAACACTACTCAGTAGGGTACTGTTCTTGATGTGCCTGAACATATGCAACCCCACATCTGAAGAGAAAGCCACATTGAAGTAGAACTATTGCAATTCACATGTGAACAACAGGACTGGTAATGGGTGAGGAGTAGCTGTTGGGAGGACCAGGATCCTAACAACCCAAATCCCGTTTCCTCCTGCCACCTCTGCGCTTCAGCAGGACTAGGAAAGTTTTTACACTGGGTGGAATTCTGCTCCGCATTCCACTGTGCCAGTGCAGCATCCAGCAGCAACCAGATCACACACTGTGTGATTGTCACACATATCCAGTCTGTACCACACACACACACACACACACAATCACTGTCACATGTACACTGAAGCATGCACTCAGTCTGTGTCACAAGGTCTGCCAAACACACACACACTGTTTCTCTTTCACACTTCCACACTTTGTCTCTCTGTAGCCTCCATCCCCATCCCTTCTGCTGGAGGCCCTGCCCCTTCCAGGGAGCCCAAACCCGGCCCACAGTCAGCACCAAAATTCTGCAAAAATTATTGCCCACCCGATTCACATGGTGCTAATGTTCCGACATACAATCAGTATTTCTACACTGCAACTCAAATCCCACAGCTGGCCCTTGTCAGTTGACACTGGCTTGCAGGGCTTTGGCTAAGAGACTGCTTAATTATGGTATGTATGTTCAAGCCATAGTTAGCACTGCAGCCTGAGGACTATTCTCCCTCACAGGTGCCATGTATACATTGGCATTAAATAGCCCCTTAACCTGGGCCCTGCAAGTCTGAGTGAACTGGAACAGGTCATGTATGGGTGTCTGTTTGCAACACAGACATACCCTAAAAGGCCTTGTTATGGGCGTGCCTCCTCAATTAGTTCTTGTAAGGATCTTAAATGAAGGGTGTGTTTACACCCAGGTTCAAGAGATACAAGCAGACACCAGTATCTCTCAGCAGAACATGCATATTTCTTCTGAGTTCTGGTTAGGTATTCAAAAGGCCATATCAACTGTGATAGGAGTGCTGTTTCACTGCTATAGTTTCTCTCTGTATGCTTACCCACCAATGCCGCGTGATAGGCAATTATATAAAAAGATGTCTCCCTTCAAGACATTCACATCGTTTTGGTAAAGTCTCCTTATTTTCACAGCCAATTGGTTCCCTTGCCATCAGCCTCAGAAATTAGATGAAATAAATGAATGAGTGACAAAGACTGAATTCTGCCCTCCAGCCAATTGACATTCTCCCCTATTGGCAGGAGACCGCAGGTAAACTAGAACTGCCTCCCACCTCTCCCTGTTCTGCAGATGAACAAGACATCTCCCCCTGCGCACTGAGCTCTCAATCCTTTGTAAGTACTTCCTGTAATTTGCACAGTGTGGAATCAGAAACAGTGTCTCTTGACTTAGTTTCCTTAGAAAATCCAAGGACAATCATAATCAATCATAGACGCCCCTGCTCCATTTCTCTTATTCCACTAGCCCTGTTTGTACAGTCAACACCACTTACTAGGCACTATTTCTTTGATGAATGCAGCTGCTTGAGTGCTTTCACAAAATGTGGAACTTGCACTGGATTTTTATAGTCACTAGAGGAAACTTAAAATACACAATGTCTTGAAGTTTAGCATGGTAGATTAAAGGATCAACTCCTCCCCTGATGCACGTGAAATTTATATTTCTAACTCTAATTAGCAATAATTGAAGCTAGCTGTGTAAATCCCGTGTATTGAGGGGAAAATGTACCTTTGTATTACCATGCTACTGCAAAAATTCTAGTCAAGGGGCAGCCCTTTCAATATCCCATTCACTTCAACAATGAGTACCAATTTACAGCCCAGTACAGCAGAGAAGAGAGAAAGGAAGGAAGGAAAAGGACAAATTCTGGCTCAACAATGTTGCTTTCTTTCCTAAGAAAAGCAAAATATCTTTTCTCAGAAGTACTCAGTGCTGCAGCCTGCATTTACCTCTAGTTAACAAGTTCAAACTAATTCAAGTCATGCCAATGTATTGATGCAAATTCAATCCTGTCCCATTAAAGTATTAGAATAATATCAACATAAAATAGCTTCTGTGTAGCCAGTAACAATGATGGGCAATTTCCTTTTAATTAAATGTCTGTGAAAAAGGTCTTTCAAAATTTTATCACATTAACAGTTCAGACCGTGGTTATGGGAGCTAAACAGCTGTTGTAGTATGCCATTTTCAGCAAAAGAGATTCAACCTGCTGGCTTTCGATTGGAGTTTAGTCCTTTTAGCATTAAAAATACCAAAGTTAATTCTTCTTGCACAGTGTAGTACAGTTAATGCTGCGGGTTATTAACATGGAAAGCACATCAAGACCACTGCTTGCAAAAATACCTCAAGCCTAATTTCAGCTATGTGCTCTGAAGGAGATAGAGATACAGAGAAGGGTGGCATCAGCTTACTGGAAGCAATTCAGTCTATAGCTCCTCACTAAACTTTTTAACAGTCTTAGTTACAGTTTGCTGGATTCTTCTCCATCACCCTCTTCTCACAGAACACGAAATGAGACATCCAGTGAGGCATAAGAGGAACTGCCTGATACTAGCTTTGAGGAAAATCAAAGCCTGGATTACGCAAGCAATCTACAACGTAAATCTTGACCCCTACCATAGTAGAGATTACATATTTAAAAAGCTTTTCACTTCCAACATTGCCACATCATCAAATTCAATTTTGGTGGAAGAATTCTGCCATGAACTCTCTCATCTTACTTTTATAAGACATTGCTATGCCAGGTTGAAATATGAGAACAGGCCATAGATATAAGGAGTCATTCGGTTCACACCAGAAAGGATAAAAACATATGAGATTGTGTACTTAAAAAAAAAAAAATCACTGATGAAGAAGTAATTTGGGAAAACAAAACCTGTTCTTGTCAGAGATTCCAGGGTCAGAAAGGAACATTACAATCATGTGGTCTGACTTCTTGTATAATACAGGCCATAAAAGTTACCTACAACAACTCCTAGGAAAGATATTTTAGAAAAAACAACCAAATCTTCATCTAAAAATTGCAAGAGATGCAAAATCTACTACAGCCCTTAATAAACCGATACAATGGTTCATTACTCTGGGTGTGGGAGAAAAGAAAAAAAAAAGCCCTTATTTCTATGCTCAATTTGTCTAGTTTCAGCTTCCAGCCACTGAACATTATCATTTTTTCTGTTAGATATAAACTATTTGTTCCTCATGTAGTTCCTGGTAGCACAAACAAGTGACTCTTTAACCTTCCAACTTTCTTGTTGTTAAGCTGAATAAAATGAATTCCTCAAATCAATCAGTATAAGACACGATTTTTAATCTATTAAGTCATTGTTGTGGCTCTTCAATGAACCTGCTCAAATTTAATCAACATCCTTCTTCAAGTGTGGGTGCAAGAACTGGCCACACTATTACAACAACAGCTGCGGTAGTGCCAAATGCAGTTGTAAAATGATCTCTCCACTCCTACTCAAGATTCCCCTGTTTATATTGAGGCTGAAAAAAATCAACTTTAAAAGGCAACTCAGCCACTCTTAAAACTCTTGGATGTCAGATATCTGGATCAGCTGATTTAAAATGATCTAACTGTAGTAGTTGTTTTAAGATACTAAAGGAATGGAAATGTGCTATAATGTAAGTCTACATCACTTGTTTGCCCAGAATTTAAAAAGCTTTAGCCTTTTCTAAATTATTCTATAAAATTTCTGTCTAGGTGGAATCTCTGAAATCCAGGGCTCTGTGGTCCACCAACATCTGTGGTGCTGGACCAGAGAGACCCGGTGGACTCTTGATGACCCCAGTTGAGCGGGGTCCAGATGAGGGTCCTTTGGTGGGACTCCTTGATGAAAGGCCATGGCTTCATGCAGAATACACCCTTTGAATTCACATATTAACACGGTGAGAAATCGGACAAAGGAGGAAGGAATTATAACCAGAGCCTGAAAATAAATAATTGCCTGATTTTCAGTTGTGCAACCCAACAGCACCAAGTGAGATGAAGGTGAATGTTTGGATTCTCAACAGCTTTGCTGAGGATTCCACTTATTTTAAATATCTAAATATGGGTTTAGGACCCTAACTTTGAATAATTATTTCAGAAATCTTGGTCTAAATCTCTTTCAGGATAACACTAAGGACAAGCCACTGACATCCCAGAGACTTAGTGGGACTATCTTGAAGGATAAGGGAGTATGTAAACCTGGATGTTTTAAAGAAATCATTAGCTTTGAAAAACTTTCAAAAGGCACACCTAGGCACACGTCTGACAAAGTGGATCTTTGCCCACAAAAGCTGATGCTCCAATAAATCTTGTTAGTCTACATGGTGCCACAAGACTTGTTATAGTTTCACATACATAAGTACCTATCAGCTGCAAGAAAAACAGTACTGGATTTACTCTCTACCACTTGTGAAATTCTCAAGCACATGCCATTAATTATTTACTGAAATGGAAATATTTTAATGATGATTTACCTGCAAGTTAGTGTTTTCCCATGGACCAGAGGATAATAGACAATTTCTGTTTAGCAATGGCTGGTTTTTACAAAGTGAAGAAAAAAATCTTTGGGTATAACAACAGTTAATCTTAAAAACACATCAGGATTTGTTTAAAACAGTATAAAATCAAACCATGCTTTATTGTGCAATCTACATAAAGAATTTCTGTGAAAAGTGTGGGAAAATATTTTCATCCCTGATCCTGCTAAAATACCAATTTTCCACTTTGAGTGAGACATTCCAAAGACTTTAAATTTAACTATTAAGGTTACTAAAGTTAAGCATATGAAAAAGCCTTTACAAAATTCGCACATTAGAAAACAAATGGCTCAGCCTGTTTATTTTTTTTTAAATACCTTTTTACGTTGATTAACATGTGAAACAATTGTATCAGAGAGAATCCAGCAGCCATGGTTCGAAAAGCTTCTTTCCTGCCATTATGGTATTTACACCCGCAGAGTAATTGAAAGAGATTTATAAGTGTGCCTTGAACCATGGAATATGGCCAACTTGTCTTTGAACAGCTCTAGAAATCACGTGCTTTGGAGCTCTGACTTGAAATTTGGCCTTTTTCTCAGAAAATGCTCCCCCCGCCCGCCCCCATCACTCCAAGCTTTCCCTTGTGCCCCACTAAAATATCACAAAGTTATAAGGCTTTTAGAGGTTGGAGGGAAATCACAGCTTGCATGTGCCCAATACAACAAAACTTCCTAAAATTTAAATGACCAAGTTCCAAACCTCCATCCACACCGAGCATGCTCCATGCTCTCAGTTCCTAGTGCTAAGTGAACTGTGCACATGCCAGCTCTTAGAAAAAAAAAGCGTGTTCTTTCCCTCACCTAAACTGAGAGCAGGAAGCTCACCGATTCTCCTGCTAGTGACCAGCAGTGTGGAGAAGGAAGATGTCAGGCTCAAATGCAGAGTGCACAAAAGCTTCCAGGGGGAAGGAAAGATGTAACTTTAAACAAGCAGCCTAGTGAAACTTGAAGTGTGCATGGGAGCAAATGGGACTGGTTGGGCAAGGAAACGCAGCTGGAAGGAAGAAGCTAGAATTAGAAACCAGTTAAGGACATAGGCAAGAGTGGAAGGCAGAGGACGGGGTGGTTCCTTGGGAAGAATACAGTAGTAGAGCCTTGATTTACATGAAGGCTGTGTTCCCACACTCCCACATGTAGCTTAAATTTCATGTAAGTCAAGGGCATTTTTTTTCTCCCCAGCACAACACATGTTCTACAGCTGGGGAAGCAGCAAGAGCACCTGGAGCTCCTTTGGCAAGGTAAGTCCTGGGGTCATCAGGGGACAGTGGGGGAGGGTTAAGCCTGGCAGTAGGTTGGGACCATGGCGGGAGCAGGGGGGTTAAGCCTGGGGTGGGTTAGGGCTGCAGAGGGGACAGGGGGTGGAGTTGAGCCAGAGTCACACAGGGTGGGGGCGGCAGTTCAACCAGGATGAGGGGGTTGAGCCAGAGCCACATGCAGGGGTGCTGAGCTCGCCATGGGGGGGGTCGAACGGGGGGGTGAGATAGCATTGCACTTGGTGGGGGTGGAACTGGTGTGGGGGGGGTTGAGCTGGAGCCTTGTGCAGGTGGTGAGCATGGCTGTGGGGGTTTGAACTGGGGCTGCGTGGGGCAGTGGGGGTTGAAACAGGGCTGGAGGGTTGAGCCAGAGCTGTGCACGAGGGGTGGTGAGCCAGAGCTGTGCACAGGTGGTCAGCCAGCCCCCAGGGGGTTTGAACTGGGCCTGGGGTGGGGGTTGATCCAGGGCCGGGGAACAGGATTTTGAATTGTGCTTAACTTGTGTTAATGCAATTTAAGTGCAACTCGAAATCGCGCATTTCAAGGGTTTACTGTCCTCATTACAGATAAGATTGGGACAGGAGAGAAAGGTGGGGATTGGATGACAAGGAGACTAGAACTAAGTGGATGGAAGATAGATATAACTAGGAGTTATGATTCAGAGAACTAGATGGTCAAAGGGAGTGGGGGGCACTGAGTTTTAACGATAAGCTCAGGGGCCTCTAATTGTGGGAAAACTAGGAATGGCTGGACAAAGTCATTGGGTGGCTGCACATGGAGACTGGGACTGAGCATGAGGATGGGGAAGTCAGAGACTGAGACATGGGCAGTGAACCTGGGGATGTGGGGGAAGGTGGGAAAAGGTTTGAACTGACTAGCCGAGAATACTAGGATGAGAAGTCTGAGGAGCGGTAACTGAGTAGACAAGAAGATTCCCTAGCCTTCTACAGCATTTGTGGAAGAAAGTAAACCTTTGCTTGATTTGATCCAAAGAACTAAGTGACACTTTGCAAACTAATTTACAGTTTTGGGTATATTTAAAGACGGGTGAAAGCCAAGCCAAAGTGGTGGACATTATTTTTCATGTCGATCAAAGCTTGATAGCTCTAGAAATGGAAGGGCACTTCTCATAGAATAGATATTCCACACAAAGCTGCAATATTAGTTATTCTGACTTCTATTCTGTTGCAGTATCTTTCACTGCTTTCTAGAAACTCCTGGCTCTATTTAAATAAAATGGTAAAACTGCCACTGATTTCAGTAGTGTCAGAAGTTCACCTTTTGTCTTTTCATTTCTTTTCAGCGGGGAGGGGTAGAAGTGAGTTCAGTTTTAGTTGTGTTATAATTAATTCCTACAGCAATAGTGTAGATTGATGGGTTGGTAACTCAAGATACAGTATGAAGGACTTTTAGTTCACATGGAAGTCTTAGTAGATTTTCCAAGGTCTGATGCAATATCAGTTTTACATATAAAATTAGACTGTAACCTTCACTTTGCAATCACATCATTTTGACAGCAACGAAAGCCTGAACAATTCCTAATACCAGAGATATGGGGAAAGGGAAACATAAACATCAGTTCTAGCAAGGTGGTAATCATACTCTCACATTATCACAATAGTGTGAGCTAAAGACCTCATAATCCATGTCTAGATGAACATCCCCATTTTGCAGATTTTGTTTGTGACTAGCAGACCACATCAACTACTGTTGAACACACATTAGCTCGTTTATTTGGCTGAATTCCATGTGGGAGAGGCAATTCAAACCTGTGTGAAAAGACAGCACAAGGACTATACATCTTTTATGGCTCACTTCCAGTGGGGTTGTCAGCCACCACAGGCCCCAGGGCAAGGTGGAAGGAAGGCTCAGTTCCATGTCCCCAGATTGGGTGAGCCGAAGGGCAGAAGGGATAAGGCTTAGGGCAGTCAGCCTTTAGCATCCCCTGGCCCACAGCGCTGGCCACCATGCCTCATTCACTCAGAGCCATATGAAGCAGCACTGCCCTAGCAATTCAAAAGGGCCAAGAGCTTCTGGCCACCACCACTGCTACTTGTGCAGCAGTGGTGGCTGAGCTCCAGCCCCTCTTTAATGCCAGGCCCTGGGGCAACTGTTCTCTTTCTCCCTCAGCCCCTTGCTCAGCCAACCTGCTTACTTCACTCTTCACAGGAGTGGTTCAACACCTCAGGGGACCAGGCCCCAATACATTCTATAGATTCATTATGTTACCTTAATTACCAAAGTCAATATTTTAGAGGAAAGCCCCAAACAAAACTGTGAATATCAACATGGAGATCTTTGTAGAAGTTCACCTTTAAATCCAACTTTCTGACTCTCATGTATTGTTTTAAAACTATAAAAACCTTAATTTCTCCCAGGTTTGGAATAGTCCAAGATCAATGCTTTAACTTTGCAGTGTCAGCCCATTTTGCTCTATAAATCCTAGCTAAGGGATTTAAGTCATCTTCTCAATAAAACACTTCTTAGACCTATTTTACAGCCAGCTCAGGGGGCTTTTTTTAGTTAGTTAATTTTCACTCATACTGCAAACACTTCAGCACATATTAACAACTTTATCTGCCAGTACCACCCAAGAGCTGTTAATTTGTTAGTTGCACATTCTCTCATGTCACTAGCAGTCATCTGCACCTACAGGCACTGGAGAGACAATGTGCCTAATCCTAGTAGGTGCTGAGTGCACACATCACCACCACATGATGAAGGCGCTTCTTACTTTACAGCATCCCGCTCCAAATATGGATCACTGGGAATCAAAGCTTTCTACAAAGCTTATGTGATCTTTCCTCAGCCCATAATTGTTTAACTTCCTATGGTAAGTAGTGTCTTGTAATCTTGTGAAATACCAGGCACATCATTATTACAGTACCATTATTTATTTTAGGAGCATCCAGGCATTGTTCTGGGCAATGTCCAAAACCACTAACAAAAAAAGACAAGCTCTGCCCCAGAGGGCTTAAAAGTCTCACTGTCACAGAATCAATTAACGAACAAGCAAAGGCACGATCTCTGGGCAAGCCCCTTAGTCTCTCTGTCACTCTGTCTCTCCAGGTCTGTAAAATGGAGAGAATAGCTCAGCGATGTCAGCAGGAATCAAGACTGTGAGGCATTTCAAGCAGTATAGAAATGGGGGCCATATAAAGTACCCAAGACTAGAGCTGGGGTGCTCATCAGCAGAGAGGGAAAAGCCCTTGAGGTTGAACCCCATCTGTAATACATTAAATGCCACAAAGCCAAGAAAGAATCATTAGAAAAGTAGCGCTACTGACAACTAAATTATTTAGTAGCAATTTTTCCCCCCTTATGCCTTGAAGAACTATTCAAAAAGCTCTTAGTCTTGCAGAAAGATTCTAATGGACTAAGTTATCATGATGCTCTGGAAGACTAGTTAGTTATTAATAGCCTCATTTTCTTGTTTGCATAACGAGTTATGGAAGAGTTATTATGCAAGCCTTCTTTTGTATAATTAGTGAGGGCTATAGAAAAAAACAGCAATAATTAATCTGCTTCACTGGATAGTCAAAATTAGTTACTTTAAAATTGTTCCAAGTAAATTAAATAGCCCAATATCAAAAGAGCCTGCAATAACAGTGACTCTGTATTAACACTGACAAGAGAAATCAGTCTTTAAAATAGGCTCAGAGAAATGTTTCCCTAAGGAGCAATGTAAATACAAAGCTGAAGAAACATGAAATTTTTCCAAACTTACAAATGCTTCAGATTTCCAACATCTGAGACATTTCCTTCAATTTTTAAAAATTACAATTATGGAAGATGATCCTTTCCTTTTCATGCATGCATAATTGCTAGCACAGCATTGTTACAGATTAACATGGGAGCCATCGTGGGCATTGTGTTTCAGGGTTCACTAAAAAAAAAAAAGTGATTTATTTGTACATGGCACTGATCATTAAACTCAAAATAAAAAGAAAAACTGCATTTGGGTTCTCTGCACATAGTCACAACAATGGGATCGCTATGAATTAATGGCAGGTCAGCTAAATTGGATTTATTACTAGGTTACTTCATTTGGCAGTCAAAAATGGCAAAGAATGAAAGCCTGTAAATGCTACTAGGACAAAAACTGTTGCCTGTTTGATTGGTATATTGATTTAATTCCATCTTTCAAGTATATTAACTGCCTTAGTTTTAGTTCGTGTACCAAGTGTCAGAAAGATGAGAATGTTCTATGAGTGGGGAACAGCAGGCTGTTTTCTGCTTTGTTTTCCATTTTAAGTAATAAAGAACTTGCTCACCAGGAGCATGTGCAGCTGAAACAGCAAAATGCACACAAGGGAGCTGACTCTCCATTACTCAGCATCATGTGTAGTCCTTTACCCCACGGCAAGGCGCAAACTATCACCCAATGTGCATAGTAAATCATTTTGCCTTGGTGTAAAGAGCTACAGAAGGGCAGGTTAATGGCAAGTCAGGCCCAAACCCACATTTCCACAAAACGCAAGCTCCTTGAATATCGCCTGCAGAGAAGAAGGGAAAAAAGGAGAAACATGGATTTTGCAGCATTCACAGAAAATAACATCAACAAACTCTAGACCTGTTGGATAAGCATAATTTCCAATATCAGTGTCCAAGATCCTGCTTCCCTCATTCACCTGTTTCTCTCTGAGAGATCATCAACAGTCAGAATTAGAGAGAGGCAGAGGTGATCTCTAGGGGTATGCCCGGCTGAACAATAATGTAATTTGTGTAGCCACATGCCTACCACCGAACCAGGGCCCCCTGAGTACACATACCGGCTGCTCCCATGTGCCACCACAGCTATAGTTACTCCCAGCTGGGGAGGACTTTATTGAACTGGATTGAACACTGATGATGTTACCTTGAATGGCAACGAAACGTTTGCAATTTATTTGCCAAGATCAGCAAAGAGCCGAATATTAAATAGTTACCTGGGCTACCTAAACTAAAGCTAGTAGTGATATGCCTCGCCTATTCTAAGGTAATCATAGTGTAAGCCAAGTCCCAATTCAGCAAGTCATTGAGCATGTGCACATGCCCCACTGAAGTCTCTTACTTCAGCTTTGCTGAATCAAAGTCATACATTGTTAAGGATCAAGGGCAGGACCTGGATTGGTGCCAACTTCAGTACAATACATTTTGATTAAATTTTTATCTTTTCTATCATGCCAAATAATGCACTTTCATTACAATATCCAGCCTACAACAGGCCAAAATCACCAGCGATATTCAATGTCAATTCAATTCAATCCCCATTGACATGAAAGGGACCTAAGAAGTCTCACCACTATACAAGAATAAGCCTAAAAATCTTTCTGTGGATAGACACACATAGGTACACACAGTGGATAGATACACTGTTCCAATTTCCAGATATAAAAATTTTCCCTTAACTATAAAGGTCAAAAGACAACTCAAGTTTGCATATTTCTCATCTAGCCTGGAATAGGGCAGTTCTCTTCCGCTGAATGCCTGCTGCCTTTCCTGGTAGCAGGATGGTGCCCAAAGTGATTATTTCAATTTACATGTTTCTGTTCCAGTTCTCCAGGGAGAAATAGTCCTTGTTTGTTTTTGCAGAGTGCAACAGTTTCTTAATTCCACTTCCATGATGCTCTCTGAAATAAGCAATTACTGTGGGCATGAAAATATGCTGCTTTGGTGTTTGGGTCCACATTTTAATAAGAAAAGCATAAAATATGTATTCTGAAATTATATGATTCTCTTGTTGGGCCAGCACGCACATTTATGGGAATAACCCCTCACAAGTGCTGCAGTTTTCTCAGCTGTAATATTTTCCTCTTCTATCTGCTGTTCGTCCATCCTTTGTAATTACATGAGTCCATTTTGATAGAAATGAAACATTTGTCTAGTAATAGGATTTATTTTTTTTTAGTTTTGAATTACACATTTTTCCCTGCCCATGGGTTACATTCACAATTATAAAAAAGTAACAGAATAAAGAAATATCAAAATATGGTCAAGTGTAATTAAAGTGCGGCACATCATAATTTTGAAATCAGAGCACTTATCTTTGTTCAGTTTTGCAAACAATGAGTTTTAATTAGATTTCACACGTAGTCTAAATAACTGCGATCAACTTGGTGTCAAAGTGAAAGTTAATGGAACACTTATTTCTTTCAAAGTAGTGTGAATGTAAGCTCTTTTTAAAATGAGAGATGGAAAAATTAGATCTGTACATCTTCTCTGTCTTTAACGAGACTAATACATACCTGAAAATACATGTATTTTTTACTGTTTATAATATCATCTTTACTGGCTGGCCAAAAATAAAAGTCCTTAATCTCAAAACATTTTGTTGGCTTCACTATTTGTGAACAGACAAATGTTTTAAGTGACCTATAACCCCTGATTTGTAAAATAGATTAATGAGGTAAATGTGAAAATTTCCACAAAGAAATTGTAATCTTTATTCCCACTAAACACACCCCTACTCTTTTTTAATAGGAGGGGTTAGCACTTAGAATACTTCTCTTCTCCCATCTCTAAACATGGAAGGTCTTACGAAGTAGCTCAACCCACTGCATATTCATCACATGCACATACACAAATGTGTACCGGTGGAGACAGCAGGACAAACAGCATCGCACTTGTACATTGTTGCAGCTATTGTTGTAAAGTTGAGACCAGAAGTGCAGATGACGTCAAAGATGGAGTCCTGAAAACCAACAGATATCCATATCTGCCGATACATATGAAGATATCCATGGCTCATTGTTTATGGACAGAGATGCAGATACAAACTGTGTGTCCATATAAGGTTCTAGTCAAAAGAGTGAAATCATAGATGTCAAACTTGCCCATGTCACAGTACTGTATGTTTCAGGGACAGCTCTGCCATTACTGCCTACTATGCATCATTGTGAAAACAGCAAAGTGTCCTGGAAAACAAACAATTTTTCTTCTAAAATCCAGGGAGAGTCACTGACTTCAACCAAGAGCCATTTTAACCAATCAGTGCATAGATGACCAGGGCTTAGCTCAGGGGAAGGGCAAGATCCAGCCCACAAGCTGGATCCAGTCCACCGAGCTTTTTAAATCGAGCTCGCAGCTGGCCCCATGGGGATGTGTACGGGGGAGCTTGCTAATTTTATCATCTCCCACTGGAGAGAGAAATCAAATCCTGACTCTGTACATTAGCTCGTTTTTTTCTTCTTTTTTTAAAGAAAACTTTATTTTTGCCAAGGTGTGTGTTCTGATATATTGGGTCCTAACTCAGTAGGGCTCAGCAGCCTTCATTTTCCAATGAGAAGATGAAGACAACCCAAGTGACACTCAAAACAGATGAATTAGGTTCTAATGTCTAGTGAACATTATGTTCTCAGCTTGTACATTTTTAATGGAAAAAATCAGTATTAGAAATTCCTATGAAGAGCCAGTTAAGTAGATGCAAAAAGTACTTTTATACAGAGTGACTTTAAAAATTGATACATCTGCTCTAGGGTTTCCAAGAACCTCACTTTTTGTATTCAAACAACTGATGGAAAAAGAAAAAAGCAAGAGCATTGCTGAGGTCCATGCTGGTATTAGCAGGGGGTCTGATTCTAGATCTGGGGCTAGAAAGAAAATTTTCTTGGCCTTAGTGACAGTTTCCACTTTATGCATTGTACAGCACTGCACATATTATTGGATCATAAAAAATAGATAGCTCTATCTGATCTATGTTCATGAAACTGAAAAGCTTAAAATCAGGAGATTTCAGTAAACACACAAAGATACAAGTTTTACAAATCTTTCCTTCCCCATTTTTAAAATCAAAATCCACAAAAACGTTCATGGAACCCTTCTGCCATTTCAGGGTTTTTTTACTTCTACCTGTGTTGGATTGTAACAGTCAAGTTGAACACAAAACCGAATATGAAAATGAATTTTGTAGGCTTTTGAAGTGAAACCCTGAACTAGGGCAAATTATTGAACCTCTTCCCAGGATCTGAGTTGAATAGAATTTGGAGAGTGTAAAGCAGGGGTCAGCAACCTTTCTGAGGCAGAGTGCCAAGAGTTGATCTTCTGACATTTATGTATGGTTTGAATGCCAGTGCTATTTTTTAAAGTCACTAATAGTCCTCCTTACAACAGCTTCATTAATAAATTGAGATGCAGCGCTTCAGTGTTTAGGGATGGTTGGTAGCATTAGCTGGTGTTTTGTTAATACAAAGGTGGCATGCCTTTTACCAAGTTCCTAACTGCATGGGAGAGGAGGGGTATGGCTGATCTCCTGCCTCATGTACCAATGAATATCAGTTTGTGTGCCACTCTTGGCAACTGTGTAGGGGGTTGCTGACCCCTAGTGTAAGGAAACCTAAAAAATTCAAATGCTAGCAGGAAGTTTAATAAAAAATTCACTTAGCTCTTATTTAAATCACTCTCACTCTTATCCTTTTTCATAAGGAGAAGATGGTGGGGGGAGAAATCATTCTCAAAATGGAAGCGGGGGGGAAGTACCTGAAAACTGTTGACCTTTAGAGAATATTGTTAACAATGGTGCCATTGCACTGTCCATCTCTGCAGGCAGTGAGCCAAAGCAGTTCAACAGAAAGAAAAACTTCAAAGCTTTTACAAATAGGAAGTGTCGAACAGTTGCTAACAGACCTCTCTTAAAATGCACATAGCAACTTTAGAGCAGGTCAGTAGGTTGATGAAAGAAGAATGGGAAAGTATTTTCGAAGAAAATCAGTTTTGATGGTTCAAGTGTTTGACATGGTTGTTAGGTCACCTAGGTATTGCATGTCTAGGGACAAAAGTCACTCAGCACTGGCAGCCCCAAGTCCTGTGGGGATTCTGGTAAACTGTGCTAGAGAAATGCAAAATGTCACTAGTACGAACAATGTGCAGGTAATTAAATTGACTATGAATAATCTGAAATTAGGTTCCAAGCAAGGTGGTAAAACTACAAATAGAAATAAGACCTAGGTCTAATCACTCTGACACTGTTGTAACTCTGTTCAAACCATTTGAGATCTACACAGCTGTAGGTGGCATTGGAATCTGGGCCATAGAGAGCTTTTACAGATATTTTGCAACTAGGAGTAGCTACATTTTAAAAGCTTCATTTTATTTCTGCAGAATAAGCCTCACTTTAGAATTCCCTCTAACTCAGACATTATAATATAACGTGTGTAATAGCTAGACATCAGAATAAATGGTTTTTTTAAAAACCATTTTAAAGGTGCATTCCTTTGTATGGCCATATTTTTCACAAAACTGCAGCACTCAAGGAAAACAGGCCTTGCTCTTCAAAATCCCATTTCTTATGATACACTTCTTGAAAGTTTTATTTAGCTGTGCAACTAGGATTGCCAGCTTTCTATTTGCACAAACCTCAACACCCTTGCTTGCCCTTTCCCTGAAGCTCTACCCCAGTGTTTCTCAATGAGTGGTGCATGTACTCTAAGAGGTACAAGAGAGAACTCCAGGGGGTAGGCTTGCTGGAACCATATGCTGCTCTGTGAGCAATAAAATGCTTAGAGTCATGAAAGCACTGTGCGCCGCTCTGCGCACACGTACCTTCCAGCACGAGGAGGGAGAAGTGCATGGCAGGGGCGATGGTGGTGATGGCAGCAGCAGCTCCAATAAGTGGCCAGCATTCAATTACATCAGGAGAGGCTGGTGACTGAGTCTGGAGGAGGCAGGGATTAGGTTAATGTGGGGGGATGGAGAGGGCTGAGGGGTGCTTGGCTCTGGAGGCGGCAGGGTGGTATTTGGTTAAAGTAGGGAGCTGGCAGTGCCTGGCTCTGGAATATTATGCTTGTTATCTGAAGTGATAAAATTGTTATTTGTACAGTTTTAGTGTAGTATTTACAACAGGAAAGGGTTTAAAATGGACCAATTCTTTGTGAAAAGAATTTGAAAGAAGGTAGTACACAGGAAACTGTATCAGAAATATTGATTTAATTGTGGCCCTCAGCAGTCTGAACCCTAGGTTTGAACATCTGATTGCATCCAAACAAGCTCAAATTTCACATTAATTATAATTTTTCTTGTAATTTCCTTGATCACTATTCATTCTTATTTGCATAAAATATATACACATGTATGAATAAAAATTGGACTTATTTTATGTTCATCTAATTGTTTTTCATTTGTCCTCTTTGCATAATCATAAGTATAATGGCAAGTTTATTGCCTGTAGGCGATTTCTTCCCACCAACCAGTTCCAATTAAGTTGTGAAACAAACGTGTTGCAATGGTAGAAAAAAAATTGTGGGTCTGAAAACTGTTAGTATTTGGGATACTTAATTTTTCTAAAAGGGGTACTTTAAAAAAAAGTTGAGAAACACTGCTCTACCCCACTCACTCCAGTATATTCCCTCCACCATTCACTTTCAGTGGGCTGGGGCTAGAAGCTGAAGCTCTCACCCTCTCCTGCAGCCCAGGTGGGGTGATCTGGGCTCTTGATTGCAGCCAGAAATGAAAGATTCAACACGTGAGGGGATAAGAGGTTTCACGTGCCGGGGGGAGGGGGTGTCCAGGCTGTGGCTGGGAGGCTTAGAGTGCAGGAGGGAGCTCATGACTGGGGGTTGGGTATGGAAGGGGATTCAGGGTGCAGAGCAGGTAGGCTTGGAGATGGAGCATGGGAAGGGGTGAGGGTTCTGGGAGGATGTCAGAGGTAGCGGTGCAGCAGAGTTAAGGCAGATTCCCACCTATCCTGTCTCTGCACTGCTCCCAGAAGTGGCCATCATATCGGGCTCCTATAGGCCGTGGCATGGCACGTGCTGCCTCACAGTTCTGACTGGCCATGTTTCTTCACCAATGGGAGCTGTGAGAATTGCACTCAGGGCAGGAGTGGCACATGGACCTTTCTTGGCCTCCAGCCTGTGCAGGGGCTGCAGGAACATGCCAGCCACTTCAGGGAGCTGTGCAGAGCTAGGGCAGGCAGGAAGTCTGCCTTAGCCCTTCTGTACCACCAACTGGACTTTTAGGTACCAGGGTCCTTTTTCAATCATGCATTCCAGTTGAAAAATGATACCTAGCAACCCTATGGCACCACTGGAGTACTTTTCTAGTCCTGAATAAAAACTCTGGGTAGCTCAAGCACTGCCCTCTCTCACCAAGAGCAACTGAACTAGTAAAATATATTACCTCACCCAGCTTGTTGCTCTGAAGCATGGCAGTGAAATTATAATCAATCTGGGCTAAAAAAAAAAAAAGATTCCAAGTATGGTACAATAGTTTCTTTCAACACAAGTGTTTTGTCAATACACTTGTTACCATTTCCATATTTAATAAATATGATTAAGTCTAAGGATTCCCTCCCTTATATACTTGAGAGTGCCCAAGGGCTTGGAGGTTAGAAATCTATTTGTCACTTAGCAAAGCCTGACTTTAATCTTTGTATAATGCCTTGAAATATTTCTCAAATAGCCTACTCATAACACAGATGTGTCAGTCTTTCCCTAACAGCCACTATTATTGCAGATTTCCTGTTGAAACTTAGCAGCTGAGGATAAGACTCTCCTTTTTTTGTTTTCTGTTAATAGAAGTGGTAACACTTAATGTGATAACAATGAGTTTCATAATGAAAAAAAAAACTACCACCACAACTTTGCATGCACAGCAATTGATCTTGGTAGATAAAATCTAGCTAACCCATAGTCAGGGAAGGATTTTTTAGTGGTTTAACGTGGTTTGGAAAGATTGAATTTATTGAAGATGCTTCCATTATTAGATTTTTGCTACTTTTCACAGTACTTGGTCCCATTTTGTTAATGTTAGAAAGGGAAAGGATGAAGAATATTACCCCCACTATATGTTGGTTCTGTAGTGTTCCTCCACCTTGCTAAGGTTGGGTGGCCAGGATCTAAAATCCTGAAGATTAGATATCTAGGTTTTTATTTAAAGATAGCTATTGAGGTAAAAAAGGCCAAACGAATTACTCTAATGTGTCCATTTAAGGAGTATGTAAATAAGGAGTAAATCATTTTATTAGTAATATTGCAAGACAGTGTTTATCATAATATATGTACAATTTTATTAACAAGGTATACACTACCTACTTAGTCCCAGACTTTGTATTTTAACACACAGGCAAATCCCTGCATTTCCCATAAACCCAAGGTATGCCTCTGCACCTGCAGAAAATGAACTAGATTTAGCTCTGGAGGCAGTAGTATTCAGCACAATCTGGAGGTGTAGATTTATTTATTTATTCTATTGTCTGTACATTGTCAACAAGTCTTATCTTTATGATGCCTTGGTGATAGAAGCTTCATTTGTAGCTAATATGTTCAAGTGCAATGAAATCAGATGGGTACAGTTATGCATATTTTAAAACAAATAAACTCATTAAAATTAGAACTTTTACCTACAGCTGTGACAACACAGAGATAAAAAACAAGTTTCCATTTCATCATCTATTCCCTCCCCTGACCCTACACACACCTTGACTCTTCTAAGCACACACTAGGAACTGTCTCTTCCCAGAAGCATAAATCAAGAGAGTTCTACCTATTCAGGTGAAGCAGTAATATCAAATACTGATTTGGTTAATACTTCAAAGGCATTCTCAGCACACTATCTTGTAGGAGCAAGATATTAAAGAGCTCTTCAGATTGTTGTGTGTGTCTTCTACAGTAGTTAGCAAAACAGTAGACACTTGCAAGTTACTAACATTTCAGTACTATTTTTGGCTATACCACTTGCTGGTACAGAAAGCATTGTAACTTCAGGCTGACAGAAAGACTGTCAGCTTCTCATATCACCTTGGTTTAAACTCTAGTGGAATCACTGCCGAGTTACACTGGCATCAGAAAGCAAGGTGCTATAAACAACAGTGCCAAGCTCTTCTGGTGAATTGATGTAAGTTACGATATTCCACATCAGTGAAACTTTTACTAAAAAACTTAGTGAGCTGTTCTTGTTTAATAAAAATCAGTGCCTTCAGCTAGGAAGCAAAATAAACCAGGTAAACTCTATGCCGAGACAAATATTTTCATATCAACATTAACATGGAAAGTCAAACCATTTAATGTTTAACAACATAATCAACAGCCTTGACCAGGCTTTTAAAATTAATTTTAGTTTCAACAATTATAGCTAATATACTACAGTGCTCATCCCCCTTAAGAGCACAAATATAGAGTGATTCTGCATTCCAGAAAATCAAGAACTACATCTCTACACAGACAGGTTTGTATAATATAGCCATGCTCTCCCCATTGCCCTTACCTGCCTGTAAGGTAAAGGTATAGAATTCCTGCCAGCTTCCAATTTTGGGAATCTCAGAATTGTCATTAGGGTTCTCTATGCTTGAAGCCCTCAAGCAATGTTACTGTTGTACTTTCAAGTGTCATAAAGAAAAAATAGATCCATTCATAAATCTCTGCAGGGGGAAAGCTGAACACAGTAACATGGCATCAAGGACATACTTGATGCTGCAGGACCCTGCTGTCAACTAACGGGGAGGGAGGGGAGAAGCTCATTAAAACATGCAACACACAACAGAGCCTCTTACTGTGAAGTGCTTTGTAAATATTAAACTAGTGTACTATCACAGTACTCCAGTGAGGTATTCTCACCCTTGTTTTATAGCTGTGGAGCTGAAAGAGGTCTGTCACAGCTTTGGTTATTGTGCAAGGCTTCCTTCTAAATACAAGTTCAGGATTCAATTCTTGGCTGTCAATCACATATTCAGGCCCCCAAATCCTTCTTGCTTTATAGGTAAGCAGAAAATCTAGGGTTATTTATTTTATCTCCAAGGGATCAACTGGAAATCATGGGTGTGTAAAGTTAAACACATCCATTTTTTGGGAAACTTCAGTAAGTGACCTGATTACCTGGCAGGGCCAGAAGGAAGACAGGAGACATTTAACATGGGTTCATTCAGGTCACAACTTTATTCATAGATATTTGGGACCATCCAGCAGATAACCATGTGCAGGGCAAGTAAACACACGTTTATTCCATTACAGGCCCATAGACAGGGGAGGGCAAAGGGGGCAACTGCCCACAGACCCCTTTGAAACTATGTGACAGCACTGTTCCAGCTGCCTGCAGCAGTGAGGGAATGGGGAGGGGTGCTCAGCGCTGTGGTCTGGGTGGTGCTGAGGGCTGACTGCACTTGGCCCCTCCCCTTGAAGGGAGGGAGGGAGGCCTGGCTCTGCACCCATCTTGTCCCAGAGCCTGTGGCAGCTGTCGGTACCACTGTTTCATTATTACCTGGCAGGGAGGCTATCATCAGCTCCCCTCTTTTTTCATCCTTCTTTTACTGGGCACTTACGTCCTTTTCCATGACATCTATGCATTCACTGTATACCTCTCCTAAGCAGTAAATGCACAGGACACCCTAGTTATGTCTAACTACGGCACTCTTTTGAAAGACGGTCTTCCTGAAGATATCCCCTGGAAGACCATCTTTTGAAAGAGCACATCAAAACACAGAAAGCTGACTGAGCCTTCGAGTCACCCTTTCAAAAGACTGCTCCACCCTTTCGAAAGGGAGTGTTTACACACTCTTTTGAAAGACCGGAGCAGGAAAAACTGTGGACAGGGTCACATGGCTGACATGCCCTTCCACTGCCCACAGCCAGCCATTCCCTTAAAGGGCCCTACCCAACCACCCCTGCCCTGTGTACACTGAGGCCTGCAGAGCTGAACAAAGCAAAGCAGAGCCTGTGCATGGATCCAAAGCATCGCATCTGATAGGTCAGGATCAGCAGCTTCTGGCAATGGAGCTGGCCTTTCTGGGAGCTGTGGTCAGCCACCTGGCCAATGAGGTCATGGCCACTCTTCACCTCCTCCTGGGGGCAATCTCCCCACTGAGGCCATAAAGCCCCCACCCATGGGATCCTGCTGGCACCATCCCCGAGTACCCCAGCACTTCTGGAGCCACCCCAGAAGCAGGGACTGGTAGGAGCAGCTGGTGATGGGGGCCTGGGATGACACCAGGTGGAGCCAGAACTTTAGGATGAGCAAGTGGGCCATCCAGGAGCTCTGTCACTGGCTTGCCCCCACCCTGAGACACCAAAAACCCCCATGCAGCCCACTCTGCTCCTCAAAAAGATGGTGTCCATTGCCATCCGGAACCTGGCCACCCTAGACAGTGACTGGTCTGTAGGGCACCAATTCAGGGAAGGCAAGGACAACGTCAGGACTGTCCTCATGGAGGCTTCCCAGGCTCCTGTGATCCCTGTGAGGGTGGGGACACTGGGACTCCTGAGGTGGGTGGCTGCTGGTCATGGTAGTTTGAAGTTGTTCAAGGGGTGGCTGTGAGAGTGTGCTGAATGCACCCCGTTCCTTTGCTGCCAGCAAACTCAGGTTCCTGCCACGAGTTTTCTGGGTCTGTGCAGCTTTAAACATTGCCAGACGCAGAGACCATAGAGACCAGCTGCTGCCAAACAGGGCGTCTGCATGCCCCAGCTGGCCAACCCCATTGAGAACTCCTCTTTCCAAAGAGTGCCCTATGGACCCTCTACACACATTTTCTTTTAAAACAGTCTTTTGAAAGGGGTGCTCTTAAAAATACAGGACCAGAGAAGTGCTTTTGAAAGCTGCACTGTGTTCCTCCGATTTCCTTTCAAAAAAAGCATGTTTTGTGTGTAGGCACTCTGCAGGCTGTTTTTGAAAAAGGGACAGGTTTTCCGAATGTAATTGCTAATGCAGATACAGCTCATTTGTCTGTGTAAATAGGAAGGCTCCTGCCACCATACTGTTCCTTTTCAAACCCTGCATTCCCAGGGGATTAGTCAAGGACCACTCTGCCACATTTGCAGCCATTTTCATCTCTCTGCACCCTCCAGCCATAAAGCACTCTTCTGACTTCAGCAGACCAATAAAAAAATAAAAACCCTATTTAAAAGGTACATGGTGGCCATTTGCACAGGTATGCACTTCAAACTATCTTCCACAGAACTCAGTATAATGTCTGTGAGCTTTGAGTCATGTTTACAGACTCTGTTGTTTAGCTTCAAGCAACCAGATATGGAAAGTGACACCCTGCCCGCCAGCAAATGTTACATCCCCCCCAAAAACATAAAGCATTTCAAACAAAAACATATTTGGCATATTGATTTGTGCACTATATTGCAACTTACACATAGAAATGGATCCTTATCTAGTGTAAAATGGCAGAGCTCCACCCAATCTATATGGGACACTGGCAGACCTGGGTCACTGGCAGAAGGGATTGAGCCTGCAGCTATAGGGACTAAAGTCCTGTGCTCAAGCACATGAGCTAAAGGCCAGCTGGCTCTCAGTCGAGGCTGTAGACCAGAGAGACGTCCCTCTCTCTAGAACATGGTCTCAATGTCTCCAGGGTTACACGTAGAAAGGTCAGTTTCCATGAGTTGAGAAATGTACTAAAAGCAAAGGTGCCCGAACCTCACTGAAATGCACAGTAGGGAAGGTAGGGCTTCAAATTAAGATTTAACTCACCACAGATATATTGTAGATTTCATGTGACTGATCTAGAGATCAGTACCTCCAAAAAGCATGTTTTGTCTGTAGACGCTCCACACACTGTTTTGAAAAAGGGACAGGTTTTCCAAAAGCCCTGTGGTCACTTAAAGAAGAGTGGGGTTTCAGACTTTAACACCCTAACATCTATAACTACAGTAAGCCGTAAGTCTTTTGGGTAGACATGGCTATCTAGATGAACACCTGTACTTCATGCAATCCTTTTGTTTGGATTGTCACCATCAATGCTGCAACATTTGATATTTAAGATGGGAATGGGCACCACAGAGAGAAAACTGCTTGTAGTCAAACTGATTTTTTTCTCTCAATCCTTCATTTGATATTAGAGCAGACTAAAATTTCTGACAAAAAGTATTTGAAACAGAAATTTTCAGAAAGACTTCATTTTAAGTTCACCCATTTTCTCCCTCCAGCCACTCCCCCGCCCCCAAAATCAGTATTTGTTTTCCCTCTTAGTGACAGAATGGAAGAGGGTGTGCGCGCAGTACAGGAAGGAAAAAAAACTGAAAATTTAAGACTGAAAGTGTTTTGATTTAGAAACTTCATAATGCTCATTTTTCCATTTTTCAAAGTGCCTGCTGTATGGTAGCCTCCAAATAATGCTGCACATTAATTGTCTGAGGCTGTGTCTACACTAGCCCCAAACTTCAAAATGGCTACACAAATGGCCATTTTGAAGTTTACTAATGAAGCGCTGAAATGCATATTCAGAGTTTCATTAGCATGAGGGTGGCCACGGCACTTCAAAATTGATGCACCTTGCCGCTGCACGGCTCGTCCCAACTGGGCTCCTTTTCGAAAGGACCCCGCCTACTTTGAAGTCCCCTTATTCCCATTAGCTCATGGGAATAAGGGGACTTCGAAGTGGGCGGGGTCCTTTCAAAAAGGAGCCCTGTCTGGACGAGCCATGCGGTGGCGAGGCACATCAATTTCGAAGTGCCGTGGCCGCCCTCATGCTAATGAAGCGCTGAATATGAATTTCAGCGCTTCATTAGTAAACTTCAAAATGGCCATTTGCGTGGCCATTTCGAAGTTTGGGGCTCATGTAGACATGGCCTCTGTGTGGTAAAATGAAAAAAGTCATCTCAGACTTTTATTACTCTAACACCTACAAAATATCAAAAGGTGATATTGCTTATACCTGTTGAAAAGTGAAAGTTATGCACACACCATATGGGATTATGTCATTTTCCATATATTGATGTTTTCGCATAACTGCCAGTGATCAAACGTAACTGCTAAGCAACAATAGTTGCACTGTTGCATTCAACAGTCATGTTGATGTACCTTTTCCTCATCTCTTACTCAATGAACATATTTATGGGAAATTTCTTGCCTAAATAGAAGTGGTGGCCTCAACTGACCTTCGTTTCACTTATTACGTTCCTCATACCAAGTGTGACCAGTTCAGAAGAAATTACTTAAGTTTTAAATTATTACCCTGAGACAGATACCTGGAATCCAATGAAAGTGATGGATGTCCTTTAAATGATCTTTTATGAAGAGGTCAGATTTCATTCCTGAGATTTTTCCATGTTCAGCAGCCTGTAATAAATAAGTGTTCCAAATTCCAAGATTCTATTTTAACAGGAACATTTGATTTGTCAGTCACTGAGTGGTATTTTAATGATATTTTTATTAAGAAGTGTTTGCCCTCTGAAATTTTATTTATAAAATTATGGAGATAAAAATTTTGTTACACATTCCATAATCTTTAGGATAAAAGTTGAGTGTTAGGCAAAATTTTGGTAGTTTCCCTTCCAGTTAAGATGGTTCATTTCTCCTCAAGCCCCTTAGTTTTCACGGTTGCTCATTCCCAGTCACACATAGGGAACTGGCTTTCAACGGTTGCTGCACAATGGCCAGACTCTCAACTGAGGAAAGTCTGTTCCATTTACCTTAGAGAGACAGTTTACACCGATGAATATCTACTGAACCATTCCCATTCACATGCGTATACAGACACTTTTGGACAGATTTGGGCCTCGCTTTTCCCACCGAAAATTAGTAGCACCTTCACTTAATTAATCAATTAAATTAATTAATTAGATCAGAATAAGCACATTAACATAAACACAGAACGATTGCCTGGTTCTATGGGCAATTACCTATTTCTACAGTACAGGTACAATTTAGACAACTAACTTCAGGTATGGAGAAACACCAGCAGAGAAGGTTGGGCCCACTGTAGGTTGTGTGGTTAGGGGAACAGAAATATTCTTGAAACAGTTTACCAAGAAAAAAAAACAAACCCTTTTTTAGCCCCCATCTCTTCTTGTGGTAATTAAGGGGCAGGTTTTCAAAGGTAGTAGGTACAGAAAGATGCCTGAGATGCAGAAAGATGCCTGTATGATTTTTGAAAGCCTCTAAATATTTTTGAAAATTTGTTCTCAGTCACGTTGGTCAAGTTACTAGCCCCAATTACTGGAATGTGCTTTACTTTGTTGTTCAGCTGCTGGACCAGAAAAAAAAATGCATACCCCTCCATCTTTCAATAGGCAAAATGGTACTTCTAAGAAATCTCAACAAATATGTAACAGATGAATTGCCTAACTATTGAAATAAATGAAGTCACAAGTAATATTTTTAATCCAGTCCTAGCAGGTGGGGGAGGGAAAGAGAGGGGGAGCTGGCTATACTAAGTACTAAAATTGAAATATTGACAGAATAAAAGTAGCATAGGTTGCATTACAAATAAGAAAATGAAAAATACATGAGGTCTTAAAAATAAATCTCAGAACCAAGCTGATTTGATGAAATTACTGAATTGTTATTTTCATTTTTTGGGGTCTAAGGTTATTATATTACAGTAATAAATAGTTTACTTTGTTAATCAGATGTCCTTGAAAAAAGGATATATCACGTTTCATTTTATGTGAAAATGCTCACATTTCATTGAAAAAACAACAGCATGAACAAAATACTTCTGCAAGTGAAAAGTTCTTGGAACATACATAGCAAAAGGACAGGAGCAAAAATATATTACGTCCTAAAAATTGAGAGAAAAAAAAAAACCTTTGTCACATCAACACAGGAAATCAAGATCCAATTAAAGAAGTAACATTTTCTCCAGCTGGCTTCAAAAATGTTTTTATTTAATGAAAAACTCCATTCATCTCTGCCCCGCCTGAAAGCATCCTTCAGTATATTCATGAAAGTCTGGCAGATTGCCTTCTATGCTTACACTTCTCAGATACCTTTTCATAAACACATACATTTTATTTCTTAAAACATATATTACTAAAATCCATATTGTAGAGGCATTAAATGTTTATATTTGTGAACACTAAATGTATTATTTACACCAGTGGTTTCCATCCAGGGAGCTGCAACATGTGTCCAAGTGTGCTCTGAAATTTCATCAGCTTCATCTGCAGAGAGGCACTGTGAGGAGATATGCCAACCCTGCAGCAGCCCATTCGTGCTGGGAGGCAGATTAAATGCTGCTTTCTAGCCCAAATGGGCTGGTGGGGATCCTGTGCCTCCTGCTGCGGCAAGTGGGGAAGGAAGGTTGGTGGGAGCCGGTTGAAGTTGGGACGTGGTTTGAATGCTGTGTCCAGGCGGGGAGCGGTTCCACAAATGACTGAACACCCAATTTGATCTTTGTTTAGCTCATTCTATGTGCTGTTATGTTGCACACCCCTCCAGTAAGAATGTAACAATAGCAAAAGTAAGTAAATATGACGTTTATGAACAAGCAATTCAGGTGAAAAAAATGGGTGTGACATAGAATTATTTGTTACAGAAAAGGTTGGGAACCACTGATCGTCACAATGTATTTTCCATTCAAATGCCTCCTGGTCACACCCCCTCAACCACCATAGGATTACAAAGAAACAGTTCCTCTTTTTTGCCTTTCCCTTTGTAAAAAAGATGTATCATGTCTTTTAGTGAAAAAGAAAACAGATTCCAAGTCTTCTAATGAAGACACGAGGAAATAAATAGTCACATTTCTGTCCTTAAAAAAATACACAAGAAAAGCTTTGAAATTAACTTGTCTTGTGAAGACAGAGTAATGTTAAACTCATAATGAAAACTTCAGCACTTCGATAGATTTTCAAATATTTACATGAAATCAAGAAAGTTAACTTTCCTAGGACAGTACGAATAAGATCAAAAGATGTATTATCAGCAAATTAAATGGTAGAAAATAAGCAAAGACAGAAGGTTAGAAATTAGTTTCAGCGTGCATGGATGTATAATGAAATCAAACTTACATCATATTCATAAGAGATTTTAATAATTAGATGGGCTAAAGCATATACAGTAGATGACATTGATTTCCAGTTAGTTTAAATCTGAAAGCATCCACTCAATGTGCAGCAGCAGTCAAAAAAAGCAAATGGTATGTTAGGAATCATTTATAAAAAAAAAAAAAATAAGACAGAATAACTTATTGCCTCTATGTAAATAGATGGAGCACCCACATCTCTAATAGTGCAAACAAATGTGGTTGCCTCATCTCTAAGAAGATATATTTGCATTGGAAAAGGTTCAGAAAAGGGCAACAAAATGATTACGGGGTTTTGGAATGGGTGCCATATGAAGAGAATTAAAGACTGGGATTTTTTATTTTTTTGTTTGTTTAGAGAACAGAAGACTAAGTGGGGACATGACAGAACTCTATAAAATCATGACTGGTGTGGAGAAAGTGAAGTAGTAAAAGGTGTTTATTTGTTCCCATACCATAAGAACCAGAGGGTCACCAAATGAAATTAATGGGTAGCAGGTTTAAAACTTAACAAAATGGAGTTTTTCTTCATGCAGAGCATCATAGGCCTGCAGAACTCCTTGCTGGAGGATGTTGTGAAGACCAGGACTTCAGAAGTGCTCAAAAAGAAGTAGATAAATTCATGGAGCATAGCTCCATCGGTGGCTATTCTCCAGGATAGATCAAAATGGTGTCTTAACCTCGGTTTGTCAGAAGCGAAAAGCTGATGAAGTTGAGGGATCACTCCATAATTTCCTGTTCTGTTCACTACCTTTGGGGCAGCAGATATTGGCCACTGTTACAATACAGGATTTTGGGTTAGATGGACCATTGGTCTGACCCATTATGGCTGTTCTTGGCTGTGTCTACACTACCTTCCTACTTCGAAGGGAGGGCGGTAAGTAGGGTGTTGGGAGTTGATTAATGAAGTGCTGCAGTGCGTATGCAGCAATTCATTAAGCAAATTCCCCCTGTGGCAACTTCAAAGTTTTAAACTTTGAAGTGCCGGCTCACCTCTAGCCACAGCTCAACCACCAGTACTTTGAAGTGCCCAGGGTACTTCAAAGTCCCTTTACTCCTTAGCCTGTGGTTAAGTTCCATCAAAGCCAATGCTACTCAAGCGTTTGTTTAAATATTTCATGAATCAGCAGAACTCCTCTCCCCTCTGCAAAATCCTATGCTAACTGGAGCCACAAATTTACAGTTTAGGTACTAGCATGACACTACTGTAGCCCATGACCTACAATAACTTCTGCTGGAACTAAATCCCTCTATGAGGCAGAGAGGACCTTGACTAGCAGATCAATTTGTGTAGCCTGGGGTGAGCAAAGTTTTTAAGTTGGGCCCCACTTTTTGTCCCTGAAATTGACAGGCCCCCCTCAGACTGTATAATATAATGCAAACTGATCGATATTTTGGTTATATTCATATGAAAAAAAACACACCTTTTGGCACATGTAAGAAAATAAGTATGTAGAATGTAAAAACTTTATCAGCCTATAAATGCGAATACACACACATAAGAACAGTAACACGTTACAAATGTTTAAACATTTTTAATGAGATGGATGAACCTGAAACCCAACAGCTGATCATGCTGCACCCCCATTAGGAAATGTCACGCCCCCAAAGGGGCCTGCCCCCCTTTGCTGACACCTGGGTAGTCTGCTCCTACTTGCTGCCACAATCAGTCTCTGTAGAGTACAAAACTGTCCAGCACAGCCATATAGAGATACTTCCATGGTGCTGAACAATCTGTGGCATTCGACTGGCATCACTATGATTTTGCTGCCTTTGGTAACACACATACAGAATTGCAGGCCAGGATTCTGGATTATATATTTTCACTTTTTGACTTCCTTGATCTTCATGGCCTGGCATTCTAGACTTCATATGACCTTTAAGAATGATCCTTTTTGGAGGCTTCAAAATATCTTGAACAATTGTTTACTATGTAGCAATTCCTATTCCCATATATTACTTTCTAGTGATTTATGTTTTTGTTGTTTAATCTTTGACTAACACTTAATTTCTCTTCCCTCACATTTTATGTCTTCTCTTTCAGATTCTATAGAACATAGTGCTTCCTATCACCATCTTTTAACAATGTCAACTCTCCAGGATTCACACAAGTCCCCACACCCCCCAGGGTCAGTGCTGATCTCCCAATGACTATGGAAAGCAATCAGAGATATTTTAAGGAAATTGTTTCCCCAACAAGGCACCATCTCTCAGAAGAGCTTTAGTCAGAAGTCAGAATAAAACAGAGTGCAAACCCTCTAGTCCCACTGCTGTTAGTGTGACCACTCATGTGAGCAGCTTGTCTAAATTTGACCTGCAAGGTGGTCAGCAAACATTCATTCCATACATAGGGCAGAATCACATCCTGTGTGCACACAGTGGGGAGAGGAAGAGAATCAAGAAATATAGATCCTCTATTGCTCAGAATAGCTTCCCCACATTTCTCCAATCCAATTCAGGGTTGCCCACCTCAGTTTTAAAACAGCCCTCAGACATATCCTATATCTGATTTCATTACTGACATTTCCATCGGACTACACTTTCAGATTCTCCATTCTTTGCCTCATTTTCTTGTCCCCTCTCTCTTCTTGCAACTCCTTAGAGCAGTGTTTCTTAAATTCTGAGACCACAGAACACCAAACAATATTTTTTTTATGCAGAACACGTATGAAAATTTTCTTCAAAAATTCTCAGACAACCCCCCCACACACACATCCTGAACAGTAACATATACAGCAAAAACAAGATGAAGTAATAACTTACTGATTTTTTACACACACACACACACACACACACACACACACACGAGTGTATGACAGCAAAAATTCATCAGGTACTTGCAGCATACCTGAGCTGTCCACAGAACATCAGTGTTTTACAGAACATACTTAAAAAACACTGTGTTAGAGAGGCAGGTAGATGATCTGCTCATGCTGTCCCAGCTGAGATTCACTTACTCAGCAATTTTCTCACTGAATCGTTTCTAACCCCTTTATTTTATGACTGTCACTGAACCACCACTATTCCTTCCCCCTACTTCCATTATCCAGTCAAAGTAAATAGTCAGTGAGGAGGCTTATATGCATCACTGCTGTTTTTCAATTTCAGGTATTTTCACTCTGCTCTCTCGGTATATAGTTTTCCATTTCTGCCTGTTAGAGATAATGCAAAATATCATTGTTCTGTCCCACATCTTCTCTAAAATTGCATGGCAGTATGAAGAATGGTCTATAATAATCAACTGCTCTGTATTGTATTTTATACACCTTCTCAAGTGAACATGTGATAGTTTACCAGGGCCTATTCTCTTACACTCTGCTTTTGCCTTGCTGCATGTTCTTTCCTATTCATAAAGGTATTTAACTTTTATCTACCTCTACATTCAGTTCAAAGATAATCTCATCTCCCTAAGTAAGTATCTACCCATTGGATGTAATCCTGACCCCACTTAAGTCAATGGGAGTTCTGCCATAGACTTCAGTGGAGCCAGAAATTCACCATTTAAAATTCTTATGTTTACTTCTAACACAAAATTCAACTCACTATCCATTAAGCTGTATCATCCCATCCAGCATCTAAGCCACATCATGATTCTCTCTGTCCACATTGAAGGATATTATATTATCCCAACTAGCTCTTATCTGAGCTGCATGAGGATGAACTTTTCACATTTTTCAAAATTGTTTCAGAGAAGTGATACATCAGAGACGAGATGCTTCATCTATACCAGAGCATTTGATTTGCATTGTTACCTCCTCATCCACATGTAATAGCATAGAATATCAAGTACAACTTGTCAATTTGTCTTCTCAAATGCACCCAACATACTTTTCAAACTGCTTAACCATCTCTGCCATTGCTGAGTACCTTTGCCATCCTTACAGACATTAAGATGTTTGAATCTTGCACTTCCCGAACATCTGTTTACTTGTCGGTTTTATTTCTTTCAGGTGTCACATTTAATATATCAGGAACAAAGTGCTCAAACTTCGAGAGAAATAAAGCATTACACCATAGTTTTCTTGTTTACCGTGTTGCCTTCTTACAAGAAATGAAAATAGAAAGTGCCAGAAACAATTAGCTTTTGTTGGAAGTGAGTGGGAATTGCATCTGAAGTACTATTCTGCTCAATATTACTGCAAATTCCCAAAGAACTTCCTTTAGTGGAAACCTGCTCATGTGCTTTGTTTTCTTAAAATAAAACCACCTCTTCTCACTGGTCATTATGACAAAGCATATGTTTTATAGGCCTTTTAAATGATTGAAGAGCAAACCTCCGTCTCACAAGACTACAATCTCGAATATGAACATTGGGCGCAATCCTTCAAGAGTCACAGCACGTGCTGTGAGGTATTGTGGGTCTTCAACTAGAACATCAATTGATTCAGAAAGGGAGGATATTTGTTAGTTTACAACTGAAAGTCTTTGGTACACAAGATGATCATCCTGCAGATGACAGACTCTCTCTCCATCCATGCCACGGTCATAGGACATTAAACTGTTCCATTTTCAGTAATTGGTTAAGTATTTGGGAAATAAGTACAGTTTTCTGACAGCTGTTGTGATATCAAGGCATGGGCAAAAAAGGGAAAAATAATTAGTGAAACAGTGAAAATCAGCAAAGGTGAGAATGGAGGCTAACTCTCAGTAGGCATTCCTCTCACGCACGTCAGAAAACCATCTCTTTTGCTTTCCCATTCTGATTTTCTTACAAAAAACAGCCAAGCTTAGATAAAGATTGAAATCAGAGTTAAAACTGCAGAATATTTTCTCCTCTAACTTCAGAGACTAGTTGACCAGAATGAAAATTGTTTTTTGCAATTTTTCATTGAAGTTGGATTGCTATTTAATCAAATTAGGGTTAAAGGAAATAAATGCAGGGAAAAAAAAACCCACAAGTGAAAGCACCCAAATATTTCTTGTTCCCAAAATGGAAAGAACCTCTCAGCCATCAGAGCCAGCTAATCTAAAAGTTCTCACTTGGGCTGATATGAATAAGTATACTGATCAATACGAAGGGGAGGCCCAGCTAGGTGGAAGAAAGGATCCCGATATAAAAAGTATTGGGAGCCACTGATCTAGACCCCTCCCTGCTTCCAAGGTGTCAATGCAAGGTTGTTCCTATGTTCCCTATTGCTTTGTCCTGCAATGTTTAAAGCAATTGATCTATTACTTCTGTATTACTTGCCCTCATCCTCCATTTACTTTGAAACAGTAGGAATTAGAGGATACTTTCATGTATAACTACAGATGCTGTTAAATAAAAAAAAAAGAAAAGAAAAAACATGCACCACACCCTTCCTTCTGCATCCTTAACATAGACTTGCACTAGTAAATTACATACAGCCCTAACAACATACAGCCACATTAGATAGTGTGCTCTTCAATAAGGCTATGTCTACAGTAGAGAGTCTTGTTGACAAAACCCGCAGAGCGTCCACATTCCCAAGGCATTGTGTCAACAGTAAATTGACAGAAAGCCAGTCTGGACATTCCAGGGGGCCATATGTCAACAGACAGGGCTTCCAAGTCGCTGGGCAGCCCTGGCTATTGTGCTTCCGGTTGGCTGGTCTGTTGAGAGAGCCCCTGGACAGTTCGTCCGCTTTCTGTCAACAGAGCAGATCGCTCTTGCAATCTGCTTGGCAGTCTGCTGGTGATCTGTTGACAGTTTTGTTGGAAGATATCTTCTGACAGAAACATCTGTTGATAGATCACTCTAGTGTAGACATAGCCTAGGACTGGTGTGCACATGTGCACATAGCCTAAAACTGGCTATGTGGAAATGAGATTGGCTGGACTGCAGACGCTGACAGCAGATTGCTATTATTTTTCACTGACATCCTGTGCAGCACTTTCTACACTTAACATATGGCTTGCTACCACAAGAGGCCTTGAAATATTTAGAGGTACATACTGGTGTGCATTAAACACCAGTTCCATAAAATGATCTTAAGTTAAGGAATGACATTCATGGTTTATCATGGGTGTTTATTTGCATAATGGCACGACAATGGGATGGCAACTCTGCAAGAAGTAATTACTGCCAATATAAATGAGAATAATTTAAAACACTTTAGATGAGTTGTTACCATTTTGCAGCTGATTATTTTGAAGTGATAACTCAATGTTTTATGCATGTACAGAGCTATCTCATTTGCCTAGATATGCATTAAATCTCAAGCATGACAAATGTATGCAGTGTTGTTTTTTTTTTTTCAATTGTAAGACATGATATATAAAGTTGCTATTGGAAGCAAAGCTGAGCAGGAAACTTTTTCCAAGCATGAGAAAATGAGAGAGATCAAAAACTATTCCTCTGTCCCAAATGGAGTAAAAAAAAAAAAACAAAAAAAAAAAAACCTCAGTTTGTGTGATTGCAACTGAAATTTTTCATTTTGATTTTTAGCCTCCCCACATGCTTGAGCAAACACATACTATATTTAGCTTAGATTTGGAAACGAAGCCCTTTTTCAAGACGAAATCCAAGTCTTTCCTTTTGAAAACATCAGTTTTAAAATATATCATATTTTTGAATTTTAAACGCTTTTCAGAACTTTTGGAAAAAAAATACCATAAAAAGTTTCAGTCTTAAAAATGGGCAATTTTCTGACTAACATTCCTTGAAAGCTTCCTGAGCCATTCTAATTATCAAAGTCTCTTTGAAAAGGTACATTTAACAGTCCCTTTATTTAGAACTCCTCCATTAAAATCAAATAATACACTGAGGTAGGGAAGTCAAGAATAATATACCCAGGTGCTTAGGAAATACCATGAATTCTATGTATAGAAATGCTTCTCTTGGGAAATAGAGATTGTTAACCCCATCCTCATGGGCCTGACAGGAGATTCTGACTCAAAGTGGTTCATCTTGCAACACCTGCCACAGGCAGGAATACCTGCACTCAGCATTGCTGCCACAGCACACAGGCTCGTCTTTTACATTCAAAGAACCAAGTTCAAGACAAGCGCAATAAGGGCTGCAACGGCTGAGGAGCATTTAATACTGGCTCACCTGAAGTACCTAGTAACAGTTCTACCTGGCAGTTTTCTCAGGACCCAAATGCGTGGAGCAATGGTTACTATTGCATAAGAGGTAGCATGTAGCTGAAGGGACCAGCAGCATTGTGTTCCAGGATGGAACAGATATGAGCTGACAGTGCAGTTTGAAAACTCAGGTTCTGAACTATAAAAGGCAAAACACTGATTAACTGAAGTGCAGAGCAGACTCTGATTTTGGAGTTATGTATTGTTAGGAGAAGCATTTTCAGCAGATCTAGAGAAGTTATTATTCTCATCTACTGGGCATTGGTGCAGCCACATCTAGAGTAGTGTGTCCACTTCTGAGCCCCCCAGTATAGAAAGGATGTGGATGCACTGGAGCAGGTTCAGCAGAGGGCTACAAAAATTATAAAAGGTCTGGAGCACATGACCTATGAGGAGAGGCTGAGAGATCTGTGCCTGTTTAGTTTGCAGAAGAGAAGAGTGAGGAGTGATTTGATAGCAACCTTCAACTTCCAGAAAGGGGGCTCTAAAGAGAATGGAAAGAGACTGTTCTCAGTGGTGACAGATGGTGGAAGGAGCAATGGTCTGAAGTCACAGAGAGAGATGTGTGGCTTGGATATTAGGAAAAACTACTTCACAAGGAGGGTGGTGAAGGACTGGAATGTGTTACTGAGAGAGATGGTGGAATCTCCATCCCCAGAAGTATTTAAGTCCCAGCTCGACATAGTCATGGCTGGGATGATTTTGTTAGGGTTGATCCTAATTTAGACAGGGGGCTGGACTAGATGACCACCTGAGGGCCCTTCCAGTCCTAGAATTCTATGATTGTTTGCAATACATATAAATTTAGTTAAATATAAGTGCCCCACCCTACAAGCTTTAATAAGACCCCACTGGAATGGGGAATATCACCAGGACAGGATACTTTTCAAGTCCTCTTTTTCTCCTAGATTCATTGCTCAGGGATCCATAGGTATCTAGCAAAAACAATGAGAAGTTCTGTGCCACCTTATAAACTAACAGATTTACTGCAACACACTCTTTCATGGGCAAAGAGCTACTTCATCACAAATATGGAGTGGAAATTCCAGAGTCAGGTCTAAACATACAGGCTCATGAAAAGGAGGTAGTGGTCTGTACCTGTGCAAGGTTTTTTTTTTTCCCCATGAGGTATCTACCACACTGCCTAATTGTCAAGGGGAGACAGCCACCTTCTGTAGCACTAACAAAATCTTGATTTGAATCTTTTGCTTGTGGGGCAATAGAGAACAAACAAACCCAGTATCTCATAAGCTACAAGTGACATTTAACTTTTTCCCCTGCTGGGTACAAGGTGATATTTTGATTTTTTTGTAATCACTTTGTATCTTTTTTTAAAGAGGATCTATCCATTCTTCCCCCGTAGAAATGCTCCAGAGGCAAGACATGAACCTTCAACACCCAAAAAGCTTCCTTTTTGTTAAACTATTGAAGAATACAACTTGACCACACCTTTGTGAGTAACTGGACTCTTAAGTCATTGTCTTGCATTGCCAAAAAAACCTACATCTCCCAGCATCCCTCATAGTTATGTCTGGGGAATCTCAAAATATGCATTTGGCTGTGAATATATTGATTTTTGTAGGAAATGCCCTGAAAAGGAACAGAAAAACTAATGCTTTTTTAACAAACCTGAACTACCTCCCATGAAGCTTTTGTATAATAATGACAATAACAATTTGCCAACCTTGATAACAATTTTTGGACCTCTGTGCTTTATATATTGAGTCTGTTCTGGTATGGCTATGATCTGAAGAAGTGGGTCTGTACCACGAACGCTCATCAATCATTTTGTTAGTCTTTAAAGTGCTACTAGATGTCTTTTTTTTTGTTTTTATCACAATGGTAAGTATCCATTTTCAAGGTGAATCTTGACATTTTGAATGTATGTCTGTACCTATAGCCTGGCAACTAGAGTGCTAGCTGGTCTTCTGGATGCATCAGAGCAGTCTTTCATCCCAAATAACCAGTCAGAATAAGCTATGCTATTTGTCTCAACCCACAACAACCAGCTCTGGTCATACAGATGAAATTTTTCAGTAATCCCCACCACAAAGCCCAGTTTCTGCAAGATGGAATGCATGACTGGCTCCTGTATCTGCATGGGCCAAATCTGACTTTCCTGGGGCTGTGTGTAAATTATATTACAGGATTCAAACTATGTTGTATGAGTCCTGAGCTTTCTGAAATATTGAAAATAGAACTTGTGTTAAGTAAAGTACAGGGAAATAAATAATTCACCTTGATTTTCAAAGTTGCTAGTGTTGGTAGTGCTTCCTTGGAGAGTAACATATACACAGTACTTTGACTCTTCCTTCTGAATGTGCAATTGCAAACCTACTACTCTCATCCTCCCTCTGGAACCTTGGTCGAAGCTCAGTCTTTAGTAAAATATTCTGCTGAATGGAAACATTAAATTGCCCAATGTGCCCATCGCCACAAAAACACCCAAACCTGCCACTGTCTTCAGTGTTTTGAGTGCAGCTAGTGCCTTGGTCTTTAATCACTGAATTGGAACTTCCCAGTGGTACTTTTAAAAATGAAAATCCACAAATGATAATTTAGATTTATTCTGACTGCAAAATGAACGTTCGTGCTGTTCCTGGACAGAAAAAAGACTTGTGCAGTTGTGGGGGTTGAGCCGGAGCCGGGACCACACAAGGACTAGCACCTAATGGAATACCCGTGACAGAATGAACGGCTGTAAGGGATTGTTGGCTCCCTTCCCCTCCCCCCGAGTGCATTCACCCTAGCTGCTGTTAGACTTCTGAGTCTAATCAAATAATTAAAAAAAGAAAAAAAACATTTAAAGGATTTAGAGTTACTATCCTCAACGTATGCTAAATTATTTAAGTCTACCTCCGAGTGTAAGAGCGCACATCCCTTTTAAATTGTAACTGTTCACTAACAGGTCAACCCTTGTAAATGGGCTCGTACATGACAAACCCATAAGCATGAAAAATGTCCTGTTTGCTTGTTTTGTTTTTACTAAAGACACTTCATAGTGGTAATAAGGGACTGCACATCAAGTAAATTAGTGTAGACAAAAATATATGCTGCCACTTTGTATTACAAGTACAGTATGAACATCAGCCCAAAAGATTCTTATAAGAGAAACTGATAAATACACAAAAATATCAATCTAATGACACCGCAGGGCCTTTTTCTTTCCTGCGCCTCATAGCCACTAAGAAGTGGGATCTCATCATTGGAGCAGGCAAGATATAGTTAATTAATAAATCTTCACTATAATTACTAATGATTTTGAACTGTTAAGTTCAAGTTAATACAAACCAAGCTGCAAGTGAAGAGAGAGAATTTCATGTTTTAATTAAAGAATAGGTATATTTTCCTTTTATTCTGTTTACCACTTATGCCACTCCTGTCTATGATAAGCAAAATAAGAACAAAACAAATGTGCTCCAAAACAAAGCTCACTTAGCATAAACATGAACATTTAGACACTTACTACCAAATACTATCATAAATGTTTAAACATCATTTTATTGCAGTTATTTTCCCCCATATCCTTCTATTGGCAACTGAAGTAAAAGCACCAGATGTGAGATTTCCTCGCTTAACTGAGCAACAGCCATAAGTGAAAAGAAAAAAAAAAGAAAATCCTTCTTCCATTTTTGCCCCAAAATGCTGAAGTTACAGAATCAATACTTGCAGTCTCTTCAATAAGCAGCAAAATTACATGAAAATGGGCAAATCAAACTTCCACTAGCTTTTCTACACTCTTTTTAGAGGAAGAGGAAGATTTTCTGCAAGTTTTGATTGCCACAGAAATAAATTTAATGCAACATAAAATAAAAACAAAACATCCATGATGTTTCAAAACAAAGTCAAAGAGATACTCTATTATTCTTGTTATAAAAAGTTACCCTAAAATTAATTAAAATGCAAATCGAAAAGAACAAAAATCAAAGAGCCACCCTGGAGCAAACAAGAACACTCATTAAAACTGGACATAAACAACCACAAAACCACAAGAAAATGAACACTGTCATAGAAATGTCAACTGTCAACATAAAATCCAAAAATCTTAAAAAATGTTAGTACCAACACACAGGGCTAATTTAAAACCTCATGGATGACATAAGTGTTCAATATGAATAAAATGTACACAGAAGTGATTGGTTGAGTACAAAAAAAGCAAACCTACTTCATCGTGATTGCTTGTGTGGTATAACTCAGAACAACAGTTATATCACAAATCCAGGTTCAGCAAAATTCCTTTAATACAGTCTCTGATGGTCTGGAAATCCTCATGGTCCAACATCTTGCAAAAATAGTCCCATTTATGGAGATAATCTGGGAAAATTTGATGGTCCTGCATACAGCAGTCCCCAGAGATACACAAGCCTCAAAATTCATGTAAGTTGGGGGCTGGGGTGGTGGGTTGGGGCTGTTGGAGGGGGCGGGGGGTTCATGGAAGTGGGTGCTCTAGGCCCTGAGCCCGGGGGAAGCGGCAGCTGTGGGTGTTCCCCACCCAGAGCCCCAGGGAAGTGGCAGCCACAGGTGCTCCCAGCCCCAAGCCCTGGGAAAGCGATGGCAGTGGGTGCTCCTTGTCTGGAGCCCTGGGGAAGCAGCAGCAGCAGCAGCAGCAGCAGAAGCTCCCCCTCACCCAGCTCCAGCCACTGAGGGCCTAAATATGGGACAATTTGGCTCTTTTAAAAAATAAGTTGGGATGTCTTTCTACCATCTCTAAATATGGGACCATCCTGGCCAATATGGGATAGTTGGTCACCCTATGAAGCAGGAGGAGCACAGGGATGGTAATGTCTTATAATCTGGAAAATTTGGTAATCTAGCACATGTCCGGTCCCTGACATGACAGATTAAAAAAAAATGATTGTACTCCTCTATAAAAAGAGGATTTTTTGTTTCTGTTTTAAATAGCTCCACGCTTACATAACTGCACATATTTCTTGTTTGCTATATGATACAAATCAAAGCATATATAGTAAGCTTTAAAGCTCTGGACCATTTGAAAGTCTCTGCAGTCAGAATCCACCATATACCCATCAGGGTTCTTATCTGAAATATGCTTACCTTGTATTCAACTGTTCTTCCCATCTGCACTGAGGAATAATTACTGCTTCTTCCCAACACCTTAGTTCTCATGGCCAGCTAACAAAAACAGTCTGTTAGCTCAATCAGCAATTACACCTGTAGAGACCCAAGACTCACAAGTGGATGGCACAGGTGTGACTAAGGGTCAGGTTTACACTGCAGAAGCTTTATTATTGTTGATAACATATTAAAAAAAAACATTCTGACTCAAATTTCAAGGCATGGCATGAGAAAATATATATATAACTGTTGAATAAACGTATTTAATTTACACACTACTGAGTGCCTATAAACAGAGTCATTTTTCCCCACAGAATCTCTTCCTTGAATAGAATTGTACTTTATAATTGGTTACGTTGCTTGGAGTGAAATCCCAGCTCCACTAATGTTAATAGCAAAACTCTCATTAACATCAATTAAGCCAGAGTTTCACCTAGGGCTAGCACCTCAAACTAGAAACAGGATTTTCATATTTTAGGGTTCCCATCTGTGAGACTCTTTATAGTTTGAGATCTGCTAGACTCAGGAGCTCCAAGGCACGATGCAAGACATTTACTTATTTTTCTTTTTTTTTTTGTGTGTGTCCATATTGTTTTGTTTTCTTGTTTGCCATATACCGTGTTAACACGGCTCCTAATGTTTCTCAAAGAACAATATAGTCTCTGTAACAGTACACAGTGGGGGCTAGTTTTAGCCAAGATAAAATATGTAAATAATTGCATAGCAACTATGATAAGAGGTGTTCTAGAAATCAATAAAACAAATGAAGTGAACTGGCAACTTTAGTGAATGGGAAATTGCATATGGAATGTTTTAATTACCACGTAAAACCTGGCAAAATGCTCATTCAGAACAGACAGCATTAGAAATGTCAACATTTATTATGTTTTGCATACTTAAAGGAAAATGGACACAAATTGGATAAGTGATGCTTGTAAAAGTACATCTCTGAAAAGATGCATTCTGTAGGGGAGAGGAGTTTGTGAAATAAATTATGTATATTTAAAAATAAATTCACAGGTTTGAAATTGTTATTTCTTCTAAATTAGCAGGCCAATTTGAAAACAAATGAAAAATCTTCTCTCCAAAACCTTACTCAGATATTCAGATTAAATAAAATCTAGAATAGTTTGGTACAGATGGTAAATTTATGGGACAGTAGAAAAATATTTTGTTACCACTTTACTAATTAGGTTCACTTTTTCTCTGATAAAAAACAAATTCTAGAAACCAACATCAGAACAAGTTTCCATTTTGTTTGATTTGTTGAAATGCTGTATACAGAGTAGCTACAACGTATAAATATTTATGAGCATATATATATTATATATATATTTATATATATTGCAAAATAATAAGAAATTAAATATAATGAACTATTCTTGTAATCATTACTGGATGCAGGATCATATTTACATGGTTTTAAACCTCATCAAGTCACCTGATTCTGCAATGCCACTCCCAGGAGCAGCAGAGGGGTTTCCCGTTCCTTGCAAACATCTGGAGGAGCAGAAGTCTCTTTCTTCTCATCTGAGAGACAGGGGTGTTAGCAATAGGTGGACCTTTGGTGCTAACTCTAGAATGTATCTCCATGGCTAAGTGGGCAGGGCCCAAATTGCTGTTCAGTGCTCCTAGGGCAGTGAATTTCAGAGCCAACATTCCACAGAGATACACTCATAAGCTATGTCAACATGAGAGGCTTTTCCTGACTAAAACTGGGCTTTTGTCAGGAAAAAATGCAGAATGTCTACACGCAACATGCACTTTGTTGACAGTTTATTGACAAACATATGTCTCCCCATTCAGGTATGAAGCATCTCTCGACAGTGTTCTGTTGACAAACAGCCATGTTCTGTGTTCGGATGCTTGCCAAGCTTGGCAATTTGGTTGCAAACGTTTCATTACCAATTGCAGTAACGGCGTCAGTGCACAGTAAGTTTGGTGAAAAGTCCTCCGAGACAGGTCTTTATATAGTCTTTTTGTGTGACTCTAACCAGTGGTTGATTTTGATTCGTTACTTACGGCTTTGAATTTCAACCGACCAATCATCATTGGCCACTTTCTTTGCAAGATTCTGCTCAAGATTCTCCTGCATTGGCCTTTGGGCCACGTTATCAAACTAGAAGCTTATATTCAGCTGATTGTCTATCAAGACAAGCTTTTGTCCTCAGAGTCCTCCATCTGGTAAACATAGCGTGCATCTTCTATACACCCAGGAACAATTAGAGCCCTACTAAATTCATGGCCAGGAAAAATGCATCATGGACTGTGTAATCTGGTCTCCTCAGCCCCTTGAAGTCCAGTCTTTTGTGTGGTTTTAATCCTATACTGTACAAATTTCAGAAGGGAGATGAGGGTCCTGACTGAAAAGGGAGTTGCATGTGTGTCATGAGGTTATTTTGGGGGAGCTGTAGTATGATACTCATTCTTCTGCATTACCTTAAGTGCTGGATGGCCAGAGAGCAGCAGCTGTTGTCTGGGAATCCAGTATTGAAGGCAACTTCCCACCAGCAGCCTAGAATAAGGTTGCTTCCATTGTACCATGTCATTCTTCTTCTGCACTGCTGTCTTCAGAGCTGAACAAGCTTCTCAGGCTTTTCAACACTTGGATCCAGATTGCATGAATCTGCTGATTTATCAATGTCTAACTTTACATTCTAAGAGTAATTCAGGATAATGTTAAATGACATCAGTTAAAGTATTTGATTACATTATATGACTATGTCTAGTTTTTCCCAAATACCATTTATTAAACACTTATAATTGTGAATAATAAAACATTAAAAGTGTACCATTTTATTTGTGCTGTACTTTAAAAATTCCTTCTTATTGTACTTAACTCTATTGACCATAATTTCCACTTTTGTCATTTGGCCTCCCTTTGGCCAGTCTACAATTCTTAACTTGTGCTTAATATTCATTATTACAACTTTCCCTTTCTTCTTAATAGTTACCTTCACACCGCTTATAAAACAGAACTGCATGCCCATCTTCTTTTTCAGGTGTAGAATTGTGCATAATGGGGTATCAAGGTTAATGTTCTTGAACAAACCCAGTTATTATTCACATAGAATTTAAAGAGAAAATTCTTTGAACTGATATAGCTCAATTATTTTTAGCTTTGTTAAATTGGCTTTTTTAAAGCATGTGTATGTATTTGAATGGTTTAGAATATATTCTGTCTGTACATAACAAATATGATCAAGTCATGAACCTTTGTATCTAAGCCACGAATAATTTTTAGTTCTGTGATCAGTTCCTTTTTATCTGGCAAGAAGACTACTAATATAGAATTCCCTGGTGCTGGCTGTAACACTTCTTGAGCTAAGAAATTTTAATCTATAATATTAAGAAATTCCAAGCACATTTTAGTATTGGTAGCATTAAATCTAGAGCACACATGAGTCAGACTGAAGTCACCTATGGTCACACAGTGTTTCTCCTACACAATGAGAGTAGGTGAGTCAAGAGTTGATCATCCTGACCCTTAATCCGATTTGGTAATCAGTAGATGATTCCCCATCCTGTGCTTACTCCATAAGAACATTAGTCATTAGAATACAGACAACACAACTATCTCTGTTATAATAAGAACATTGTTCCATAAGAATCCAAGATAATTTTCTTCCAAGTTGTCACTGACTGAGGAACAGGTAACACCATTATTGCTGAGTCTGCTCTCTCCCTCATCCTGTTTATGTCCATTCAATCCTTCTTAAATGTTATAATCATTGATGTTAACATTTTAATCATGTATACCATCACACCAGGTTTCAATAATATCATATATATTGACTTTATTATCATAAATGAACAATTCATATTCTTTGTATTCGCTTCTAATTCACTTTATGAACAGATAAAGAATTTCTTCTCTTCATATCCTGTGTTCTTGATTAATTTTGTTCTCATCATCCTGGTTTTGTGCTATATGAATGCTTAGGTGTCCTATTTCTTCATCTTCTCTTTCTGTGATTACTTTGATGATCTACAGACCATTTCTTCTTGAGGTGAAGGCCATTCAAAGTGTACTGTTCCTTCTTAACATTGATACATCTTGCACGTTTCTCAAAACCAAAACTCTTTACCCTCAGCCACTTTCCTAGGTGGCAGTACGTGTCCAGAATATCGTGAATTAGGATCTCTAGGAAGATTAGTTCTTCAGTATCTTTCCAGATTCCCTGCAGTCACCCACAATCTGTCAGATCTCTCACAACACAAGGTCAGTAGTGTTGATATGCACCTTTACAAGTAGATTCTTTGCTGTTGACTTCACAAGGCTATTGAGTCTTGGGATAACATCTTGCCTGTATCTACACTTGCATTCCTCTTTTGAGAGAGGCATACAAATGAGGGAAATCAAAAATGCATGAGATGCAGATTTACATACCTGGCATATCATTTGCGTATTCTTCTTTCGAAAGAGCTTAGGTGTTTGCCTAACCAGTTCTTAAAAGCCACCAATGATGGAGGGTCTACAACCCCCGCTAGGCAAGTTGTTCCAGTGGGAAGAGAAGCTTATATCAGCCTGAACATTAACATGGAAGATCTGTAACTATATTATTTTTCCTTGGACAATTAGTAAGTATAATTCACTTTATGGCCGTCCCTACACATGCACTTTCTTCGAAAGTGGCATGCTAATAAATGGCCCAAAATATGCTAATGAGGTGCAGATGCAAATTCCCCACGCCTCATTAGCATAAGGCCACGTGATTTGGAGTCCAGAAGACGTTCTTCCGGACTCCAAAATGCTGTTTAGAAGCACGGCCCCTGGGGGGTCTTCCGGAAGTCAGTCCTTCTTCTGGAGGCCCTTTCTTCCCAAAAATATTCAGGAAGAAGGAGCCTCCAGAAGAAGGACTTCCTTCTGGAAGACACTCCCCCCCCTGCACCTGAGGGCACTTCTAAACAGTGTTTTGCAGTCTGGAAGAACATCTTCCGGACTCCAAATCACGTAACCTTATGCTAATGAGGTATGGGGAATTTGCATCTGCATTTCATTAGCATATTTTGGGCCATTTATTAGCATGCCACTTTTAGCATGTGTAGATATGGCCTGTGATTCTGATTTTTTTAAAAAAAGTCAGGCAACATAACTCCTTCTTGTAGCTGTATGATATTATATTTGATACATAGGGGAGAAGGGAAATGTGTTTAATAATCCCCAAATGTTATTGGTTTCTAATATACTAGTTTTTTTGATGTTAGTCTTTTATTCTTTACCTGAAGCTGAATTAGTGAAAAACTGAATGGATTTTATACAGGAATCTGAGTTTTCTGAAGATAGCGGTCAAGATTTTCAAAAGAAATCAGTGATTGTGGGAATCCCATTCAGGTAACCTATAGTGCCTGATTTTCAGAAGATGGTTGCTCAGCATTTTTTTTAAATAAGGCTCCTTCAAGGAGTCTCAAGCTGAGAAACCCAGTTACCAGCTGTTTTTGAAAATATTGGCCTTGATATTGGTGACCATCACTACTTTGTATTAGGAATTACAAGCTGTGACTACACTAGCGCCCGCCTTTTAAAAGGGGGATGCTAATGAGCCACTTTGGTACATGCTAATGAGGTGCTGCCACAAACATGCAGTGCCTTATTAGCAAAATGGTGGCCACACGCTTTTCAAAAGTGCCGCTTTTGAAACGCACACTGCTTGTATGGACAGGGGCCTTTCGAAAGGACTCCCAGAGTTCTAACGCCCTTTCTTCCCATTTTGTTTTTTTTAAAATGTCATGTTAATGACAGGATACTGAGCTAGATGGACCTTTGGTCTGACCTAATATGGCCTTTCTTATGTTCAGATTGTTCACCTCATTATTTCAATAATTTTGTATGCTTAAATCAAGAATTCTACACACAGATAAACGTACACAAATCTAACAGAAGGCAATATGAGTGGTATGCATGTACCTAAATTTGGCTCAAAGATATAGATCTATCTTATATTTTAAATGACAGTTCCAGATTTCCCTGCACAAGAAAATGCAGGTGACTGCAAATACACCCCATAAAACAAAGATACACTTGGTGTCCTATCACAGCCCGCCCCACCTCTTTAAAAAAATGCCACAAGATTCTAACTAGTCTCAGACAAAATCCACCACCCATTCCCTGAGTCAGATGAGAATCTTGCTTACATTTTGGATTGGATTTAGAAAGAAACAACTTTAGCTTTTCTGCTGCCTTCCGCAGCCCCTCATAGAGCCTCATTATTTGGCTTCTCGACAAACTTTATGTCCTCAATCTCCCTCCAACTCCACCACTGTTAGTCCTTTGTCCAGCAGTGTTTTACAGAACTACTGCAGGACACAGGTGAGTCCCTGCTTAGCTGCCCATCTCTGCTTTGAATGATTCATGAAATAATAGCATGTTGCCAGATCTTGTGCTCCCTGGTTCTTGCGGTGGGTCAGAAGGCGAGAATGCCAGGTACGTGTGCAGGCACTCTTGTACAAACTCAGCTGGACCCTACAAGTCATCTCACAGTGACAGAATAGAAAGAAATGCCTGATGTGATCACAGACCCATGGGCATGTACTATACACTTACAAACACTAACATTCATTCCCTTTCTTTGCAATGTGCTTAGAGACACCAATGAAACTCCTGCTATAAGACAAAAATTCACTTGTATTTTATCTGAAAAGTTACAGTCCTGCAGCTTGGATAGCTTCACTTTTACTTTAAAGGACTAATCTTCCATCATTGAAGATAATAGCTGCTGGATCAGGTTCTAACAGAGCTCAGCATGTGCCCATATCATATGGTTTCATAAAGCCAAACTGACAGTCAATTGAATTCCAGCATCACAGGATAGCTAAAGGAAAAATACCAGTGTGGCTGGGTTAACTAAACTGTTTATCAGCCGCATCTTCCTTCAGAAGTAATTTTCAAAGAGGAATATTTCCATCTTGTGGAATTCAGCTACAGCAAGCAATGAAGCTGAATCAATACTCAAGGCATGAAACCAGAAAGGTGTGTAGAGATCTATTACTATTATGAAAGAGTAATTTAAATGCTTTCAAGAAACTTTCTTTATGTGTTCAAAGTCTTCCAATGAGATGGGGAATGCATCAAAATTTCAAAGGCAATGTCTTTACATGCACATAAACAAATCTTCCAAAATGAGAAAGCCAAGTATGCGGCAGCTCAGGTTTCTCCTACACAAATGTGTAAAAATTAATCTAGTTTCCTCTGTTTGATTTAATGCTATTGGTAAATAATGTAGACCAAGAAGCAAAATACTTTCTAAAATGTTGCAACTGATTTAGCTCCAATTTGTCCAGATGTAGGCTTTTATTCAGCAAAACACAGCACTTCAGGCCATGATGAATCTTAAATTTTGGGCTGAAGACAAAAAGTAGAATCAATGTGTTTGAGGGTTTGCTGGATCAGGGACTTAAATAATACAGTCCTCTCAAGGGCTATGTCCAGACTTCAGGCTTCTGTCAACAGAAGTTTTGTCGACAGAGTGCACGCCCAGACTGCAGATCTAAGAGATCTGCTGGTCAGGAACCTTCTGTTGACATCTCTGTATACCTTGTTTAACAAGAAAGAAGAGATGTTTCAAAAGAGGGATGGGATGGGCCAAATGTCAGAAAAGGTGTCTCCCAACAGAACTGTTGGCAAAACATGCACAAATTGTGGAGTGCAATTTGTATATCTTTTGCCAACAGTTCCCCTCAGTCTAGATGCAGACAAAAAAGCTGCAAACCAGTATACTTCTTGCTATATAGCAAAGCAGTGTCTGGAATGACTGCAAAGCATGCCTTTAATGATGGAAAGTGAGAGTATAGAGCCAGATGATCATCTGTGAGAACTGCTTTATATGCTGTTTTCGATAAAAGCTTGAGATTAATTTGCATCCCATGGCCCTCACAAGGAGGAACGAAATCCATGGATATTGCTTAATGTTCCTTTCTTATATGGGTATATTGTATCAGAACTGAAAAAGAGAAGTAAGGTGAGTGGTTTTTCCCCCTCACCCCCCCTCCAATTTTATCTTATTTATCTTGTCTACATTAGTGAGTCCTTTCAGAAAATCAGGCCCTCTTCGAAAAGAATAAGCGGAGACTCCACACACAAAAATCGCTCTTTCAAATTCCTTCTGAAAGAATGTGGCACTTCTTCTGGAGGCCTCCTTCCTCTCCCAAATGTGGGAGAGTGCCTTTTTCCAAAAAATTATTTCAGAAAAAAAGCATGTGTAGATGCTCCACTGGCCCTTCTTACAAAACAGCAGTCCTCATGATGCTGGATTTTTTGATCCCTGGCCTGTTCTTTAAAAATAGCAGGATCAGTGTGGATGCTGTCTTTCAAAAGAGCTGATTGCTCCTTCGATCCACTTTTTTTGTGTGTGGACATGCTCTTTCCAAAGAAGATCTTCCAGAAGATCATCTTTTGACAGATCACTGTAGTGCAGACACAGCCATTTGGGTATTGGAGGGGGTTTGGGCCATTTGATACAACTTTGAAAGTGACAAAGATCAAGTTGTGAAATCTTAACTGAGAATTATGGGTCACAGCTTCGAGCAAGTTTAATTAGTGTAATTCCATTGGTTCCAAATGAGATTATAACTCTTTAAATTTCTGAAGCACAATAACTTTCGGTTACCTACAAAGTTACAATAATAAGTTCAGTAAAATGTATATTCAGGTTAGATAAGGATCAGGGTAGATAACTCTACTTGCATACAGGTCAGACACTCTTTGTTGGGAGACAGGTCCACACACTACATAATAAAAGACTTCAAGGTATTCAATTTGTGGTGCTTCCATTTATTGGTTGGAGACCAACAAATAAAAGGTAGGTCTGCACTGCAATCAAAGGTGAGATTTGCAGTTTGTTTGCAGATATATTCACATTAGCTTAACGGAGTTAGTGTATATGTGCCCAGGAATCTGGACAGGTTTCTACAGCCCATGCTGAAGGACAAGCTGGGTACGTCTTCACTGTTATTTTTAGGGTGCTAGCTGAGTTTAAGCTAGCACGAATATGTCTATGTGAGCTGCAGGGCAGTCACACCTTCAGTTTAGGGTGCCCCATGTCCAGTTTTTGATGCAAACACCTGGTGTCTTTTGTCACTACCATTGACTGGGCTATTAAAAGTCTGGTTGGCAGGGCTGGCAGGCTCCCCCCCTGGCTCTGTTCTGCTCCAGGAAGGGGCAACATGTCTCTCTGACTCTGAGGCATTGAGACAGCTAGGCAAGCTCTGCACACTGCCCCCTGTCCCCACCCTGTGCACCAGCTCTGCAGCTCCCATTTGCAGAAAACTACAGCCAGTGGTACTGCATGGGCAGTGCCTGTTGGTAGGAAAAAAAAAAACAGCATGCAGACCCTGCTGGCTTTGCCTTCACCTTGGAGTTGATGAACATGTGGCCACTGCCAGGGAGCCCGCTGAGGTTAGTATCATCTAGATCCTACTCCCTGTACCCCCTCCCATGAGCCAGCTCTGTGCCCACTCCCACATCCAAACTCTCTTCCAGAGCTCACACCCGACACCTCCTCCTGAACCCCAACCTCCTGTCCCGGTGCAGACCCTCCTCCTGCATCCTTAACCACTCATTTCTGGCCCCACTCTGGAGTCTCCACCCCATAGCCAGAGTCATTACCCCCTTCTGCGCCCTAATCTCTGCCCTAGACCCAGTAAAAATGAGCAAGTGAGGGTGGGGGAGAATGAGTGATAGGGTGGTGGTGGTGGAGGGGGGTCCTCAGAGAAAGGGGCATGGGGTGAGGCACGGGTGTTCAATTTTGTGTAATTGGAAAAATTGGCAACTCTACTTCAGGTACAGTGTAGACATACCCCAATGCAGCTGAAGAAATGAAAAAAACCACAAAAACCTTCAGTAGATAACAAAAAGGAGTTGGTTGGATTGTGATTACAGTTTTTGGGCAGGTTCCCATTTGCTAATTTTCTCCCTTCATTATTGCCATGCCATTCACCTCCACAAAGGCTAGGGACTGAACTATTGCCATCTAATTTCTTTGCCATGCTTAGTCTTGGTAAGAGATTGAGAGACAACACTTATTAGTAAAATGAAAAACAAGCAGTACCGTGGCACCTTAAAGACTAATACACTAATACACTCATCCCTCGCTATATGAGCGCAACTGGTTCCTAACTTTTGCTCATAGGCAAAAACTCATAAGAGGGACACTAAATTCCTATTCAAATACTTGTAAAAGACTGATTGGGTCCAAGTGCTGGGAGGGGCAGCAGGTGGCGCTGCTTCTGAAAAGTAAGTGAACCTGGGGTTGGGAGAGGGTTAAAGGCTGGAGATAGTCTGGGGCCATGAGCGGGAGGGAGGATTAAAACCTGTAGGTAGCTCAGGTGAAGGAGCTGGCCACTTGTTCTTCCTGGCTGCATCAAAGGTACCTGGGGAAGGTGAGGGGGTTGGAACTGAACAGGATGGAGTAGGTGTTGGGAGTGGGCTGGGCGGGCGGGTTGTGCGAGGAGCTGTGGGAATGGTGGGTGGCTGTGGATTTCCCCCCACCCTGGCCAGGGACCCCACAGCCAGCTGGGCTCCAGCCATGGGTCTCCCTGTGCCCCGGCCACGGACCCCGTGGCTGGAGCAGAGCCAACCCTGGAGCTGCCACTCTCACCACCACCTCCCCAAAGGGACCCTGCAGCTGCAGCGGAGCCAGCCACAGGGCTGCCGAACTCCCCTGTCCCCATGGGAACCCCGCTGCTGCAGCGGAGCCAGCCACAGGGCTGCCAGTCTCTCTGCTCTACCCCCTGCCGGGGACCCTGCGGGGCTGTGGAACTCGCCCCCCCGCCCCACCGGCAACCCTGCAGCTCTCCCTCCGCTAGGAACCCCACAGCTGGAGCAGAGCCAGCCACAGGGCTGCTGGTCTCTCCGTGCCCCCCACCGGGAACCCAGCGGCTGGCTCGTATTAAACGAGGGAAGTTCACTCATCTAGTGAACATTGGTGGGTATGTGTCTCCCTCTTTTTAGCGAGTACTCATAACTCAAGTACTCGTTAAACAAGGGATGAGTGTAATTTTATTTATTAGATAATGAGTTTTTGTGGGTAAGACCCACTTTGTCAGAGTAGAGTAGAAAATAAGAATCCAGAGAGCCTACTTGCATTCTGTTTGAGACTTGCTATGCAACTCTGATGAAGCGGGGCTTACCCGTGAAAACTCATTACCTAATAAATAAATTTGTTAGTCTTTAAGGTGGTAAAGGACTGCTTGGTTTTTGGAAGCTACAGACTAACATGGCTATCCCTCTGAAATTATTAGTAAGTACGCTTGGCTTTTGAGTTAGGCAATAGCAATTCATTCCAACTATTCAATACTTTTTTCTATGGAAGGTGATACAGTGCAAACCAGAGTCTTTATTGGGTTCATAGCCACAACCGTAATATTAAAAATAAAGCTGTGTGTGAAGAGTTAATAGAAAGCTTGAGAAAATGTATAGCAAAAGGTGAAATAAATCAGGAGTCTTCTCCTAGGCTTATTGAATTACTCTAGTATCCCCAGTTAGGGAGACGCTGCACTAAAAGACACTACCAAATGCAGTGAACAAGAGTATGTTTTCTACGGTTAATTTTGCTTGGTAGTTCCAATACATGAAGCTGAATATATGGGGTCCCCTCATCTATACCATCATAGAAATGTTTACCCAACCAAAACCCAGATAAATACTCCAAGTTTTCCCATTATTCACCAGTGGTGTTGAAAGCTGCCATAGGCCCATGGACAAGGTGGGAGAGGGGTCTGGCTCCCTACCCTAAAAGGGATGAGGCCGAAGGCAGAAAGCATGGGGCTAGCAACAGTCAGCCCTACCCCCTTCCCCCTGAGACCCACTTGTTGAGCAGCAGCACAGTGTTCTGTGGCAATTCAAAGGGGCTGAATCTCCAGGCCCTTTTGAAATGCTGGGCCCATGGACAACTGCCCCCTTCCCCTCTCCCCCTGCCCATTGGTGGAACTGCTATACACCATATATTTACTTATGATTCAGCACAGAACTTGGGCTGAGAGAGTCTCATAGAGTATCAACAGACATAATATCATTGTCTGATAAACTCAGTCCTCTGATCTAACTTTCTTGATACAATAAATAAAACATAAAAACATGCCATGGCTGTTTGAAATATAGGGAAGATTACAGTCCTATAGTTTTTGAATCCCCTATTCCTGGCATATTTTAATGAACAGTAGATTCTAATCAGGTGGGTAGTGTGATTCAAATGGAGTTAGGTGCTTGTTTAAAAACTTTCTAATACTATTTTTTATTCTCATTTCTAAAGGGATTTGGAATTTCAAAAACAGATAAACTGGCTGCAATGAAGATAGCACTATATTGTTTTTAATCCACAGAACAGACAAACTAGCTTTCCCCACACTGCCCATCACTGTGCTTCAAACCTAATCTTCAGGAACAGCCTAGAAGGTGCTTAATTTCCTGTGCTTCTACTATCCTTGGCCTCTGGGAGGAGAATGCAAAGATGCTGACCACGAATGACAGATCGTTGCAGCTGGTTTGCTGATGTGGCCCTGTATTCACAAAGAAGCTTATTGAGACTAGCAACATCTATAGATATGCTAATGATTTACAGCTATTTTCATCTTCATATCATTTGCTGATTTATTAATCACCCTCAAATCTGAGGCAGAGAACGTTATATTGCCTGATTAATCATAACAAGCAACAAATCAATTTCATTTTAACTCTCTTATCAGTTAGAATACTTTGTGTGTCCTATCAAAGAAGCTCTGCAGTATATAATTATAGCATGTTATTAATTCATCACATTTAGTAATAGCATTTAAAGAAGCAATATTCATACCATGTTCCCATATAAGAAAGCAAATATGTAGCTACTGTTTACCATAGTTGCTACTTGCTAGTTATTATTCCTAAAAATAAAGTTTAAAAATAACTTATTCACATGACTATTGGAAGACATTCCTAATTATTATTTACCATATAGTTTATAGTATTATTTCAAAATTAAATTAAATTTCAATTTTTAGAAGTCCAAATCAGGATTGGTGACTCAGTGTGCTAGGGGCTGTGTTAATATACTAAGGCTGTGGCCACACTAGCCCATCCTTTTAGAGGCGCTATGCTAATGAGGCAGATTGGCAGATGCTAATGATGTGCTACCATGCATATGCAGCACCTCATTAGCATAATAGCAGCTGCATGCACTTCAAAAGATACACTTTTGAAATGCATGCCACCTGTGTAGCTGGGAGCCTTTTGAAACTACTCCCCCGCCCCGATTTCAAAAGCCCTTTCTTCCCAAAACCAAACAGGAGGGGCTAATTTGACCATAGCCTAAGAGCTGGTCAGTCATTTTTCTCACCCACTGAAAATATTCAAAATTAAAAAAGACCAGTTTTCTTAATTTTAAAAATAAAATACAAAATATAAAATGTAAAAATAAAAATATTTTTCATTGTTTCCAACCCTGAAATCTCTCCAAACCAAACAGAAGTCACTATTGACAGGGAAATCTCGAAAGAACCTCTCTTGATAGATTGCCGCCACACATAACTTGCTCTGTCGACAGAGAGCTGCCAGACTGCACTGCCCTCCGGTGCCAGAAATTGGAATAGCAGTAACTTTTGTCATCAAAAAAGCAATCAAGTAGCACTTTAACAAAATAATTTATTAGGTGAGCTTTTGTGGGACAGACCCACTTCTTCAGACTATAGCCATACTGAAGAAATGGGTCTGTCCCACAAAAGCTCACCTAATTATTTTGTTTGTCTCTAAAGTGCTACTTGACTGCTTTTTTGTTTCGATAGTATAGAGACTAGCACGGCTCCCTCTCTGTTACTATTTTGTCAACAGATGCATCTGGTATAGATGTAGCCTATGGCTGCATTTACACTACCAGATAAAATTGATTTATAATAAATTTGAATACTTAGTCAATACTATGAATTTGAATAAAGTGTCCACAAAGTTTCTTGAAATTCAATCTGCCTTTTCTCCGTTTCAAATCTCCGCATCTCCATTGCCCCATGCAAGTTCAACAGCATGAGTACTGCATTGTGGGTACCTATCTCACAGTGCCTTGGCCCTGGTTACTTGTGAGTATTTCATGTTGAAATCCCAGAATTCACTGCATCACTAAACGTACACAAAAAAGAACTGCAGATCGCGCCATTTCCTGCTGCAGCATTCCAGCACAAGCATGTATCCACGAATGCTCCAACTCACAGCACAGATTGTTTGGGTAAACACAGCATCTGTCATGCAATTTGTCCTTCAATTCCAAAGCTTAATGACACTTGGCTATCCTACTGGTGCTGATGTTGCTGATGATGACGACAATGACAAGGATGGTGGTTTGGAACAGCAATTGTGCCAACTATGGTCCAAGAACTCAGAGCTGGTAGCTGCCATGACTGCATTGACGACAGTGGAGTGGTGGTTTTCGACTTGTGACCAGCACACACAGGTAGGATCGTGTTGTTTTGGAGTTCTGGGACAATCTGCAGCAAGTGCAGAACTTTGGCATTTGCAAGTCTACATTTATGGCACTTTGTCATGTGCTGGCACCCACCCTGAAGCACAGCAACACCTAAATGAGGCAGGCTTTAATGGTACAGAAGCAAATGGCAATTGAACTATGGAAATTTGCAGCCCTCGACAGTTACCGGTCAATGACAAACCAGTTTTGGGGTGGGCAGATCTACAGTGTGGTCTGTGGTGATGGAGGTAGCCCATCAAATCTGTTGGCATCTCCTCAGGAAGACTGTGACCCTGGGCGATGTACAGGCCATAGTGGATGGCTTTGCTGTCCAGGGCTTTCCTAACTGCAGTGGGGCAATAGATGGCGCACGCATCCCAATCATGGCCCCGGCCCACCTAGCATCAGAGTATATTAATCAAAAGGGGTACATCTCCATGGTCATGCAGGGGTTGGCGGATCATAAAGGTCATTTTACCAACATCAGCGCTAGCTGGTCAGGGAGGATTCACAACACACGTATGTTCTGAAATTTCGGACTATACCAAAAACTCCTGGATGGGATATTTTTCCGTGATTGGAAAAATCAAGATTGGAGATGCCCATTGTTATATTGAGCGATCCTGCTTAACTTCTGCTTCCCTGCCTGATGAAACCCTACACAGGAACCCTGGACCCCAGCAAGGGAAACTTTAATCACAAACTGAGCAGGGGCAGAATGGTGGTTGAATGCACCTTTGGACATTTAAAAGCAAGGTTCAGATGTTTGAGCCCTTTGGACGTTTCTGAAGCTAATGTCCCCACTGTTATTACAGTGTGCACTATTTTGCGCACATATTTGAATCAAGGTTGGAGACTCCCGTCTATCTGGAATTCTAAAGCAGAGGCAGTAGGCAGAGCTTACTCGCAGCTGTTTACACTGCCATCCACCATTTTCCACACTCGGGATGCAGTAAAAAGGGACACTTTAAAAAAGAGCTTTATGATTTATCTGTAATGCACACGGTACCTATGTATGTCTCTGCCGTAATGCCAATAAATCAACCATGCTGTAATGAATGAACGCTCTTTTTTGGTGGCAGGGGGTAAAGTTGCAGAAAATAGAATGGGCTGTGCCTTCAGCACCCTCCCCGCCACCCCCGGCTTGGTTCCCTCAGCTGTGCGTCTGCTGTGGACAAGGGAGTTTCACTGCCCAGCCATGCCTTCAGCAGCACTCCCCCTCCCCTTCCCACCTGTTTTGATTTGTGTTTCCCCCTGCCCACTCCGGCAGGACAAGAAATCACACCGAGCTCAAAAGGAAGGATTTTATTTAGGGGCTAGGAGAGGTTTAAGTGGCTGGAAAAAGAAGCTGGAGCCGCAGGGTAGCTTTGCCCTCCCTCCCACAGGTGGGGACCCTGACGATGTGGGGGTGGGTAACCTCTCCTCAAGGGACTCGTCACACAGACAGTGCCCTTTCCTCAGGGGACTCTGGCCAGCGGCTATCAGCTGATACCCTGCTGGGTTGGACGTCCCTCTGCTTCTGAAGCAGGGAGCACAGAATCTCTGTCTGCTCAGTCATGGCCATTACAAGCTTTGCCACAACCTCAGTCTGCTTCGCTGCAGCCTCATTCATCTTTGAAAATTGCTGCTGCAGCAAGTCAAGCACTCTCTCCTTAAAGTTTACTTGACTCTGATGCCACTCAGCTGTACTGTGATACCACCAAGCAGCATACTTTGTCAAGTTCCTGTGCTCTGCCTGAGTGTTTTGCATGTGCTGCAGGATCAGCTCGTTTGCATTTCCTGCGTCTCCTGGTTTTCTCTGTAACATTGAGCACCAGCTACTGCAGGCCAATGTAAAAGGGCAAGAAGCATGTTTAAAAGACAGTGAATTCCTATGCTTCTGCAGGTTGCCAAAGATGACATCACTCTCCATATCTGTTAGTTTTAGGAGGAAGAACATCTACTCCTGCTGTGTGACCAAAAGCCTGGAAGAATTGCTAAAATGTTATATGGTGCCATGACTTCAGATTACTATCTGGTTGCCAGGGATGGCAAGGTGTGCTACTGTGGAAGCCGCAACAAGTCAGGCCTGCCCAAGAATCTTGTGAAGAAAAATATAAGAGTGCCTGGATGAGGCCTTGGAGGAGATCTCCAAAAAGGAGAAGCACTCCAGCCCAAGAAACATTAAACACACTGTTTTGAGGGACACAGAAGCACAGCTAGCAAAGCTGTACCTATGCAAAACCCTATAGCTATACCCACCCCCAACCCACTTCTACTCACCAGAACCACTTGCTCCAGAAGGCTCAGGGACTGGTGTGGAGGTGACCAGTGTGGAAGGGCCCACTGTGGAGGGGACCGGTTCCAGGTCAATGGTGAAGAGCTCTGGGCTGCGTGGAACAACTTCCTCTTTCCCTTGCTCACTGTTCCCTTTCTCCTCTCTGTTGCCTTCTTCCTCTGTGCCAACCTGCTCCTCCAGGCTCACCCCAAACTCCATACCAGAGCCTCCACAAGTATCTTAATTCAGTCTGGGCTCCAGGGTGGGGTTGCTCCCTATAAGCATGTGGAGCCATTGATAATAATGGCAGGTTTGTGGAGCTGCCCCAGCTGCTAGTTGGCTTCCTGCACTTTTTGATAGGCCTGACAGAGTTCTTTAACCTTCACCCAGCACTGCAGATTGTCCCAGAACTAATCTTGGGCTGTCATCTCATGTGCCATCTGATCATAGATGGCAGGGTTTCTCTTGGCCACATGAAGTCTCTTTGCCACTAATTGGTTTCTCCAAATGGCAACAAGATCCAGAATCTCCTGGTGGGTCCAAGCTGGGGCTCTCTTGTGAGCCTGAGAAGTCCTAGCCAGATCACTACCCTGGAGTGTTCATGATTTCAGTACAGAGCTACCGATAAGTGCTACCAATGCAGTGCAACATGATGCAGAAAGGGATTTTTCAAAATGGATGCCCTTTTTATTTGCAGGGCTGGGCTGTTAAATTCCAATTCAAATTTTAATTCAAATTCAATCCAAAATTCATAGGCTTAGTTTGACCTTCTTCCTGTACATTTCACAGCACAATGAAGGGGCCATACTTGGAGGGCCACTGTGTAGCTTTTTGGGATTCATATGGGGTACTTCTGGAGGCTAACAAATTCGAATTAAGGACATGGTGCTTCCACACTAGCCTTGATTTGATATTTTAAATTCAAAATAGATGCATACCCATCCCATAATAATCGATATTCTGTAATCAGCATTATAGTTCAATAAATCAAGTTAACAGTATTACATGTGAAGACAGTCACGTTTTAATATTGAGCTAAAGCCTTGAAATTTGAATTTATCTTGTAGCGTGGATGCAGCCTGCGTGTACATGCTCCCTTAGTGATGTCGACAGAAGGGGCCTTCTGTTGACATAACTCTCTAGCGTAGACACAGACAGGTATAACTCTGCCAATTAAAGAGCTCACTTCTGTCAACAAACTCTCAGAGCGTCTTAGCCGTGTAGACGTTCTGTGACTTTTGTTGACAGAATTCCTGTTCTGTTGACAGAAGGTGTCTCTGTAGATGTGGCCTATGTGATAATGTATGTGCCCAATTAAAAAGTTACACAAGGGAAAAACCAAAACTTAAAAATGTTTGAAAGATTTTTTTCCACAAAACAAAGCACAACGTTGACATTTTCATGCAAATATCATACAAAAAAATTGAAACTGACAACTTTTCATGAAAGTATGTTTTCAAAGGGAAAAAAAAGTAGAAAATTCAACAAATGCTGACATAACCCTGTCCTAAAGAACTTATGGTATCATAAGACCATAAAAACAGATCAAAAGTGGGGGACATATGAGGATAAACATATGTCAGCATAATTTCTTCTTCATATTGGTTTAAATTTTTCAGAACCTTTTCTGAGGAAAAGGAAGGAATCAGACTAGACACAGGAAACTAGAGATGAGGCAAAACAGTATTGGAGAAAAAGAAAGAGAACATGTGGAGCAAGGGAACTGATGTTGACAATGGGAGAACACAGACAGAGAGGGCCAGAACTGAGGGACAAGCAGCTACTCAGAAGCCACTAAATAATATGTTCAGTTCATCTTCTATACAGTATGCTGTGGCCAGTGATCCAAAGGCTCTGACTGTATCAGAGACAGAGCAAAGCAAAGAATGGGAACCTCCCAGCTGAGCCTCTCCATGACTTTCTGATGCTGCTGCTCCCATTAATTATTGGTTTTTCCAAGGACTGGTTCCACCTCATATATCCTGTTCTGCACTCCACAGATTATAGCTTTTGTAGTAGCTCTCATCAGTGTCATTAGCACTCAAAGAGGAAACATAACCACTTAGTGATCCTATCAGAATGAATACAGTTAGATTTGCAATGTCACTTATCTATACGTAAATCACATATATTCCATACATACCAGTGACAGAACAATTGATTCTGATCTAATCCCACTATTACACTAGTATAACATTCTATATAGTAGTCTCAGAGAGGTAGTCCTGTTAGTCTCTGTCTTCAAGAGCCACAAGATGTCCTGTGGCACCTTATAGGCTAACAGATATTTTGGAGCATAAGCTTCTGTGGGCAAAGACCCGCTTCAACCCAAGCACACCTTTGCCCATGAAAGCTTATGCTCCAAAATATCTGTTAGCCTATAAAGGTGCCACAGGACTTCTTGTTATTCTATATGGGAGTTATTCCTGATTTAAACTGAATTAGGCCCAACACTTTCATAGGATGATGGACTTAAGTGGAGCCTTTAGTTAACGTTGTTAAATATTATTTATAGTGAGATAGCACCATGATGTTCTTGAGTACTTAATGTGTTAGGTGTTCTTCAAATGGAGTAACCACAAAATCCATTTTGTCTGGTACTCTTGTGTGAAATGGTTTGTCACTGTTGATGACTCTCAACCTGCTGATGTCCTTTCATATAAACAGTTTCCTAAAACTGATTAAAGCTAACATTGCTCCCAATCAATTCTTTAAGAACCTTACAAGCAAAACCACTCATTACATTTATTTAAAAATGGCACGATAATTGCAACTGATGCTCCCACAGGGAGAAAAAGAAATAGAAAAAAGATCATGTTAGGTTTGTTTTGTTAATGCTGGATTCCAATATCCCCAGCCTGAATAGCATGCTGTTCCAGGAGGAGCTCCTTTATAATCAGCAAGCTAATCACAGACAAGGTGGTATTTAACAGGGACAATGGTAACAAATCTTGGCACCTAGTCAAGAATGAACATCTAAAGAGTATCTTTCAAGTATCTTGCTGATCATGCCTTGACAACAGAACCCAACTCTTCACATTCCTCACAAAAATAAGAAGGATTTTAGTTCCTCATGTTACATCTATTCATTGATAACTCCTGCAGTGACATTATTTCAGTAGTTTCCAAAAAATAATGAAGCTCAATCTATAATACCCATGATCTGAATTTAGTATGTTAGCTAATTTTAACATAAGTAGCAAATACAGTTTCATCTTTCCTTTCAAATAATTTCCAGGCAGCAGCTATATATCAGTACTATTGGTAAAATAACTACTTGTAGCTGCCGGAATTGATGGTTAAAGAACAAGTAGAGATGAATGATTCATTGTCATATTAATACGTTGTGTTGTTAATGTTTTAACATATCTTATCTTTATCTTCACCTTGAAACACTGCTGTGGTGATAAGAAGCAGTCACTGTAAGTGTATCATAAAAATAAAAGGTGCTTTATATCAGTGACATTTAAGGTCAAGTATTAAAGATGCAGAATATAACAATACACCAATACATCAGGAGACAAGTTAAGGTATGCCCTTTATTTTGATCTAGACTATTTCATAAAACCAATTTTCATGCACATGAACATGATGAATTGTACATCCTAGAAACATCCTGACAACAGTTACAGGTGTCCCTTGTTATGTGTGGGAGAGGGGAAACAAAATATTTGATTACTTCTTTTATTAAAATATGTTGCTGGTGGTTGTAAGTGCTGCTTATAAGCTACATTAAATTACTACTTAATTAAACTTTGTGTCAGATAGGAAAAGAGTCCATGTGTGTTTTCCTCAAGGAATGAATTTTTAATACAAATGATTTATCTAAAGCTAATAAATGATTACAGTTTATTACTGATTCAGTCTGAGGAATATCATTCTTAGAAGGAAAGAAGATTGCCTTGCTCATTAATATTTCTCAGTTCTGTTCACGTAACTCTGGTAGGAACACACAGAAGCATGTTCACTAAACTTGTTATACCTAATGTATTATTGACACATACCTTGGTAAGAATGTTTAAAACAGTGGTTTCAAAAGCAGGACTCCAGATACCCCACACTTGGGGCTGGTGCATTGTCAGTGTAAACAGGAGTACAGTTCAGGCATATACAGGCATGAAAAAAATACCACAACAACAGAAGTAGTTAAGCAAACCTAGCCCTTGGTGTATATTGCACTAGTTCGATGGAAGAATCTTCTAAACTACTGCCTCCCATGGAGAAAATCCCACCCGTCACCATAATAAGGCTGTCGCCAGACTAGCCTCTCCTTCTGGAGGGGCTGTGGTAATGTGGCACTTTGGGGTATGCTAATGAGACACTCCCACGAATATGCAGCACTTCATTAGCATAGTGGTGGCCACACGCACTTTGAAACTGCCAGTTTTGAAATGACCCCCTGATTTCGAAAGCCCCTTGTTCCCCTCTGATTTTGGGAATAAGGGGCTTTTGAAATCAGGGGTCCATTTCAAAAGCCCCCCCAGCTACATGGGCAGCATGTGTTTAGAAACTGGCAGTTTTGAAGCGTGCTTGGCTGCCATTATGCTAATGAAATGCTGCATATTCACTGGAGCACCTCATTAGCATATCCCAAAGTGCCACTTTACCACAGCCCCTCCAAAAGTGCTATACTGCAGTTAGGCTATGTCTAGCCTTAGTATAGCAGCACAAGTCAAGTAGAGAATATATATCTTTCACCACTTCTAAGTAAAGAGCCCTGTTGAGAGGGAAATGTTCACTCTGGTGGCTAGAAAAGGAGAACTCAACTTGAAATGTATGATCAGCTTACCATGTGATAGTTGCAAGGGTATCTCTATGACTCATTACACTAGGCTAATCCTTCTGAGAGCATATGAACCACATTCTCTTCCTGTTTCTATACCTGCTTTGATTATTTTGAGTTTCCCACCCTTGTGGGAAAATATAAAATTCAAGATGGATTTCAGCAGCAGGTGGTATGGTCACATGTATTTGAAGGACAAAGGAAGACCAAGACTATTTACATATCATTGTCTTGAGTCCTGGACCATTAAGTTCCGTAAATACCACTAATGGCTTTCACTGGAAGACATAGATAAACAAACAAACAAACAGGTTTACACCTTATATTTCTGACTTCACATACAATAATTATACATGTTCACAAATGGAATCTCCAGTGACAGGTCACATGCATAAAGCTTTTTGAGTTATACCTATTGATATTCAAAAATAAATTTCCGTAAAAATATGGCAGTACACTCACATCTGTTTAAGTTTTTTTTCCTCTCCTTTAAACTCTCTAAATACATATTTCCCTCTCCTGTTTTTGTTGTTCTCCTCCTGTGTGTGCGCATTCACCCTGGGGGTTTGCAGTACATGTGCCTGAGTGGAAGGGACTTTCCCTACTGCATTCCTGTACGTGCCTTCTCTTGGTCAGAATTGGTTTCAGAGCAAACTCCATCTTGGCCAGAGCATTAAAATTATAGTGGATTACCTCCTGATACAAGTTGCATCATAATTGCCATCAGTGATATCTGTATATAACAGCTCAGGAATATTTCAACATCGCCATTTTTCAACAGAAAATACCCATGCATTCAAAATCAAACTTTTCACAGAAAAGGGTCAGTGTCAATTAAACTCTTGTCAGGAACATTTCAGAGGCCCAAGATGGAGTTTCTGGTTAATAGCCCAGCGGTTACACCACTCAGTACAGGAGAGCCAGGTTCAAGTCCCCAGCCTGTATGACTCAAACCAAGAAGCATGAACCTTTGTCTCCTACATTTCAAGTGAATGCTCTAACCAACAGGCTATTGAGTTTTCCAGGGTGGGCCTCTCTCAATGTTTCCTCTTTCACTTCTATAAAATATTCATCTGATGAGAGAAAGACTGAGTCTATATCCAAGTTGCTACAACACTGGAACGTGAGAGATACAGAAATAAGTCCTTTCTACAAATAAGACTAAATGGGGACTTGAATGTGAATCTCCTAGAGCTCAGGTACATGCCCTACATATAGGGGACATTTCTACACATGCCACTTTTGCTAATAACTGGCCTGAAAAATGCTAATGAGGGGCAGATGTAAGTGTCTGGCTCCTCATTAGCATAGGGAAAATTTTCAGGAAGAAGGGGCTTTTGGAAGGAGGACTTCCTTCCAGGAGATCCCTCAAGGGCCATGCCTCTACACAGTTTTGGGGTCCAGAAGAGCTTCTTCCAGACTCCAAATCATGTGACCCTATGCTAGTGAGGCATCAGAAATTTACATGCCTTTTTAGCATGCCACTTTCTCCGAAACAGCCAGGGATATTTACTATTTGGGTGTGTATCTATCTCAAGTCCATCCGGATGCAAAACAAAAATATTTTGAAATCTTAAAAATTTCCGACTCAACCCTGTTTTGTTCTCTGATTTACAGAGTTTTTACAGCTACAAACATACAAAACTCCAAGAATGTTTAATTTTACAATGTTTCACCAAGACTTCAAAATAATAAATAAAATAAACAAATATAAAAGCCATACTTTAGAAAAAAGACCTTCTGTTAGCAACAGTCGGTCTATTTTAGAGGTTGTTGAGGATCTCGAAGCCTACAACGATCGTTTGGCAAGCAACTGTGATAATATAATGCAGAATGCAGTGTAGTTCTCTGCAATTTCATGAGTCCTCCACAGGGAATGCCATTAATTATGTAAAGACTGATGGGGCTTTATTCATTTGATTTCTTGCTGAACCACTCAACTCCACACTGTTTAATTACACAATGGAAAATGTGGTGGCAAGAAGAAATTTACACTGTCAGGGAACAATACTGAAGACTTCTTGGCATTACATACTTTATGCAGATATGCCTCCAGTTTTGTTCTGTGCATCTTACATCAACAGCTATTGATTACCCTGCTGGAGACACCATTACTAGTGTGAATGCTGTCAGATAGATAACTGTCTTCTAACTAGGGAATTCAAGGAAGCATATATTGTGCCATTAAGTAACAGCTCTATGTATGCCTCTGAGAAGTATCTGAAACATAGGGCAGACGTACACTGGGCGCAACTCTTTAGGATCATGAAAAACATGGTCTCCTCTGCAGCATCTACTGCCAGCTCTTCTTTACTGATAACCCTTCCTTTTTAATATAGCATGTGTCATAAAGGTTACTAGCAGGAAACAGTCCTTGTGCTTTGTTAAATGTAGGCTCTATCATTGTTGCTGTCTCCCTCCTCACACACACACAGTTTAAATGAGTAGACAGCTTTCTTGTGTCCTCTAAGTTTTGCACATCCATGGAAGAGCCAGTCCAATCTTGCCCTTTTTTATTTAGCACTTAGAAACAAGCATAGTCGCAGAATCTGATAACAGGACAAGAGCCCCAACACATCTGAATTCCAATTCTTGTTGTGAAACTGACTCTTCCTAGGCACTTAGGCATGTCACCTATCCTCTCGGTGCTTTAGTTACTATTTAGGAAAAATGGGATAACAACTGACCTCCCAAAGGTGTTGTGGAAAAAAGCATGTCAGAGAGACTTGAAGATGAAAAATGCCGTATAAAATGTAAGTATTTTTGGACCCTCGATGTATGCATTTCATATTATGATCATTACTTGTAGGAACTGTGAGTACATGTCCTGAGGAACAACAGAACTTTGAAATATTGCTTATACAGTCCAAAAGTTCATCATAATTCTACATTGATCAATGCCTCAAAAATCACAGCTCAGATTTCCCAAGTCCATAGCAAAAAATGTATGAGATATTTTACCTACACATTCTACAGTAACAACTTGCTAGTATAAATGCAGTTCTTTCCTCATGTCATATGGCATGAATCTAGATTAGAATATTTCATTTTCCTTTTCATCTACTTCTTTTGACACTAGAGGTCAGTATAGGCACAGAACAAATCCAGACAGTAGAAAACAGCCACTTTTTGGCCAATATTCTTCCAAAGGAATCACACTTGGTAGTGACTTTCAAAACAGTTATTCATGTTGAAGAAAATAGGCTTTGTGTGTTGCACTAATCCTATAAACTATTATTTCCTGAACCTGAATTCTGCTGGAGTCCTATCTTTTCTAATGTAGAACCCTGAACACACTTCTTTTACCTAGCACTCAGGCACTCCCCACTGCCACTCCTACTTTGCAATAACAAAAAAAACAAAACAAAACAAAAAACCTCACAATAACTAAAATATCCAAAAAAATACCTCATGGTACCTCAATGACTGCAATCAAAGTGTGTGCAAAATAAAAATGATTTTCTTAATGTTATGCCTAAATTAGATTGCAAATTCCTTTTGGAGGGACCTGGATTGTGCTTACAATTATGCCAGTACATCTAAGAAATAGTTCTATTAAGTCCAGTGCCTTTTTTGTTTTTTTCCCCTAAAAAAAGGAGGAGCACTGATTCAGTCCATGGAGTAAACCAGAATAAATGTTGACTTGTGGATCATATCACGGCCTTTGACTTGTTTCACTTGTAGCATGAGCAATTATGGGATGGTACAAACAATATTAATTATGAAACATCAGTGCACAATACAAAGCTAGCTTCACAAAAGGGTTTTGGCCACCGATTCACACTTTATGTGAATAAGTCCAAAATTCAGATGCTGAATACTTCCATTCAGCCTACTAGCACAGTGAGTGCCTCTGTTGTCATCAAAAGGTATCCTAAGAATCTGCCAGTGATCTTATGCTCTAAGTCTGACATCCAGCACCAAACTCAGGGGTCACACCCAGGGTCCCCTTACCTACATCAAAAGTGGGGCCCAAGCTAGTAGGGAAGCTCAGAGGCTGACAGAGTATGACTACTGAAGTGGGCTCTGCATTAAGAAGCTGTAGGAGTTGGTGATTAAATAGTCCAGTGGTTACAACACTTGCCAGCCATGTTGGAAACATGGTTTTTAAAGTACACCCTCCTCTTGAGGGTAGCTATGGCTTGAATCAGGTCTCCCACCCACATTCTGCAGGAGTGCCGTAAACTTTGGGATATTCTGGCATGGGTGTCAAGTTCTCCTGTTGAAGCAGTTCCACTCAGTAGAAAAAATAAAATATTACTCTGAACAGGGACTTGAATCTGACATACCAACAATCCTGGGGAAGACCCAAACCTCTGTATCAAGGAGGCATTTTATGCCCTTGCTGGCAAGATTAATATTTTACAGTCTAGTCAGTTCCTGTGAAGAAGTAAATGCTTTTCAACTATAAGCATTTCTCATCGGTAATGCTGGTGGTATTCATTGGTATTGCTCAGATTCTATGAACCTGTGGGGAAAAAAGTAGGTTCATCTATCAACATTCATAGTGTAAAAGTCAGATAGTTTTCCCAACTTCTTAACTTGTGGATGTAGCCAGTAAAATGATAATTAAAACACAGAAAATGAAAACAGACAAAACTAATAACTGAAACATGAGATCTTGAAGAAAATACATATATGCTACTTAAAACAGCATTTCCCCACAGCTACTATTCAGTGGTGTTAAATGGCACGTAGCATTTTCCTACACTTAGAACTGAAAAAGTTGACATAATTTAAAATCTATTACTTATTTTCTTGATTGGCAAGAATACTTTCAGTTAAAGGGGAAGATTAGCCCTCAGATTCTTACAGTCTCATAAAATATAGGCCTCCTATGGCAAAAATCTCATTAAATCTTCAAACCCTCACAGAAAAAGGTTCGGTTATGTTCAGGTTCCTGCAGATCCTCAATGTGCAATTCTCGGAGATACTTACTATTCCATATGAAGAGAAGGTTATAAATAATATAGAAAAGGGAGCCAGAAAATACATGATTTTTATTTGGTGCAGAGGAATTTAGATAATAAAATTGGACGCTACAATATTTTTGGATATATTCCACTTGAGGAATGATTTTGGTATATACTTCACATTTCTATTGTGCATTTCATCTAATTACTTTAATGTGCTTTGCAAATGGCATGATGAGGTGGTAGCAAGTTGATATTTCAGGATGTAATTATCTTATTTTAAACTTTAAATTGGCCTGTTATCTCTGGCTATAGGGTTACCATATCTCCCTATACTGAATGTGTGACACCTAGAAAACTTACTCCTATTCAAGTGAGTTCAACAGCAAAACTATGAAAAATAATATTGAAATTAACGTCAAGTTGCCTGAGCCCCACTTATGAAGAAATACTGCATAGTTGGATTCTTTTTATTTATCATCTTATCTTTGATGATTTAGGTTTGTGGCTCCCAATGTTTTCACAAGTGAGGACCCCTAATCACCCTCCCCCAATCATTTGCGACCCCCCTCAAAGCCAATTCTATTTTCTATGATCATTTTTCTCCCTCAAGCCCCCTGAAATACCCTTGCCAACCCCCACGAGTCTGCAGAATCCAGGTTGGGAACCATTGTTTTCAGGTTTCCACGGGGAGAGATGACACACACACTCCTGTATTTTGCCCCACAAACAGGGACAGGTGACACACACTTAAATACAGAATTCTCTCTTTAATAATAGGACATCTAGTCACCCTAGATTGCTAGAAAATTTTCGGTGAAAAGTTTAAAGACTGTACAGTTTCAGAGTTACAAGTCCAGAAGAGAAACAGTTTGCAAGTGTTACCAAGATACAGGATTTCTTGGGGTGGGGGGGGAAGCATATTACACTTTTGGATGATCTACTAATTTTCTGTATGAAAGGCAAGGAGAAAAAAGGGAAGAGCTACATCTGGTTGAACTGAAATTTCTTCAGGCTAGTGACTGTCCCTACAAAATCTAGCACAATGGGGTTCTAGTCTCAGTTGGGAGTCTGAGATGCACTTATCCTCACAAAAATGGTTTGTAATAAACAATGTTAATGTTTAGTGCTAGATGCACATAGACCTACTGTTCTATTAGGAGTACACTTCATAGCAACAGAATCTTATAGTAGCCTTGAATGGCCCCAACCATTACTGAGGCCCCATTGTGCTAGTTAGTGTGTGTGTATGCAAAGTCAGAGATTATCCCTATTTTAAGGAAATTGCAGTCTAATCCCATGCAGTTTACTCCTTTTCTTTTTGCCTTCCTTAAATCAAGAAAATTTACAGCTTCTCCAAAAGTGTAATTGCTTTATTTTTCCAAACTCCTTTATCTCTGAAATGTATATAAATAGGCAGACAAAGGATAAGACTAGGAGGCACAATCCCCATTTTACAGATGGGGAAGCCAAGTACAGATTAATTAGGGGCATTATCCAAAGTACAATATACTAAGTGGATGGACTCCATTGAGTGTGGAAGGTAAAGGAGCACAGCATTTAGCCCCAACTTTGCACACTTCCTCTTGAAGCCAAGGTCTTATAGTTAAGCTGAGATTCAGGAGCTCCAAGTACAGTTTCTGGCACTGTCAGACGTCTTCCCGGATCTTGGACAAGTCACTTATGCCTTATCTAAAACCCACTGAAGTTGATGAAAATGTTCTGAAAGTTCAATATTTGGGGATAAATGCTGTTGCTTCACCATCCAAGCTTGAGTAAATGGGCTTCGTATAAATGTTCTAGTGGCTCTTTTATGGAGACGATCCCTTCACACAGCTGCTGATCAGAGAGTAAGTGATCAGCTGTTCAGCTTCTATTATTACAGGCCAAATGTATCTAGTGTTTTGAATAGAAAAAGTCAAAAGTACTATTCTTTCAACTGAGTGGACGGTGTTTAAAATCTTCCTCTCACTGTAAACTCTTGAAACTTTAGACAAAGAACATTGTTCCGTAACTGAAATTATTTCAGTCAAACTTCTGCATAAACCACTCTATTTATGAAGGCTGGGAAGCTGGGAGGAATTTTTACTTGTATTCATTCTTTTTCAATAAAAAGTCCATTGAAGCCTGTGTTTTGAAGAAAACAATCCAACATTAAAGAATTCAATTTATTTTGCAGGCATTAAAAAAAAAAGAAAAAAAAACAGTTCAACTTCTGAGTCTGCAAAACTTGAAAGTACTCTATTATATGCACAAAGAACTACTTATTTCAAAAACAGAAAGTACTTGAGTGTAAATGGAGAATGATGAAGGAAAGTGGCTGCTGAAGTGTAACCAGGCTTAGTATTAAGACTGTCTTGGTTCATTTTTGTATATAAAATGGACATGAAGAAAGCAAGGTGCAGTAAAGTCATGAAATTTGCTCAGAATATGAAATAGAAGCAGCATTTCAGGGAATGATCACTTGTGAGGTAGATGGAATAATATTCAGAATAACCTGGTTATCGCAGATATAGCCTTATGGTACAAGTATCTAAAACAGTTTCCTGTAGAAACAGAAGATCAAAAAGTCAAGGAAAAGGAAATTAAGGCCTGTAGATGCCCATTCAGGCATGTGCCTATTTACAAATATGACTGACAGAATGTAAGAGAGCAGAGTTGACTACTTCTTGCCATTTTTGTAGCATGTAGCTATCAATTTGTTATACTCCTGTAAAAGCAAATTTTGAGTGATGTATTTGGAAAAATTGTTTCCATCGCCAATAAATCCATGCAACCAATTGCATATAATTCTTGATACTATTAGTTACTTCTTACTTAAGCTAGATGTACATTTACATACATGACTATGGCCATGTCAAACTTGCAGACCAACTGAATTTTTTGGCAGCCTGTGACTAGATGTTAATAAAACATCTGAGCGTGACCCACCTGGTCACATACCCTTCTCTGGCATGCACGAGTAGCAGAGGCTGGGACAAACACCAGTCCCGGCCCCTGGGCTCACTATGTCTGGAACGTGTGTATTCAAACTGTAGGGAGTCGAGGGAGCTCATCCAGCCATGGCAGCTCTTCCAGCCTCTCTAGTAGGTCCAGACATGGTAGTAGCCACAGCAGGTTGAGCTGCAGCAGTGGCCCCAGACAAAGCAAGTCCTCCAGCTGCGGCGGAGGTTCCAGCTGTGGCTGCTCTTCCAACCTTGGCAGAGACTCCAACCACGACAGCTCCTCCAGCCTCTCTGGAGGTTCCTCCAGCAGCAGCAGCTCCAGTGAGTTGCCAACATTGACTTTCTTTTAGAGGGATGGAGGGCTTGCAGACATCCACTGTTTATGAATTCTGCTAAATTGGTGTCTGCTGAATTGAGGGTTTACTGTATGTGCAGAGAACTGTGGGATATGATACCATATCTATTTTTTGATCATGTTGCTAATAACGTCTTGATTTTGACTAGAAAAGTGACATTTGCGGCACTGATACTGTGAAGTGCAACATGCATTTTAAAAAGGAAAGCTGAAATTGAATGTAAAGTAAAATTGGCATAAAGTGGGTTCAGGAGTGAAAGTCAGGAAGATAGTGGTACCAACACAAACACGTAAAGTATGAGGAAATAGAATACGTAAAAAGTTTGTGAATGTCCTGCAGCTAACATGTATCGCATTAAAAATCATTGCGTGTATGCTGTTCTTAAAGTAGGAGTTACAAAAAGAATGGTTTGACATTATTTATTAATGTCTGTCTCATATTCATGTGTACTGCAGCTCTGAATTACTGTGTTTTTTTACACAATTAAAAAAAAACCCACAGCTGTTCTTGCTATTTTGTTTGCCAATTCCTGTAGTAACCCTTAATGGGATCTAGAAATCCTTTATTGATGAAATGGAGGGTCAAGCCTCTCCTGCTTGCAGGTAAGCAGCTTGGCCACAACCACATGAAGCCCCTAGAGCTGGCACTCACAGAAGTGAATATAAGCAAAATAATTAATCTGCCTGAGTCTACAGGCATCCTGAAACTATAGTTCTGAGATGTGCAGGCTGCTCTATGTATCTCAATGGGGTGTTAAGTTCAAAACCTAGTGCTTTGGGGTAGAAGAGGGGGAGACAAACACCACAACAAAAAAGATGAATGGGAGTGGAAACAGAGAATACCCCAGATCACCCCAAAATAGATAAGCTAAGTATGAAGTAAATGAAAGTGGCTCACTGAGGAAGAAAAGGTTCTCCTGACAATGAGCATGAGCCCTAAAGCTGCCACCAACTCTCCCAAATTGGAAGGGGGTCCCCTGCTGTTCCTGACGGAAAGATGTGGCCATAGCGTGAACCTGCGCCATGGTGTTAGGGGACCGGACTCTCAGTCAAGCTCTCAAAGAATTTGCTTGAGGCTTCAGCTCAGCAGCCAAAAGCTAGATGCACAAAGCAAGCATGCCAAGCCACCTGAGTGCTAACTGGAGTTAAATGCCTCCAAGGAGGCGCTCAGTATTCACAACACTCACTGTTCACTAGAAATACTGGGAAAAATTGTTTCCTTGCGATATTGTTGTCCTATAACCACCCAAATGGGAAAAAGGATCTAGGCCTATGAAAATAAACAAAACAGAAAAAGAAGAAATATCCATCCTCTGGGGTAGAATTCAAATTGGGTTCAGGAATGAAGATTAAAGTGACTTGTATTATTCATACCTGTCTGCTCACCCTATTAAAGATTTTATTTATTTTAGTATGTATAGAGTACAGCTGAATGTTTTAAAATGTTAATCAACAGTGGAAGCATGAAATTGTGTTATTGTAATAGTTAACATATAAGTCTAAGTCTAACTCCTCTGGAAACTGTAAATCAGGCTTGATGCAATTAAGCTTTCAAGGAAGGAGTATTTAAAACAGATTCATAAAACAAAAATCTAGTGGCATTTTTAAAGCTATTGCTCCCAGCTTACCTGATGGAGTTTGAACTGTAAAGGCATTGTCAAGCATGAATTTAAAAAAAATCACTCCAGTTACATACCTGATTTTTCTAAGGTCAGCTTTACTATCAATTTTTTAAAGGAAACATGTTTGAATTTGTTTGGTGAAAATCTGATTGGCAATTTTAAAAGGAAAACAGACAGGCACAGCAATTCCCATAGCATCTCTTCTGTTTTATCTACTACAACATTAAGTTTAGATCCTGAAGAAGTATATGCAGTTGAGTAAACTGGTATTTCAGGAGAACCTGAGTATCATGGACACCTCAGGAATGGAGATCATCTGTAACTCTGAAATGTTCATAAATCTGATCAGAGCTCAATTTGGGCTCCAGATGCAGTAGCTCCCATTCCAGGCCAGCCTTCAGCAACAGCTGATCTCCTTACTTAGTGCCAGTACTAGTTGGCAAGCTGTCTGCGTGCGTGAAAACAGTGTGTTTCTTCCTGGGTGTGTATGTAATAACAGCACATTCCCCACACTTGCATGGGGTAGAATGAAATGCTTGGTGGGCTGTATCCAGACCCCTGGGCTGATTTTGCCAGCCTTGACCTAACACAACTGGATACCAACTGATGGCTTTTAAGGTGCCAGCAAAATTCATATGAACATATATAACTGTTTCTATGAAATCCGTGAGCTCTCATAAGAAAATAAAGTTTGAATGATTGTGGTCTTATTTCATAAGAAAGTGAGAATATGAAAAAAGATGGACTGTTTTTATTTGAACGTTTCTTAACCATTCTAGTTTTATAAGTTTGATTGCATCTGGCATCAAGACAAATAAGATATTAAAACTCTGAATATAGCATGCAGAGAAGCTGGCCTTTACTGATTGTCCAGAGTGGAGATCTCTCCCTAAGAACCATGCATGGAAGAATAAATATAGACAAGAGAAATCTGACCATCTTAGAGAAAAGAATAATGTAGTGATATTAAAAACAAAACAACAAACCACCACTGAAACAATATACTCCATTTCTTAGCAAGAAAAAATATCCCTTCCACTTAAAAGCTTAATGATCTCTACAGAGGGAGCGCTGAACCAGGCTAGTGTGGAAGCTAAAACATTACTTTCCATTTCATATTAGCAGCTCAAAGCACATTTATAACCATCTGATTAAGCCTCAACACCCTGTTAACATATGTGGTATTTTACCACACTTGTTTGGCAGATGGGAAAACTGAGGCACAGAGGACTTGCAGGGATAAATATAAAAGCAGAGCTGTCTGAAATTTCTTGAATTGTGAGTGTGATTAAATTTCAGTTTTTGAAAGTCACTTTTGCATGGAATAAACCTGATTCTTTTCACAAAATTTGTTTGAAAGAGTTTTTAGGCACATCCATTCTTTGTTACTATCCCACATGCAGATTTGTCAGCAGCTGAATATGATCTAACCCCAGGGAAAGTTTTGTAAAACTAAATTATGAAAACTTCCTCCCTTTGGTTGTGATTTGTCAAAATTCAGTTTTTCAATAACTTTTTCATTAGTGTTTTAACATTTTACAGTTGTCCACCATCTTCACAAAGATATCACTAAAAAGTAATTGAATGATATGAACTAATACATAGCATTCCCTTTGCTCCAGAGTAGCCTCTACTGATGATAGCATAACAGTGAAAAGACTTGCGTGCCATATTATTCTTGAACAAGCACTCACAAGGTTGCAAGAGAGTTCAGTTTGACTCCAGCTCAGTAAAGCCTGGTAATATATTCAGATGACTAAACTCTGTAACATACAAATGTGATCTTTCCAGATCAGAACTTCCATATATCACTGTTACTCTTTCAAGATGCCTAAAAATGAAAATGAGCAATCTGTTTCAAATTTGTTCCTGGTTAGTACAAAAGAAAAAAAAAAACAGATCATCTTCAGAGTTAAGAGGCACAGACTCACCTAGTGATAAAATGCAGATACATTCAAGTTAAAATGTATATTTACCTAAATTGGTAAAACAGGAGAGTCTGACTCCTTTTACAGAAAAATACACACTCATCTGAATTTTTAATACCAAGTTTCTTTTACCTCTAGCCAGCATCCATATGTTGGAGACCAGAAAGCCTGCTAAAGGACTCTTAATCAGGAAAACAGCAGAAGCTCAGCTGCATGGCTTTCTACAACTAGCTGATTCACCTGAAGCAGAGAGTGCAGGTGCTTTGCATCAGGCCATGCAAGTCAGTGATAGATTTAGCAGCGGAACATAGGCACTGCCTTTACAAGCCTTTGTGTGATTCCCTTTTAAAGGGAGCAAATGTTTTAAAGCAAGTTGCATTCACTGGTTTAAAGAGCACATCTGAAATAGTTCGCTACCTCTGCAGCAATTCACTGCTTAATTCCTTTTGAGGAGGTGTGCAGCACCTTTTGATGCTTTATAAATGGTCTGCTGGTCCTTCACAGGTCACTTAATAGATAATATTTCAGACTTCTGATTTTCAGTTTGAATTGACAAACACTGATAAAACACTCCCGAGACAGAGAAAAGGATACTGCTGTATATTCAATAAATAAGAGAGAAACATCTGAACTGTTTACCTGGAACAATAATGAGGACTATGAGACAGTGGTCAGTGGGTGATTTCAGAAAAGCATTATCTTGTGGCACATTGGTTGGTCTGAGTAGATCCTTAACACTAAGGCTGTGTCTACACAACACAGAAATCTCGAAAGGGGGAATATCGAAAATCTATATCAAACCAAGAGATTTTGAAATAGCGCAGCCACACACACAAAATGGATCGCCGTACCATTCCACTATTTCAAAAGAGCCCCCTGGCCTTTCAAAAGGGAGTGTCCACAGAGCAACGCGAGCCCTTTCAAAAGAACAAGCCAGGAAACACCACGCATGGGGTCACATGGCCAACAAGCTCTTTCAGGTCCCACAACCAGTAGTTCCCTTAAAGGACCCCTCCCAAAAAAACACACACCCTGCACACACAGAGCACTGCAGAACAGCAGACAGCACTGTGGGAACCATGCTCTGGGATAGTCTCTGCCTCCACCAGCACCAGGGCCCAGATGGTCATGGTAATCCTGGTCATGGTGGAAGCCCTGCGGCCCACAGACACCCCCCCACTGGGGTCCTGCTGGCCCTGGCCCTGGCCACAGGGCATCTGCTGCACCCTATTCCCTGTCCCCTATGGCATCTCTGGAGCCACCCCAGCAGTGGGGAATTGTGGGAGAGGCTGGTATTTGGCCAGTGGGACAATGAAAGGTGGCTCCAGAACTTCCAAATGTCGAGGCAGACATTCATGGAGCTGTGCCCGTGGCGCACACCTGCCTTGCAGCACATGGACACCCGCATGCAGCTCACACTCCCAGTTGACAAACGTCTAGGGATTGAGCTGTGGAAGCTGGCCATGCCAGACAGCCACCATTCAGTGGGACACCAATTCGGGGTGGGCAAGGCCACCACTGGAGATGTCCTCCTGGAGGTAAGCCAGGCCAGGGCCCCACATCCAGCCTGAGAATCAGGGAGTAGGTACCTGGGCGGGGAGGCCCTTGCAGGGGAGAAGGACAGGAGGGGGCTCTTCAGGGGACACGGGGGTGCACAACACAATAGTTTACTGAACATAACTGAACCAACACTCATGTAAATAAACTGCACATGAACAAAAAACAGTGTGGGGTCATCATAACTGGGAGACAGATATGGGGGCAAATGGGAGAGAACTATGTACAAAGGGGTTGGGGCATGCCCCTGCAGATGGGGCGACAGGCACAAGTGGGCCTAGTCCTCCATGGGGGTAGAGAGGCGGGATCCTCGGCAGGTGTCGGGGCCCCATCCACCCTGGATGCGAGGGCCTCATCATGGCTGGCATGAAGCTGGGATGAAACAGGGGTAGGCTCGAGCAGAGGTGGGGGGCTCTGCCCTGGCAGGGGAGCCAGCTGGACTGGGAGGGGCTGGGGGTGATGGGATGCTGGGGTGGGCAGAGGATAATGGGGTGCTGGGGACGACTGAGGGGGGCAGGCTCCCCCAGCCCACACTGGTGATGAGCCAGCAGCCCGGTGTGAGCCGGGCAGCCAGGGAGAGGGTGGCTGGGATAAGGGCAGTGAGTTTGGGGGGCAGCAGGGGTGGGGATGAGGGTGGAAGAGGGGGCAGGAGGTAGGCCAGAGGGTGAGGTAGTGGGTGGGGCAGCGGGGGGGGGTGCAAAATGCTAGAGGGCCTTGGCTGCCTCACCCCAGACCTCCCTCCACCAGGCCCTGTCCTCCAGCTCCATCAGGAGCCACTCCCACAGGACAGCCAGACGGCAGGACATCGGATGGCAGTAGTGTCGGCCACCACAGCCTCATCTGGGTCAAAGTGATGACAATGATGGGACCTCCAAGGCTGGGCAGGCGGTGGCTTAGGCGGTGGGGATGGGGGTTGGGTGGCGGGGCTAGAGTGCTGGTGGCTGAGATGGGACTGGTCCCACACTCTAAGGATGGGGCTGTGGAGATCCCAGGGGGGCACACATCAGTGCTGCTGCTCAGCACTCCCCCACGCCTTGCCCCCAACCAGCCCCTGATGTCGCATCTGCTCGTCTGACCCCCCATGGGGGGTCCTGTGTGGCTGCTGGGACCACATCCATAGGGATCCTCCTGGCTGTGGTCTGGCCCGCATATCCCTTCCTGCTCAGGAGGTTGGGGCACTGTCCATGGGTGCTGGTGCTAGATGCTGCCACATCTGGGTCTGGGACGCGGCCAGGGGATGCAGAATGGGGTGCCCCTCACCGGCTGCCTGATCCATCCGTTACCTACCTGGTGGCTCCGTAGAACAGATCCGGGTACACTAGTCCTGAGGGAGTCTGGCTGGAAGTACCAGAGCTGACAGAGACGATGAGGAGGCCTTCGTCCTCTGAGCTGCTCCCTGGCTCCACCGCCCTGGTCCAGCCTGATGGTCCTGGCCAGTTGTGTGGGTCTGCATTGGAGTCTGTCTCAGGGCCAGCCGTGTCAACCACACCTACTGGCTCAGGGGCGTCCTTCAGGCTGAGGAGCTGGTCCAGCGTGAGATAGTGCAGGCATCTTGGGGTGGCCCTTGCCCCCAGTTGCCTGCTGGTGGTCCCTGACCTGGCTATAGGCATGCCTCAGCTCCTTTATTTTGGAACGCGCTTGCTCAGCTGTGTGCTGGGGTGGCCCCACTTCTGCAGTCCCAGTGACAGCTGTTCAAACGCCGCTGTGTTTAGGGGTCACCCGGTGCTGTGCAACAGCACGGCCTCATCTGCCCAGAGGCTGAGAAGATCTTTAATCTTGGTCTCTGTCCAGGACAGGCCCCTCCTCTTCTGGCCCTAGTTTGCCTCCAACTACGCTTCAGGCTGTGAGGAGGGGAACTTCTGGGGGTTCCTGAGATTTGGGGAGCTCGCCATCCACCCAGTGGGCTGAGTGGCACCACTGTCTGTGATCCTGGAGTGTGTGCCAGAGAAAGCTCATGTTTCTGAGGCTCTGGGCATGCTCTCAGCTTCCTGCACAGGGTTTCCAAGGCCATGCAGCTTTAAGAGGCTGGTCCCAGAGACCATAGAGCCCTGCTGCGGCTTGCTAGAGTGTCTCTGCATTCCCTGAGGCTGCCACCATGGAGGGCCCGCTATTTTGAAATAGCAGCCCCGCAGCATCTACACATGCCCTATTTTGAAATTCAATTTTGAAAGGGGCTGCTCTTCCTAAAATCAGATGTGAAGAATAGTTTTGAATTTTGCATCCCTTTTCGCCGAAGACAATTTTGAAAGAGTCCATTATGCATGTGGACGCTCCGCAGCCTCTTTTGAAATTGGGTCCCCTTTCAAAATTGACTTTGAAACATGGGGTAAATGTAGGCTCACCCTAAGTGTTCCCCGGTGAACTTTAAGGTAGTAGCACTTCAAACAGTACTATGTTAAAGAGCATGAAGGACTATTATGAAGGTAATTTATATTATATATAATATTCATTACTGTAATGAGTAGTGTATCATGTATATTACTTAGTACAGTACCTACCAAGACGTCTTCACACACAAACAATATTTGGACAACAACATAAAACTTGAAAATTGCTAAGCGTAAACCTCAAATATTAAATTCATGAACTCCATAAAACCAAAAGTCCAATTTATACTTGACCTGAACTAACCCCCGCCATTCATTCAAGAGCAAAATGAAAGTGTTTATTTCAAGATGGAGTACTGGTGTAGCCTTCAACATTTGAGACATTGTACAACGATATTTTCTTTTATTTCAGACTTGCAATAACAACTACTAAAAGTGCTCCTGGTCTGTGAAATCTGATTCTACAGAATATTTTGTAATTGAGGTTTTTCTTTCATTACTTGCCAAACCTCATAAATTATATCGTGTAGCAATTCAGTTTTCAGTAAGTCTTTACTGCACTGGTATATGTTGTTCCATTTCTAAACCAATCTGCTGTCCACGTTTACCTAATTTACTCTGTGGAAGCTCGAATCGCCAGACAACTACCAGTAAGTGGGCAAACAATTTGGAGTGGGCAAATCTACAGTGGGGGCTGCTGTCTTCCAGGTAGCCAAGACAATGAGCACTCTTCTGCCATGAAGGCCAGTGACTCTGGGAAATGTATCGGAGGGGTGGCCGTCTTAGTCTGGATCTGTAACAGCAACGAAGGGTCCTGTGGAACCTTATAGACTAACAGAAAAGTTTTGAGCATGAGCTTTCATGAGCACAGACTCACTTCATCAGACGCTGGTCTTGGAAATCTGCAGGGCCAGGTATAAATAAGCCAGAGCAAGGGTGGGGATAATGAGGTTAGCTCAGTCAGCAAGGGTGAGGCTTACTACCAGCAGTTGATCTGGAGGTGTGAACACCAAGGGAGGGGAAGCTGCTTCTGTATGTGAATGGCTGGCTAAATACAGAAGCAGCTTCCTCTCCATTGGTGTTCACACCTCCAGATCAACTGCTGGTAGCAGGCCTCACCCTTGCTGACTGAGCTAACCTCGTTATCCCCACCCTTGCTCTGGCTTATTTATACCTGGCTCTGCAGATTTCCAAGACCAGCATCTGATGAAGTGAGTCTGTGCTCAAGAAAGCTCATGCTCAAAACTCTTCTGTTAGTCTATAAGGTGCCACAGGACCCTTCGTTGCTGTCTGGGAAATGTGCAACTCATAGTAAATGGTTTTGCAGTGATGAGGTTCCCTAATTGTGGCAGGGCAATAGATGGAATGTACATCCCTAACTTGGCACCAGACCACCTTACTACAGAGAATATAAACCAGAAAAGGTATTTCTCAATGGTACTTCACGTGTTGGTAGATCTCAAGGGTCATTTTACCAGAATCAATGTGGGATAGTTAGGAAAGGGGCATGATGCGTGCATCATTAGGAACTCTGGTCCATTCAGAAAGCTGTAGAATGTAACTTTCTTCCCAGACTGGAAAATTGCCATTGGAGACAGGGAGATGTCAATAATGATCCTGGGAGATTCAGCTTACCTCTTGCTCTCTTGGCTCAGGAAGCCATACACAAGCAGCTTGGGCCACAATAAGAAGCATTTCAACTACATGCTGAGCAAGTGCACAACGGTAGTAGAATATGCCTTTGGCCATTTAAAAGCCAAGTTTAGGAACCTCCTGTCTCAGTTAGACCTCAGCAAAAGCAACATTCCGCTCATGGTGGCAGCCTGGTGTGTGATCCATAACTTATGTGAGAATATCTGGGAATTTTCATGAGCTGTTGGAGGGCTGAAGCAGATCACCTGGCCACTAATTATGAGCAGCCAGACTCCAGGGAAAGAAGAGCACAACAAGGAGCAATGCTAATCAGGGAAGCTTTGAAAGACACCTTTATAATGACCAGACGGTGACATGACAGTCATGTCTGTTGCAGTCAAGGAGTTGCCCCCTGAATGATGTTTGCTGGTCTTTAAACCTTATAAAGCCCACTGCAACACAAGCAATAAAAACACTGTTTTTGAGAGCTTAATTGTTTTTATTTAGAGAACAAAACATAGCATATAGGAAAGGAGTTCATGGCAGGGACTTTGAGGTTGGGTAAGCAAGGGCAAGAGGCATTTTGCTATCACAGGTGGGTGAATGTCAGCCTTCTTCTCTGAGAAGCATTTCCCACCCCCATATTCTGGAACGCCAAGGATGAAGGATAGGGAACATGAGGAGAGGGCGTGTGGTTCATAGAACCACAGAATCATACAGGTGGAAGGGACCTCAGGAGGTCATCTAGTCCAGCCACCTGCTCCAAGCAGGATCAAACCCAACTAAGTCATCCCAGCCAGGATCTTTTCAAGCTGGGACTTAAAAACCTTTAGGGATGGAGAATCCACCACCTCTCTAGGCATGTATTCCGGTGCTTCACCACCCTCCAGGTGTAGTAGTTTTTCCTAAACATGGGCTTCAGTGGAGCTCTGTGCTGCCATACCAGACACCTCAGGAGATCTGTTTGCTGCACCATCAGCTTCAACATCTCTTGCTGGGTCTGGACTTTATGCTCTCTGACTGTTTTCCTCTCCACCTGATCCTCCTGCACTCCTCCCAATACAGCCTCCTGTCCTCCCAATTTGCCCTCCTCCCCTCCAGTGTGGTTTTCTCCCCCATGCATTTAACTGTGGAGAGTGGTGGTCAAAGAGCCAATTGTTGCACACACTTCAACAAAACATAAGTGAAGGCCAGGCATTAGAGATACATTTAATGTTGATATGTTTTACGGCACACAATGAAATTTTATGAAAGAGCTTCTGTGGCAAATAATAGGGATGCATTATGTACAAGAAAAATACTTGCTTTTAAGCACTCTCTGTTTAGCAGGTACTACACAGAGTTATTAAGGGACTTGCTTGACTCATTTTGCTTCCAGTCCTGGTAAGGCACTGACCGGGGGCATGCTTTCAAGTCTGATGTTCCAAAAGCAGTTTCTGCAGCTGTGCATGCTGCAAGGGATAGGGGATGGTGTTTTTCAGGGCTGTGACAGTCATGGTACCTGCGTGCTTACCCTCCCCCCTTTGCTGGGATAGTGAGAGGTCCCCTTTCCTCAAGAGCCTAGAGAAATGAAAGGGAGGGCAATCCTGGCAGCATGCCTTTTGCTATTGTGGTCATGTGGCTCTCACAGGTACAGCATGCTGTGCTCCCCCTGGCTGGGGCATTGAGAATTTCCCCTTCACCAGGATCCCAGGGAAGGCAAAGGATGAGGGGACAGGCATGGCAGGGCGGCATGTGCGATCAGGGCTGCGTGTCTCTTGTGGTCACTGCATGCTTCCCCACACCAGGCTGGTGCATTGAGAGTTAGCCTTTCCTCGGCAGCCTGGAGAAGAGAGGTAGGGCAGGCATGGCAATGTGGCTTGTGCTTTCCTTCTTGGAGCTGTGTGTGTGTAGCTCTCACAGCCATCACGTGCTTCACCCCTTCCACTCCATGCCTTGGCTGGGACAGTGTGTACGTCTGGGACAGTGAAATTTCCCCCACCATCCTTTGGCTGACTGGGTGTGTGGCTGGAACAGTGAAAATTTCCCTTGCCCCAGGAGCTCAGGGAGGGGAGGACAGGCATGGCAGTGCAGCTTGTGCTATCAGGGCTGTGTGGATTTCATGCATGCCACATGCTTCTCCTCCCCATTCTGCAGGACTCTGAAAGCCTCTCTTCTCCCAAGGACCCTGGGAGGAGGAGCAAGGCACGACAATGCAGCTTGTGCTTTCCTCCTCAGGGTTGTGCATATGAGTTGCTGCATAATTCCCCTACCCCCTTGACTTGGACAATGAAAGCTTCCGTCCCCCAGGAGCTCAGGAAAGGGAAGGAAGGTGGATAGTCCAGGCATGGCTGAGCAGCTTGTGCCATCATAGCTTAATGCTCCTTCCCCTGCTTCCTCTAGACTGAAATGTGAGATCTCAACCTGCTTAGAATAATACACATCAATAAGGAATGGGTGCTGACTGAATGCGGCCAGAAGGCTGGTCGGTATGCATGCATCACTGCTCCGTGGTGCAGCAATGACCCATTACTTACAGCTGGCTTGGCATGCAATGGTGTTGTACCACGGAGGTCAGAATAAGGCAGAATAAGGCAGGCCTCCTCAGACACCTCATGGGAAGGATTAAAGAGTACCTGTCTGAGAGCTCTCTGGAGATGTACAGGGAGGATTGCAGTTCCATCCCCAGGGGGCCTGTGCGGGGGAGGTACAGCACCTGCCACAGATCCCAGCTGTAGCCTAAATTAAAAATAAGAACTCAGCGGAGGTGCCCTCCCTGCCATCAGAGCCCATCAGCAAAACACCCTGGGAGGGGAGGATGAGATCCAAAGTTAAAAAAAAGTTCCTGGCTGTCGGTTAGATCTGCTGGCCCATCTGCCTACTGGCCATTGTCATCCTGCTCCTCTTCCTCATCTACCATGTCGTTCCCACTGTTGCCAGGGGGTGCCTGAAAAATCTCTTGAGAGATGTCCATAGATTCACTGGAGACAGTGGTTGGGTGCTCCCCAGAAGGCGTGTAGCTGCTCACAGAATTGACGTTTGCAGTAATGACACAGAAGGTTCATTTGCTTCCTTTGTTTTATGGTACACCTGCCTAAGCACCTTTATTTTCATGAGGCACTGCTAAGTGTCCCTGGTGTATATCTTTGCTACCTTTCCCTCCGCGATCTTCTCATACACATTTGTGATTCTTCTGCTGCCTTGTAATTTTTCCAACACTGCTTTGACCCCTCACCCCCACAGTAATAAGGTCCTGGATCTCCTGCATGATCCATGCTGGAGCTCATCTGTGACCCAAGAAATTCATGGCCAGATGCGCGGCTGAGATGTGGTGCATGCTTTGCTTGCCACACTGGCCAAAGAGGTAATGAAGTTCAAAAACCTTCCTGAACCACTTCCTGCACACCTGGGCTACGTCTACACGTGCACCCAACTTCGAAATAGCTTATTTCGATGTTGCGACATCGAAATAGGCTATTTCGATGAATAACGTCTACACGTCCTCCAGGGCTGGCAACGTCGATGTTCAACTTCGACGTTGCTCAGCCCAACATCGAAATAGGCACAGCGAGGGAACGTCTACACGCCAAAGTAGCACACATCGAAATAAGGGAGCCAGGCACAGCTGCAGACAGGGTCACGGGGCGGACTCAACAGCAAGTCGCTCCCTTAAAGGGCCCCTCCCAGACACACTTTCATTAAACAGTGCAAGATACACAGAGCCAACAACTAGTTGCAGACCCTGTATATGCAGCACGGACCCCCAGCTGCAGCAGCAGCAGCCAGAAGCCCTGGGCTAAGGGCTGCTGCCCACGGTGACCACAGAGCCCCGCAAGGGCTGGAGAGAGAGTATCTCTCAACCCCCCAGCTGATGGCCGCCATGGAGGACCCCGCTATTTCGATGTTGCGGGACGCGGATCGTCTACACGTCCCTACTTCGATGTTGAACGTCGAAGTAGGGCGCTATTCCCATCCGCTCATGGGGTTAGCGACTTCGACGTCTCGCCGCCTAACGTCGATTTCAACTTCGAAATAGCGCCCAACACGTGTAGACGTGACGGGCGCTATTTCGAAGTTACTGCCGCTACTTCGAAGTAGCGTGCACGTGTAGACGCAGCCCTGGAGAGCAGTGGAGATGAAAGTGGTGGCCAGAGTTGTCATACTGGAGCATTGTGGGATACCTCCAGGAGGCCAAGAAAGTCAAATTTCACAACACTCTATCTGCACTACTCTAAAGTCAACCATGCAAGATCAAATTTGGTATTACTCCTCATCAAAAGGAGGAGTATCAAAGTTGACCTTAGGAGCCCTTAAAGTCAGCAGAACAGACCCTGTAGTGTGGACTAATTGCTTAGAGAATTGATCACAGTGCCACCTAAATTTGACCTAATCTCCTAGTGTACACCAGGCTTAAGTTACAAATGAGCAAAGCTAGCACATGCACTCTCTCTCACTCACACATACACACCCCTGTCTCTATCCTTGAGAAGTAAAGACGAACTCAGTGTTATTCCAATTCCTTAATAAGACATGCAGGGGTTTAAAATCCCAGGACTGTGGAAGTGTTTGTATAAACTGAGGAACCCATGCCATAAATCTAGCTGCTACAGGTCCATAGCAGTGTGGGTGAGGGGCTTTTGAAAGTGCCCAGTGTCTTCTTTCAGACAACGGTAACTTCAGCAGTGTTTGATGTGTCACTTGTGCTGGCAAAGTATGATAAATTGCTTGTTTGCTCAAATTCAAGGCTACTGACAAGGAATTTGGCCTTGGGATGTTGTTCATTTCCTATAAAAGCTTTAGAAAGCCTGTATATGCTGTATGTCAATCAAACCTGCACCAGCAAATCACAGGGTTGAATAGCAACAAAGAAACTAATCATCTCTACAAGCAGGTGTATAGCATACCACCATCCACTAACTAGGAGCAAATAGCACTCAGACTCCTACCATACATATACATCACTCCTAACTGGGGGCAATCTGACAGGCCGCTAGAAAGCTCCCTTTAATGGGAGTTTTGCCTGAAGAAAGATGCCAGTACTAGATCCACAGGTAGCATTAGAGATATTTATTATTCTTATTTCATCATCTGCTAACCATCACTAAGGGAGAGATGGGGATTTCACACCTATTTTACAAGCATATTCAGCTGTGAATATAACAAAACTACAGCTGAGTGGAAGAAATCCCATATTGTTCCCATATGCTGCAATATGCAAACTGAAACAGCACAACCAAGCTTTGAATGTGAAATCCTGGAGCTTGGGAAGGGCCTATCAATGTGAATGTTGAAATTTCAAATTTGGAAGAAGGGAGATATGTTGTGGATGTGCATGGAGACTCCACAGTAATCTGCATAGGTAAGGAGTGTACCACTAAGTCACAGCCAGCAGGTTAGCAAATTGCATGTAACCAGAATCTACACATGGACATTTGGGTGAGCAGCAACTCACGTACTACTTCTGCCCATACTCTGCACCAAAGGGGTCACTCAACAGAAGTACAGGCTGCTAAGCAGGATTAGATTCCATGTGGTGGAGTCACAGCCTATCTGTTCAGCTTTATTACATGTCATTCAATCAAGCTGCAATAGACATCCACCTTGGTGTTAGGAAAACACAGAGAGAGGGAGATGACACAACAGGAAGGTTACAGAAAATTGAATATAGGTATTGCAATGCAAAAATTAGTTATAATATTATAAAACCAAATTAAACGGGTATCCGACAGCATTCCCAAAGGTTCATGTGACTTAACTCATATTTTTATGTTTTCCAATATAAATAATGACTTCCAGTTTGTATGTTACACAGGGTGTTATATGATGGCCATCAAAGCAACAGTTCATAGCAGAATTAACATGAAGAGAGGATTACATCAAGTTCTTCAACTCCTGGTCTCAAACTGGCTATTAAAATTAGACTGGCTTAAAAATTTCCAGGTTGACTCTAAAAGCTAAGGACATGTTTTTTTCTGCCAAGCTTGAAGAAAATATATCAAACTTTTATTCAGTTATGTCTTACTTAATAAATAATTACCCTTATTTGAAGTTTAAATGCACTGATACTTTGTGCCCCCATCTAGCTCACAGACTTCTATTTCATTTTGAACCTCTCTGATCCAGCACCCTTGAGATCTTACCAGTGACAAATGAGAGAATTTGTCAGACAACGGGAGGTCAATATGGTCTAGCACATTACCATCACTTCTGCTGCTTCCTGAGCTCTTAGAAGATATTTACGGGTAAATTACAGCTAAATAACAGCACAGAACACTGAGAGCCAGGACTAATGGATGTAAACAAACTTTACGGGACCACAGGAAGCTTGGTCCCACCCATAATAAGCAGTCACCTGACTAACTACAATCATTCTGGATTATGCACATTGCCAGATGAGAAAATTCCAGATTCGAAAAATTCAGCCTGTATTAGCTATTCAAGCTTTCCACATAATCAAACATCTTCAAAAGCTTCAGGCAGACCATATCTGAAAAAAACTGCAATTAAAAAGATTAGCAGCTATTGATAATGAAAGTTTTTAAGAACCAGCTTGCTTCTTCATCTTGTACTGTGGATACACTTAGTGTGGCAAAGGTATGTTAATTTTTATACTCAGAAACGGGAGGAACTGTCACTTCCTAAACCTCAATACCTTCTATTGTTTGCTCTTGGGGTAATTCAGCAATACGCTGCCCTTGACTATGGGCTGCTCTATGCTAGGAACACAAGCTAATCCTTGAATATAAAAGACTAGATTTCTAGACCAGGTTAGTCTATTAACTATGTTTTTTGTAACAGTGATTTGTTTGCATAACAGAGCCTCTTATTTTCTGCAAAATTGGTCAGATCCTTTGAATTACTAGCTAATATGAACTGATTTTAGAAACAAGCTTGAGATTCACTTTTCTTGTAACTTTACACAAGAAATGGTATTTGAGCATTTAAAGTGGAAGGCGATTGGTCAAAAAACATACAACTGCCTTAAAAAAAAAAGACAATTTTTAAAAAAGTTTATGCAAGGTTGTCTAACCTTTGCTTATCCAGACCAACCTGCAGCTTGATTTTACATAAAGTAAAATATTATTAAAACATAGGACCAAGCCAATTTTTAAAAGATGCATTTACAAGTGTATCTGTAATCTCTTTGTATAAACAGACGTCTGTTTTAAAATCCACATGGTGGATGCACATCTATAAAATGTTAGTGGGGAGAAAAGGATACATGGGAATTCCATAGATTAGTCAAGGAAAGCATGAATATACTTGTGAGAGATTCAGGCAAACTGATAAACATCACACAGCAGGGAAGCCAGGGTGTGACAATAAGTACGTAGGAATGACTGAAATTGTGGAGCATCTTAAAGGTTAAAATAAGAAACTTGTGTTTAGTGAAGAATCATAGACTCATAGAATACCAGAACTGGAAGGGACCTTGAGAGGTCATTAAGTCCAGGCCCCTTCCCTCACATCAGGACCAGGCACCATCTAGTTCATCCCTGCTAGATGTTTGTCTAAACTGCTCTTAAATATCTCCAATGATGGAGATTCCACTACCCTCTAGGCAATTTACTCCAGCGTTTAGCCATCATGACAGGAGGTTTTTCCTATGTCTGTTCTAAACCTCCCTTGCTGCAATTTAAGACCACTGCTTCTTGTCCCATCATCAGAGGTCAAGGAGAACATTTCCTCCCTCTCCCTTGTAACACCTTTTAGGTACTTAAAACTGCTATCATGTTCCCTCCCAGTTCTTTCAATCTTCCCTCATATGTCATGTTTTCTAGACCTTTAATCATTTCTGTTGCTCTTCTGTGGAAATCTCTCCAATTTTGCCACAGTGAAGAAATTCAAAACCAAGGTGACATCATCATAGGTATGGGTCAGAAATATTTTAGCAGAAGCATTTTGAATAAACCTGAGAAGGATGAGATGGAAAGATGAACAGGAAGGAGGAGATGATATTACAGAAAAAGGCCTGGATTATTTATTTATTTATTTATTTTGTAATTCAGACAGAAATAAGAATCCTGATCATGGAAGCCACACAAAGAAAAAATGGTAAGATTTGTTTATGGACTGTGTGAATGGCTAGACAGAAAGAGCAAAAGAACACTCTTTTATGAGTATCTGGATGTATGGAGGTGATGACAGGTGATAGAAGGAGGGAAGAGAAGAAATTTTGTTCTTGTCTGCATAGGAATCAGAAATGCCAGTGTGATAGAATGTCAGTCAACGTAAAGTTTATTAAGATCCATGGGTGAATAAAGCCCGGCTCTATCAGAAGAAGTTAATGAACAGGACAATGTGCCTCGGTTTATACAGCTCTTTAATAAGGGATAGTAAAACATGCTATTATGAGTCTTCCATCTCAGGAACATTTACATTAATAGTGTGAAAAGTTAAATAGCTCTGTCAGGTGTAAACCATTTGGTTTCTCTGATTTGGTGTACTTTGATACGTTCATTTGATATAAGGTGAAAGTCAATGTGCTATTGATTATGTTATGTTCCTGTGGGCATTGTAGAGAAGGCTGCTTTATTTTTAGATTACTATATCTCTTGAACCATTAGAGCTCTCATGCTGAAATTCACTTTGTGGCTAGTATTGGAGGACCACTGAAACACAACTATCACGTATTACTCCAGCATGTAACGCCTAGACCAAACCATGCAGATGCACTTGAATTTTTATGAGCTAAAGCACACTAATTTTTATGAGCTGACTTGTGAAACATGCACAACTTATCTGGAGTATTAAAAACAGTGAAGTGTCATTCAGTATACAAAACATTCTTCTTTTCCCAAGAATAAAGAAACTGATGGAACAGATAACTCTTCCAGTATCATACAGTATTCTACCTTTGTAAAATATTCAGGATCTTCTCTTACAAACAACCAGAACACGTGGGATACCACAATACAAGCTCAAGACAGATGAAAGAAAAACTCTGAGGTTTTTCACAGGTTAAATTCAACTATGTCAGATGTAATGGGATGTCTATAGATGAAAAATTCACAAAGACCACCCAGGAAATTATAGTTTCAGCTCAGAATTTCTTACAGGTACTTGATGCAAGGATGCTTGAACCTTTTGTACAGAAGGGGTGCTGACAGACATTGCATCAAACTGGACAGTTATGTGACACCACATCCCCATATTTTATGGAAAAATGTTTTTGAATGTAGACATGCATAGCTTGAATATGCTTTACACAAAGCAGGGTAAGTAACCTGTCATTCAAGAGCTTGTGATCCCCAGAATGAGTGTATTCCATTTGCGTACATGTATCATTCTTTTATGTGTAGTTAGAAATATGAAGTGTAAGCCTGCTTTTAAATATAGGTCATCTAGTGAAGGACATTACAGCTGCGTCTACACGTGCACGCTACTTCAAAGTAGCGGCACCAACTTCGAAATAGCGCCCGTCACGTCTACACGCGTCGGGCGCTATTTCGAAGTTGAAATCGACGTTAGGCGGCGAGACGTCGAAGTCGCTAACCCCATGAGCGGATGGGAATAGCGCCCTACTTCGACGTTCAACGTCGAAGTAGGGACAGTGTAGACGATCCGCGTCCCGCAACGTCGAAATTGACGGGTCCTCCATGGCGCCCATCAGCTGGGGGGTTGAGAGACGCTCTCTCCAGCCCCGCAGCTCACTGGTGGCCGCGTGGAGCGGCCCCTTAAAGGGCCCCTCCCCCGCCCTGACTGCAGGAGGCTGAGGGAACGTGCAGGCTCCTGTCTGCACACGCGGTGCAGAGCCTGCCCAGCCCTCAGCCCCTGCAGCAGCCATGGCTGCCCAGCAGCCCCCCCAGCGCCCCCAGGGGACCCCCCCCAAGGGCAGCCAGGGCAGCCAGCAGAGCCAGAGGACCAAGCAGTCTGGGAAGCGGCAGCGGGGCCCCTCCTGGACGGAGGCCGAGCTGCGGGACCTGCTGGGGCTCTGGAGCGAGGAGGAGGTGCTCCAGGTAGTGGGGAGCAAGAGGCGGAACGCGGATGCGTTCGCTCGGCTGGCCGATGGCCTGGCTGCCCGGGGTCACCCTGCCCGCACTCCTGACCATGTCCGCAGCAAGGTGAAGGAGCTGCGGCAGGGTTACTCCCGGGCCCGGGATGCGGCCAGCCGATCTGGGGCCGCCCCAGTCACTTGCCCCTTTTACAGGGAGCTCAGGGACATCCTGGGCTCCCGGCACACCTCCTCCCCTCCGGCCACCCTTGACATTTCGGCTGACGAGCCCCAGCAGGCCCTGCAGCCGGGCTCCAGCCCGGAGGTAAGCCCCGCACCCCGGGGGTCCCCCCCGGAGGCCATCCCCGGGACATCACGGCAGGGGGAGGAGGAGGAGGAGGAGGGGGGCTCCTCCTCCACTGATTCCAGCCTGCAGATCCTCCTCCTGCCATCCCGGAGCAGCAGCAGGGCCTCCGACCCCCGGGGATCTCCGGACCATGGGACCGGACCCACAGGTAGGTACCCATCTCTGGTGGATACCCCGGGGCTGGAGGGGCGGGGGGAACAGAGATGTGTCCAGGGCCCCCCACACGCTCACATGGCCATGGCCCCAAGGACACCAGGGACAGGGCCCTCACAGCACTGCAGCCAGCAGCCCCTGCCCCCCGCCACCCTGCATGACAGTGCCTTGCCCCATCCCCAGGCCAGGGGGGAGCGGAACCTCGAGGGGCCCCCGGGCGGAGGGGGTGGGACACCCCGCAGCACCAGCAGGCGATGGAGTGGGGGGAGTGCCAAAGGGAGACCCAGGCTACATATGAGCCACCCGAGCCGAGGAGCTCCCAGGGCCAAAGGAGGATCCTGGCGCTACAGCTGGCAGGTGACACCTCTGCCCTGAACAAACAGGAGGGAGGAGCCGAGCTGGCTTGGAATTGGGGGGCGAGGGCGGGGGCCACAGGTAGAGGCTAGGGGAAGGGAGAGCTGGTAGGCAGCCAGCCAGAGGAGGGGGAAAGCTGCATCGCAGAGGGGCCCCCCCTTGGGGTCTTCTCCCCACGACGAGTTGGAAGGACTGTCTCTTCCGACAGCTGGTGCTGTCACTCCTGCCAGAAACTGGCCAGCTGTGGCCTAAGAAACCTCTCCTGCTCTCAGACCCTGCGGGCTGAAGTGAGAGTCGCTCCCACCAGGGGACGGGCTGCAGGGCAGGGGGACCCCTGAACCCCATCCATCACAGCAGCATCTCCCGGGGACGGGGATGGGGAACCTGCAGCACAGGGCGGGGGGGACAAAGGCCACGGCTCGGGGACGACACTAACGCCTGTCTCCATTCTTCTTTCCCCCCTCCTCTCCTGTGTCCTGCACCTGCACCGGCACCATCCGAAGGACCGGAAGAGAGCGCCGGCGAGGCGTCGGTCGTCCCGGAGAGTCCTCCGGGACCCTCGCTCCAGGGAAGCCCCCCGGCCGAGGAACCACCGGCCCCGCGGAGGGCAAGACGGCGGACCCCGCGCCTACTGCCGGCGGTGGCCACAGACCCCCAGCTGCTGGCCATCCATCGCCGGCAGCTGGAGGTGTCGGAGCGGCAGCTGGAGGTGTCGGAGCGGCAGCTGGAGGTGTCGCAGCACTACATCCGGCTGCAGGAGCAGGCGCTGGCCTGGCGCCGCGAGTCATGGGGGGCCCTGTTGGACACTGTCAACCGCCTGGTTGATTTCCTGGCCCCCCATGCCGCGCCAGCCGCGCCACCGCCCGCCATGGCCGCTCCTGCAGCCCCACCACCAGCTGCTGCAGCCGCCGCCGGCCCGTCCGCCGTTGCCCCACCACCTCCCCGCGAGGGCCACCGCGCCGAGGGACCCCTGGAGCCACCCGAGACTCGCCGGCGCCGATATCTTCTGGTGGAGCCTGCTCCCACCCAGCCGCGGACCAGACTGCAGGCCCGCCGGAGCTCCTGGCCGGGAACGCCCACTGGGGGCCTGTAGGGGGTGAGGGGCCCGGGACGTGGCCCCCCCCCGATGGACAGACTTTGGGGACTGGGTGGGTGGGTGCTGCCCCTGCTTGCCCCGTCCCCCCTGTAAATAGTTCTCCCCGTTCTCCTCCCTGCTTTTTGGTTTCCTTTTGTGGATGGCGCACCCTGCTTGGAGTTTATTGTTGTACATAGTTTTATTTGTGCCCATCTTGCTTTTGTTACATGTTTGTCCCTCCTTTTTGCTTTCCCTTTCACATGTGTATATTTTTCTATTTCAAAAAAAAAAAAGGTTCAGCCAAAGAAAACATTTACGTTCACCCACAAGTTCGATCTGTCGTTTCTCCTGGACAAGGGGTGGGGGGGGCGGTGGGGTGCCCCATGGTGGTGTGGGCGTTGAGGCAGGAGTGTGGGGGAGGAAGGGGTGGGCAGTCGGGGGCCTGGGCAGAGTTCACCCCGCGGCCTGGTTGTCGAAGTGGGCCCGCAGGGCCTCCCGGACCCGGGTCCCCTCTGGGTCCACCTGCCGACTGGGGGCAGCAGGTGGCTGGAGGTGTGCCCTGCCGGCCTCGGCGGCCCAGCCCTGAAGGAAGGTCTCCCCCTTGCTCTCGACAAGGTTGTGCAGGGCGCAGCAGGCACCCACAATCTGGGGGATGTTGTTGGGGCTGGCATCCAGGCGGGTGAGGAGACATCTCCATCGTCCCTTGAGGCGGCCGAAGGAGCGCTCCACCACCTGGCGCGCACGGTTCAGGCGCGCGTTGAAGCGCTCCTGGCTGGCGGAGAGGTGGCCCGTGTAGGGGCGCATAAGCCACGGCCGGAGGGGGTAGGCCGCATCCGCAATCATGCAGAAGGGCATGGTGGTGTCCCCCAGAGGGATCTCCCGCTGGGGGATGTAGGTCCCCGCCTCCAGCCGGCGGCACAGGCCCGAGTTGCGGAAAACCCGGGCGTCGTGGGTGCTGCCAGGCCAGCCCACGTAAATGTCCTGGAACCGTCCCCGGCTGTCCACCAAGGCCTGCAGGACGACTGAATGGTAGCCCTTCCGGTTCACGTATCGGCCTCCGCTGTGGTCCGGGGCGCGGATGGGGATGTGGGTCCCATCCAGAGCCCCGAAGCAGTTGGGGAAGCCCAGGGTGGCAAAGGCGGCAATGGTGGCATCTGGGTCCCCCAGCCTCACGAGTCTGTGCAGGAGCATGGAGTTGATGGCACGCACGACCTGCAGGGAAAGCACATGGGAGAGCCTCAATGAGGGGTGAGCAGGGTGTGCATGGCCCTGCCCTGGCCCCCCTGGCCCCCCCGGCCCCCCCTGGCCTGCCCTGCTCTGCCCTGGCCCCCCTGCTCTGCCTTGGCCCCCCTGCTCTGCCCTGCTCTGCCCTGGCCCCCCTGGCCTGCCCTGCTCTGCCCTGGCCCCCCTGCTCTGCCCTGCTCTGCCCTGGACCCCTGGCCTGCCCTGCTCTGCCCTGGCCCCCCTGCTCTGCCCTGCCCTGCCCTGGCCCCCCTGGCCTGCCCTGCTCTGCCCTGGCCCCCCTGCTCTGCCCTGCCCTGCCCTGGCCCCCCTGGCCTGCCCTGCTCTGCCCTGGCCCCCCTGGCCTGCCCTGGCCCCCCTGCTCTGCCCTGCTCTGCCCTGGCCCCCCTGCTCTGCCCTGGCCCCCCTGCTCTGCCCTGCTCTGCCCTGCTCTGCCCTGGCCCCCCTGCTCTGCCCTGGCCCCCCTGCTCTGCCCTGCTCTGCCCTGGCCCCCCTGCTCTGCCCTGGCCTCCCCCTGTGGGTTCTCTTACCTCCATGAAGACGGCCCCGACAGTGGCCTTTCCGACGCCAAACTGCTGCCCCACGGATCGGTAGCTGTCCGGAGTGGCCAGCTTCCAGACAGCGATGCCGACCCGTTTCTCCACGCTGAGGGCACACCGCATGGCAGTGTCCCGGTGCCTGAGTGCGGGGCTGAGCCACTGGCACAGCTCCAGGAATGTCTGTCGGGTCATCCTGAAGTTGCGGACCCAGTGCTCGTCGTCCCACTCCCCAAGCACCAGGCGCTCCCACCAGTCGGTGCTGGTGGGGTGGCTCCACAGCCGCCGGCGTGTGAGGCGGGGGGTGGAGCGGGGTGCTGCAGGGGTAGGGGCTAAGCCCTGCTGCCCCGGGGGCATCTCCTCCCCTGGGGCAGGAAGGTGCTCAGCTGCCCCCAACATGACAAGAGCCAGGGCAAGCCCTGCTCCTGCCAGGAGGGCTGGCTGGACCTCTAGCTGCTGCTGCTGCGGCTGCTGCTGCTGCTGCTGCTGCTGCTGGGGGTCCATAACTGCGGCGCTCGGGGTCTGTGTGCCTATCTGGCTCGTCAGACCGCGTGCTGTGCAGGCTGAGTGTATGTGGGAGGGGCCCTTTAAGGGAGCGGCTAGCTGTTGCCCCGGAAGCGCTAGCCTGCCCTGTGACCCTGTGTGCAGCTGTGCCTGGCATCCCTATTTCGATGTGTGGTACTTTGACGTGTAGACGTTCCCTCGCTGCGCCTATTTCGATGTCGGGCTGCGCAACGTCGAAGTTGAACATCGACGTTGCCGGCCCTGGAGGACATGTAGACGTTATTCGTCGAAATAGCCTATTTCGATGTCGCAACATCGAAATAAGCTATTTCGAAGTAGCGTGCACGTGTAGACGTAGCCTACGGGTACTTAAGAAAGTCCATGGATCTATGCTCAAGACAACGATCTGTGAATAGTTTCTCCCCCCTGCACCTGCTTCAGTCCCAAACTTGGTTGGTCCTACAAAAAACGCTGCCCCCGGTGCTGGAATCCATCTTGAATTTTGTACTTTTCAAGGGGGAGAAGGGAGAATGGAACAGATATTGTCCACCCTGGAGAAAGTCATTTAAAGGAGGGGAAGCAAATAATGATGGTGAAAAAGGCACGTGAAGAGACCAGGAAACAAAACACACTAATCAAAGGATAAGCTGTCAGACCTGGGTTAGAGAATAGATCAATTCTGGCTTGAAGAATTCTACCTGAAATGAGGAGAGGAATTACTCTGACTGTATGAGGCTTAGCTGGCATGTTTTGTACCTTTTAGCTTAGTAACTTACTTAGATCTGTCACCACCTGCAACTTAAATCCTCCTTTTTTATACTTAATAAAATCACTTTTGTTCATTATCAATCTCTGTGTAAATAATTGTTACCAAGAGGGTGGAGGGGGGCAGGAATCACCAGTTGTGCTTATCTCCCTTTTGCTGATAAAGAGAGAGAACTTTAAGAGCTCTCTTTGTATAAAAGTTATAGGCCATTTCTACACATGCCACTTGTGCTAATAAACGGCCCGAAATATGCTAATGAAGCACGGATGCAAATTCCCCACGTCTCCATTAGCATAAGGTCACGTGATTTGGAGTCCAGAAGATGTTCTTCCAGACTCCAAAATGCCGTGTAGAAGCGCAGTCCCCGGGGGGGAGGGGGAGTCTTCCAGAAGGAAGTCCTTCTTCCAGAGGCCCCTTCTTCCCGAAAATTTTCAGTAAGAAGGAGCCTCCAGAAGGACTTCCTTCCGAAAGAACCCCTGTGGACCGCACTTCTAAATGGCGTTTTGGAGTCCTGAAGAACATCTTCCGGACTCCAAATCACGTGACCTTATGCTAATGAAGCACGGGGAATTTGCATATGCACGTCATTAGTATATTTCGGGCCATTTATTAGTATGCCACTTTCGAAGAAAGCGAGGTGTAGAAACAGCCATATAGAGTAAGGTGGATTTGGTCCTTATTTGAGGCTGTGCTCACAGATGCTGTGAAGTCTTTGTAACTTAGCCTTCCCAGAACTGAGCTTTTATGTGTGTCTGTGTTACTCTGCTGGAGGCTATTACCCCAACTCTATGCCTTTGTTGGGGAGACCAAACCTTCTGGCTCAGCAGGACAGGGTGGTGGAGCACTCCAGAGGGCAGGCAGGTAGAATCAGTGGTATGATCAGCACTTTGGTAACAGACTCAAGAGTACCTCTGGGGTGCAACCCATTACATAATGTCTCTGAGTGAAGGCACTTCAAGCCAGAGGGTGCAGCAGCACCCATCGTTCCCATACCCGGGGTCGTCCTTAAGCAGATGCAGAATATACAGCTGTATAGGGCATCTGAAAATTTGGGGCACCACCAGGACAGCAGATAAGAGTGGGTCAGCTCCTGCAGGCTGCCCGAGCCAGACACTCCCTGCTTGCTCGGGATGGAGTGGCTCTGACTCCCAGCAAGCCATAGTGCAGGGTGACAGACTCCACAACAGCCTGGCATTTAATTCCCATCCTTCTGAACTCTCTCAGGGTCCTATGGGTATAACATGAGGAGACTGCTTCTACACGGCATTTTGGAGTCCGGAAGAACATCTTCTGGACTCCAAATCACGTGACCTTATGCTAATGGAGACGTGGGGAATTTGCATCCGTGCTTCATTAGCATATTTCGGGCCGTTTATTAGCACAAGTGGCATGTGTAGAAATGGCCTATAACTTTTATACAAAGAGAGCTCTTAAAGTTCTCTCTCTTTATCAGCAAAAGGGAGATAAGCACAACTGATGATTCCTGCCCCCCTCCACCCTCTTGGTAACAATTATTTACACTGAGATTGATAATGAACAAAAGTGATTTTATTAAGTATAAAAAAGGAGGATTTAAGTTGCAGGTGGTGACAGATCTAAGTAAGTTACTAAGCTAAAAGGAACAAAACATGCCAGCTAAGCCTCATACAGTCAGAGTAATTCCTCTCCTCATTTCAGGTAGAATTCTTCAAGCCAGAATTGATCTATTCTCTAACCCAGGTCTGACAGCTTATCCTTTGATTAGTGTGTTTTGTTTCCTGGTCTCTTCACGTGCCTAAAAGCTCAGTTCTGGGAAGGCTAAGTTACAAAGACTTCACAGCATCTGTGAGCACAGCCCCAAATAAGGACCAAATCCACCTTACTCTATATGGCTGTTTCTACACCTCACTTTCTTCGAAAGTGCCATACTAATAAATGGCCCAAAATATACTAATGACGTGCAGATGCAAATTCCCCATGATTCATTAGCATAAGGTCACGTGATTCAACCTGCTGAGGAACGGGAACAAGCGATGTGGGGGGGTCTGAGGAGGTCAGGTAGGGCCGTATAAATTCTAAGGACAGCTTAGTCAGCATCTATGCTTTGCAGTGTAGCTTCCCTATTCTACTGTCACTGTGAAGTGGGCAGTGGTGGCCCAGTCTCAATGGCTCTGATGAGATAGCAAAAGAAACAAGTGCTCTCAGAAAGTCTGTGGAACCTTACAGATGTCTAAGGGTGGGAGCAAAAAAACCTAGAGAAGCTGCTCGCTGGTTTCAGTAGCCCATGCCATCTTATTAGGAACCTGGTTCAAAAACACGAGGGGAGGATGGCTTTTCAATGAGCTGTGAAGTTCTTGCATATGAATGCTGACATAATTGGCTTGGTCTTCTGAGAAGAAATACTCCCAGGGATAATGCTGTTGACAACTATTCCCCAGTCTCTCCTGTCTTCACCACCTCTACTTGGACATCTCAGGTTCCCATTCACTGGAGATTTCCCTCGATTTCAGTGGGAGGGATATTATATGTATATATATCTATATATATCTATCTATAGATATATAGATATATATATATCTTGATGTCTTTTGAACAAGTTTTATTTATTTAGCCTTCCTTTAATGCTTTTGCTACTTACTGATAAAATAGCCTTCCTCATTCAGTTCACTATTATTGCAGTTCATAGCTTAACTCCTTCTAGCACACCTAGGTGTTCAGCTTTTTTTGGCTCTGTTACAACCTGCCCACTGTTTTTCTAGGTCAGCGTATAGATTGTTTGACTTGAAGTGACCCTTCCATTGATTTAACCAGTGTGGGCTTATCCTTATGAAAAAATGTAATGCTGTAAAAATTGCTGTGTATAAATTCAAGAAAGAGGGTAGATCTACAGCCAGCACTAAAACATGCTTATTTTAAGTAAGTAAGTAATAATTCCTGTTTTTTTCTTATAGTGTGTTTGTTTTCTGTGATCTCTCTCTTCTTAGTAGGTGTTGTTCGGTTGTCCATGTTACCTCTTTCATACCTGGGAAGGGGCAAGAAATGAACGGTTCAGGGTATGAGAAGGAGATCTCAGCTGGGGGTTGGGCTTGGGAGAAAAGCTCAAGAGTGGAGTGAGGGATGAGAAATTTGGTGCATGGGAGGGGGCTCCAGTCTGAGGTAGGGGTGTAGGGTGTAGGAAGGACTATCAGTTCTGGGCTGGGGGTGGGAGCACTGGGGCGGGTCCTGACATGAAGTGTTCAGGGTATGCAAGGGGTTCCAGTCTACAGCGCTGAGTTGAACTTCAGGAGAGTGTGCAGGGTGTGTGCACTCAGATGGAGAGTTTGGGTGCAAGGAGGCTTAGGACAAAGATAGGAGGGTGTGATGGGGTGGGATGCAGGCTCTGGGCAATGCTTACCTCAGGAGGTTTCCCCTGAAATGGCAATACATCCTTTGGTTTTTAAGCACCCCCTGAGAACCAAGGGACATGTCTCAGCTTCCAGGGAAGAGCCATGTAGGGAGCCTGCCAGCCCTGCCAGCACCAGACTTTTAACGGTTCCCTCAGTAGTGTTAATTGGTGCTCCCGGGGTCCCTTTTTGACAAGGCGTTCCGGCTGAAAATGGGAAATCTGGCAACCCTAGAAAAGGAAACTACTGCCCAAGGCTCTAGCTGCTTTTAATATATCTGCTACAAAAGCCTAAGTGGAGAGCAGGCACCCTTGAGCAGAATGGTAACCAGCACGCGTGGCCCAATCTGGCAGCTTTTCAGTGTACGCAAATTCCCCTTAATTTTGAGACAGTGTCACATATAAAGGGGACAGAGTTCTAGGTTTCCAGTTTTTGGCCTAAACCAGATTCCTCAAATTGTGCAAGGCTGTGGCAAAAGACAGCTCAGACGGTGGTATGCCTAAATTACAGCATCCTGGACCCATAAGCCATTGTCAAAGTAAGCATTATGCTTGTCCTAGGAACTTTTAGACCAGTCTTCCCCAGGAACTGAAATTAAAGGGGTGCATTTAAGGGGAGACTGAAAAAGGGTCTTACATGGGGCAGCCCACCCAGGGATTGTGACAATACGATTCTGCAATAAAACAAATTCTTTGATGTTTACAGTCAAAGGGCTGAATATAAAGGGTATGCAAGTTATATAGTAAATCCTTCATTTTACGGACCCCGATTTATGGAGCACTAAAATCACTATTATATCAAAATCCTAATATCGTAGTAATCTGTCAGGTGTAGTGTTCAGTTCAAATTTAAACTTCCAAATGAAGGGTAGTGAGGATGTGCAATGTCTTTAAATCGAATTCATTAGCCTCCAGACATGTCCCACATGCGCCCCGCAGTTCTCTGCTCTGGCCTCTTACATCTCCACTGCTCTCAGGTGTGGAGGAATTAGGCAACAGGAAGACTGTTTCAATTCAGCACCTGGAAGCCTGTGGCTGTGGTATCATGAGAGGCTGAAAAAGCTTCTTTTTTCTCTTCTAGTAGCACAGCTGTGGGGTCTGTGGTTCTGCATATACCCCTGCTATCTGCCTTTTTTTTCTGCGCTACGTGGCGCCAGCCACTTCCCCCCTATACCATGAGTGAGGTAGGCTGTGGGGGGGTGGGTTCATGCTTGTCTTATAGGATGAGAAACTTCTTTTCAGCCACTTACATGTTCTCCTGCTCCCCACATCCCTTCCTCTCCCTCCTCGAGAGGCACCATGCATTCTGGAACTTTCCCTTGCCCGCATCACATGGCAGCTAGTCTATGGACAAGAAACTTCTTTTCAGACACTTTCATTTTGTCTTGACCCCCACATCCCCTTCCTTCTCTCCCCACTGGAGGCGCCACATAGTCTGTAACTTTCCTGAGCCCAGCTGCATCATGTGGCTTGATCCTGAACCAATAAAAGGACGCACTGTGCAAGGTGCCAGGCAGCTTGTGCATGCTGAGCATCACAGTTTTCAGGGACTGGCTGTAGCCAGGGTTCTTTTAGACATCCAGGGGATATCTCCCTCTATGGTCACAATTCTGGGGGAGTCTTTTAACTGGCTGGGGTATGTCTCCCTCAGTGGTCACAATTTTCAGGGCTGGCTATAGTCAGGGGTCTTTTATCTGTCCTGAGGATGTCTCCCTTGGCAGACGTGATTTTTGGTCAATTGAAGAAAATACTTTGTCACTAGAGTGGCTGTCCTTTCACACTGAATTTTTTCACTGGTCTTTATCCAGAGGCCAAAGGGGCTGACTTTGTTTGGGAGACTTTTTGCCACCCCGAGCCATAACAGTTTCAATGATTCATTCGACTTTCAGTGTAGCAACCATGTCTACTTAAACGTATTCCTCTTCTAAAGGTCTTCTTTGGCGGGAGGCCTAAATCCAGATTCAGGTCCAAACATAATCAAAGGGTCTCCCTGGGCCATCACGATTTTCGGGGCTATCAAACATCTGCTGTCTTTTAGCTGCCCCCAAACGTTACTGATGATTCATTTGAGTTTCACTGTAGCACCTGTGTCTACTTAGGCTCCTCTTTTCCAGGAGGCCTAAATCCATATCCAGGACCAAAATTAATCAAAGCCTAGGCATGCTGCTCATAGGGGCAGGTGGTGGGTCTCTGTGGGTGGTCACGATTTTGGGGGCTGTCAAACATCTGCTGTCTTTTAGCTGCCCTGAGCCATTACTGATTTATTTGAGTTTCAGTGTAGCACCCATGTCTACTTAAACATATTCTTCTTTTAAGGGTCTTCTTTTCCAGAAGGTCTAAGTCCAGATCCAAGCCTGCAAAGATCCAGTGCTTTTGCATCCTGTTTTCAAAAACCTGTTGGTTGGGACAGCTTTACTACCCATTCCCGCCCCTCAATTATAAAAAAAGCACATCTCTTATAAAGGCAAGCCACGTTTGTTTAACATGGCAGGAGAAAGAGGAGAATGAAATTTGGGAAGATGTCATCAGATACCCACATCTACTTGTGGGGCCAGAATGCTATGGGTCTCAGGGAATTGTGGGATAGGTTTCCACAATACACTGCTGCAGCATTTGATTTAAGCTCAATTTAACCTACTTGTGTGTGGCAGCACAAAATCGATTATGTGGGAAAGTGAAGATGCTCAAAATCAGATAGATAAAACCTAGTTTTAAGAAATTGATTTTAATAAAATCAATTTTAGCTCATAGTGTAGACACAACCTAAGGTGGCTTCACAATGCTCTTGTCAACATTCTCCATAGACTATATACCACTTTCAATTAACACGCAGATAGAACAAAAGTAGATACAACCCTAAATAGAATATAAGAACACCCATACTGGGTCAGACCAAAGGTCCCTCTAGTCCAGTACCTATATTCTGATAGTGGCCAATGCCAGGTACCCCAGAGGGAATAAGCAGAAGAGGCAGTCATTGAATTGTGCATTACCAGCTTTTTGCAATCAGACTAGGGGCACCACCTCTGTTCCTATGTGATTATCTTAAATCGTAAACAAAATCTCTTATTCAATACTATAATTCAGATTTTATATCTATATTTTATCTATTTAGAATTTAAACTTTTCCTCTGAAGGGAGGATATAGCTATAATATACAAAATGCACAGTGCACCCATGTTGTCTGATACAGGAACGTGATCAAAGACTACAAAACCTGTACTGATGCATTGCAGGGAAGAAAAAATTTTGATTGAGGATGGAGCAAACTGCTAATCTTGAAATGGTTTATGAAAGAAACATTTATCTCTTCATTGTAACCATGAAGTTTGCTTAATGCTAATAAAATTCATACATAATGAATAGACAATTCATCTATATATGTGTCTGTGGGGGAAGAAATGCCATTTATTATCCCTAGTTGTTTAATTAATCACTTAAACACTGAATTAAACAGGATCAATTCTAAAAAACAAACTTTATCTGAAAACTTCTTTACTAGACAGTGAATATTTTTATAGCCATAAATAAGACCAATCAAGCAAAAAATAAAATAAAAAGCACCCTTACAGCTTTTTCCTGAATAAAATCTATTATAGACAGATTGTGACAAACAGCAAGCTTAGCATGAAATTATTAAAATTCCAGTAGAAAGCAAGGTCTTGAAACTGTCCTTCATTATCATTCACAATACAAGACTACTTCTTCCACTGGGAACAATCACTGCTGAATTTTCTAGGATAGATATGTGCATTTTTGTCCATTTCTGTGACGTTAGGAAAAATATTGGATTTGGCTGTGTGTACACTAAAAGATAAATTCAAATTTGAGGCCATTTGCTTGATATTATTAGGTGACTGTCTTCACTTGCTCGATTTAGGGGGCACTAATCTCACAATTACAAAATCCCAGTTACTTGATGGGTATAGAGTCAGGCTTGAATCCAGAAGTTCAATTAGAGGCCAGTGTGGAAGTGCCATGTCCTAAAATTGACTTTATTAGCCTCCAGTGGTGTCCCCTATCTATCCCACAAAGCTAAGCATGCTGCACTTGGCTCCCAGCTCCTTGCTACTAGCGGGAGCTGGAAAACTCACTAGGCTGCTGCACTCCTGTGGCAGGGACCAAGCACCCCACCGCTGGACACCTCAAGCTGTGCAGGGCAAATCACCCCACCGCTGGGCTGTTTGAGCTGGCCTGGGGCCAGGCAACCTGCCGCAGGGCTGCTGGAGTCACGTGTGGGGGCAGGCACCCCACAGCCAGGCTGCTGGGTCGACACACGGGGCCAGGCATCCTGTGGCCGGGCAGCTTAAGCTGTGCATGGGGCCAGGCCCTTGCTGCCGGGCTGCTGGAGCCACATGCAGGGCCAGGCATCCTGCCACCGGCCTGCTCAAGCTGGCATGAGGACAGGCACCCTGAGGCCAGGCAGCTCAAGCTGTGCACAGGACCAGGCACTCCACCTCTGGGCTGCTTGAGCCACTGTGGGGCCAGGCACCCTGCTGCTGGGCAGCTCAAGCCATGCGTGGGGCCAGGCATACTGTGGCTAGGGTGCTTGAGCCAGTGCAAGGACAGGTATCCAGCTGCTGGGCTTCTCGAGCCACACATGGTCAGATGCCCATGGACAGGCACCCACCCCACAGGCGCCCTTGGCCATCTGCAACCAGGTGCCTCCAGCCAGCAGGCTCCAGCAGCTTTTCCACTGGAGCCAGTGAGTAGCGGAGGTTTTTGAAAAGCTTTTTTTTTTTTTTTTTTTTTTGGCTGGGGGTGTGGTTTTGGGTGGTTTTTGGAGGGTTGTTTGCAGGAAGTTGTTTTTTGGGGGAAGTTGGGATGGGACTGGGGCTGGGGGAGTCTGTGGAGAATGAGAGTAAACCCTCACATTTCAGGGATTATGGGGAAGAATGGACAGCCCTATTAGTCCATTAAATGGAGGGTTTGCTGTACCAGCAGGAACCGAGAAATTGACCAGAGCTGCTGCGCTGTCAGTTTCCCGGGTCCCCACAAACTGCTGGACCAAGGAAACTGACAGCGTTGCTGCTCCTGGCTCAGAAATGTGAAATAGATTCCCACAATGCACTGCTGCAACAGTCGATGCTTGGTGATTTCAGTGTGGAAGCAATATGCTGAATTTGTTGGAAGTCTGTGGCAAGTGAGGATACTCAAAACTGAATTTAGAAAAACTGGCATTATAAAATGGATTTTAAGTAATTTGAATTCATCCTGTAGTTAGACGTAGCCTCAGGCTCCAAACAACAGTCTTTTTAATCAACCCCTCCTGCTCATTCAAGGTACCTTTCAACTCTTCCACAAGATAAGTCAAAGCTGGTCTCCTGAGGTTATAAAATAAAAATACTAATACAAGTTGCTTTATTCTTTTAGTACTAACTCTGCATGTTTTTACTTGTTTTCATTCATAAATAGTAACAGAGAAAAAGCCGTGCTAGTATATATACTATCAAAACAAAAAAGCAGTAAAGTAGCACTTTAAAGAGTAACAAAATAATTTATTAGGTGATTGCAAAGTCCTTAGTTCAGCTTTGTAGCGGTGATGGAGTAAGCTACTGGTTTGCAAATGTACCTTTGGAATCACCCAAACAGACTGGATGGTTGGGGGAGAGAAACCGTGTCATCAATCCTTTTCCAAAGCCGCCTTCTTAGAAATCCAGGCGAGGCCAAGGAAGAGAAAACACAGATGTTTCAGATATCTTTTACATCTTCTGTTATGTGCATGGAATTTTACTGTCCCAAACAAAATCCACAGTCCCTGCTTGTGGAAAGTTACATGTCCATGATTATAGAAGGTCACATGAGCACATCACATACCCTAGATGGTTTGCTGTTTCACAAGGAATGGCCCCTCATTGTTCCATGCATCGTTATGGACATATTGAAGCTGAATGTCCTTGACGGGCCATCAGCAAACACACAGGCTGTGACTACACACTACCACCTTCCTTCGAAGGAAGGATGATAATTAGGGTGTTGGGAGTTTACTAATGAAGTGCTGCCATGCATAGGCACTTCTTTAAGCAAATTCCACGCCCCCCACCCCCACCTCCAGACAGCAACTTTGAAGTTTTAAACTTCGAAGTACCAGCATGCGCCTAGCTGCGGCGCACCCACTGGCACTTCAAAGTGCCGGGGCAACTTCAAAGTCCCCTTACTCTTCAAAATCTTTTTTCCATCTGTTATTCAGTTTCCTGCACTGGAAGTCTAACAGAGCCATTTTAGACCAGATGACTTTTCCTAACATTTCAATCCCCCTTTTCCCTTACTTCAGTGGGCGTTGGGGTCAGGCCACAGAAGACTAAAACCAACTTCTTTAAACTTCCTACTTGTAATTTCACTTTTTCAGTCTTAACAATATTTTAATGCCTAATGCTACATACACTAACTTGGTGACCCTTTAATTTTTTTCCCTCCCCAACAAAATCTTAAATGATGCTTTAGTTTGAGACATTTAGATTTCACTTAGGCCCCAGTGTGCAACACTAACCTTCTATCTAAGTTAAATTAGCATAACTGCCTCAACATAATTGTAAAACATGTTAGTGGTCACTTGTACAATATTGTTTTGTAGGACCTCTGACAGCTCTGCTTGTCAAAATCTGAATTCAGAGATCCTAATTTAAGAATCATAATTTAATTATGATAGTTACATGTGTTAATAGAACTATTTTCAGGAGATTACATTGCACCATTAATGATTCATATCACATGCTGTATGGGTGGAAAAAAAGGGTTGTGGTAAAGCAACGTAAGGTTTGATTTAAGGCTGAAATATTTACACTAGATTTTAAATGAATGTAAACTGCAGCTGGATCACAACATCTGTAACCAACTCAGGCCAGATTCTGCTATTCCCACTCACACAGATATTTACCAAGATCTTCTTTCAAATTAGTAGTATTCTTGCAAAGGAAGGAACTATTCAACACAGATAAGTGAGAAAGAATCTGATCCTAAGAATAATCCAAATAATCATTAATTATTCTGAAAAATACAGTTCATATTCCATAAAATATGAACAAACAGCTAAGAAAATGGCTTGTGCCAACAAGAAAAACTGCAAATATTCTTTAAAAGGAAACTAATATGAAAAAAATATTGTGTACTACTCTTACTCCAGGATTATAGCTTTCCACATAAAGTATTATAAACTAGATGTTTAATGGACAAAATTTTATAAACCAACCTGCTTTTTGCAGTGAAAATCTTGCATGTGCAAAGCTACATCCTCAATTATGCTCTTGCACATCTTCTGTCATTTACTTGTGATCAATTAACAATTAACTTGGAAATTGAAATGCATACACATAAATTCATAATTTTGCAAAGCTCTCCTTGCTTAAAAAATACAAGAGATGAGCATAGTTTAGACTCAGCCTTGAAGGACCAACAGGACCATCATGTTCATATAATCTGAGCTCATGCGTACTGCAGACCACAAAAACCTCAAACAACCACTTCTGTAGTGGTGTGGCTAGAGCAGAGTCCCCTTGTGTTCCTTCCATGTGTTTTAATGCAGCCAGGGATCTCCCAGTGGGCAAGTTAGGTGAAGAAGTCCAGTTTTGTGTCCCCTGAAGTAAGCACGTGCTCACAAGTTCATTTCCTCTTCAATCTTACCTTTTTTCTGGGGAAGTGGAGGACAGGCTCAAACCAGAATGTTCTACAAAAAATGCTAACCTAACTCAATACAGGATCAACCCCCAATCTTTCAGTGAGACTTCCAGTCTGGTATATACATTGCTCACTCCTCCCCAATGGCTGCTCCAGCTGCCAAGAGAATTTCTCTGTAACTCTGAATACAGAGCTCTCCTCAGTCAGAGTTCTATCCTCCTTTCTGGCCAGTCAGCCCTGAACAAAGCCAGGTTTCCTACTTTTATTCCACATCTCTTTTTTTTTTTTTCTATCACAAGATATTGACCCAAAGCAAAAATGAATTGCAGGCCACACACAAGTATAAAGTAAGGGTCTGATCCAATGCCCCACCCCTTCTGTCCCCGTTCTGAAGCCCTGAACCACCACTCCCACCACAGTCAGGAGCTCCAGGGAACATCCCAAGCTAGCCCCCCACCCCAGTCCTAGAGGAGTGCCAGAAGGGTGAGTGGTGCACAGCTTCAGCCCTACCAGCACAGTCTGCCCTGCCCTGGGCCCCACTCCTGTCTACTGTCACACAGCATGTTGTTTCTCCAGTCCCCCTGTGTGCCAGCTAGGGCTGGGGTGGGTGCTGCAGCACTCCCCAACCCTGGAGCACCAGGAGGGCAGGTGGGTGGAACTACTGCAGCCCCATCCCAAAACATCCATGGCTGATGCGTAGCGGGACTATTGGAGCCGCATCCTGTCTTGTGGTAAACAAGAGTGGAGGCCCCAGCAGGACAGACTGAGTGGATCCACCCCTGGCTGTGTAGAGAGGTTCAGCTTCCACAGCCTGAGGGACTTGCTATCAATGCATGGGCCTGAGGAAATTAAGCAATGGGCAAGATCCAGCCCCTTGGCCATAAGTTGCACAGCTTTGCCCTACATGCTTGGTACTGGCTGTAAGTGAGTGCATGGAGAAGGAGATGGGTGGGCCCAAGCCCTTTTCTGTTGGTGTGGAACTTCTCTGCCCCATCAATCAAGGTCACACGCCAACTAAGAATCATGCCTTAAGGCACCAGAATGTATATAGTGTTCAGCTGTGAAAAAAAATACAGAAATTTATCATTGAAACTAAAATTACTATTATTATTTTTGTAGTACAGTAGCACCTTGAGACCCCATCTGAGATCAGGTACATTATGCAAGATGAGTTGAATATTGTCTTAGCAAAAGACAGAATGCCTCAGAATGCCTGCCATCTAATAGAGAAGGCTGATAAAAAGGATGTATGTCCATTTTACAGCAGCGGAACTGAGGCAGGAGGAGATCAAATAACCTGCCTGGGCCATACAGGAAAATGTCTGAGCACAGAAATCAACCCAGATATTGTAAGTCCAATTCCAGTCATCTTCATTCTATTAAACCATGAAACAAGATTTTGAGGATCATTCATCTAGAGCAGTGTTCCTCAGCTAATGAATCATTACTTTCATGGAGGTTGAAAAAAGCAATGAAATGAGGGGGTTTCCAGGGACTGGAAAATTTTTCATAATCTAAACCAAGAAAATGTTGTTCTGTCATTCACTACAGACCCTTGCGCTTCAAACTCAAGTATTCTCCCTCATTCTCTTGAAAGTCACACACACACACACACACACACACACACACAGTCTAGGATTATAATTGTTTTCATTGATACATTTATTGCAAAGGAAAAATAAGTGAGTTGTGAAACCATCTGACTTTGAATAATGAGCTACCCACATGTGTTACCAAAAGGCTGAGAAAGTAGAATCTAGAACTGAAACAGCTACCTTTGCTTGGTTGTGGTCTTCAAACAATTCATACTTTTTATTTCTATACCATAAAGAAGTGACAGTAAGTTGAGAAAATTCATACTGAGGCCAAACACGAGAGAGAAATTTGCCACTTAACACTTTTTTTCTGTCACTGAACTTATGTTACTTAAAAACATTTGACAACAAATAGACAGTGAAAACAATAGGTTTCATGAGAAATAGAATCCCTTGATTCCTTTACTTGAGAATTTCAGAAGCTCTGTATAGTAAATCAGTGTTTTGTTTGTTTATTTTCAGCCAATAAAATTTGTCTCATTAGGAAACATGTCTGGCCTCTCCACTCAGTCCAGACTGAACACAACAATTCAGGGAAATACTTCAGACATGACAGTCATTCAAAATGCTTGGTTTTACTGAGTGAGACATAAAGCATCATTGAAAAGAATGAAAGTAATAATTATCTAATTGACAAATCCAGCTGAAAGAAGATGTAGAAGTCATAGTATGCCAAACAGCATTATAAGATACCACTGTGTGCTTTAAACAAAGAATTGAAAATCAGAGCTATGAAGTCATAGTCTAGGATTCTGATGGCATGTCTTTGCTGTCCCGTGGGTTTGCACTTTACCTCCACCGTGTTAATACTGCAACAGGCAAACTGATGGGCTCCTAGTTCTTGCTAATGTAATCCTCTTCAAATGAGACCACCTTACTGTGAAGTAGCAGCCTTTCAGCTTACATGGCCCAACAGGTGAATTATAGCTCAACAGTTTGTTGTGAACTGCATTGCATGGTAGACATAGCCTGATTTTCCAAAGGTTCTCCACCAAACCACTTCCTAGATATGTATCAGCGCTGACTGAACATATTCTGCTTTTTCAAATGAAAAATGGGTATTTGATTGAACTGATTTTGTATTTATATGTAGCATCTGTTCATGATCCTGTTACTCATGGTTTGTACTATATAGCTACAAGAGAAGGCACATGACATTTGACGTCATTGTAAGATACAATGGCTATTTATATGTTCATGTATAGCATAGCCTTGTCCATAATCCATGTTCATATTTTAGTGTGTGTCCACGAATCTGTCCATCCATGTGTTTGTGAGTGCATTTGTTCAAGAACTCCTCTTAAACAGTAAGAGCTAGGATCGCCAAATTTGGTATGCAGCTTTCTCTTGTCCCAACTTATAACAGGGTCTGGGTTTGGTTACTCCAGGAAAACAGTATCTGGAATCTGATGGTTTTCTGTAACATGGAAAGGGACGGGGTACAGGAGAGGCACAGTTATATTACAGAGAGTCTGCTGGGGGCAGAGAGTGTGAGAGACAGATCTACAGTAGAGTGACCATGGGGGGGGTGCGGCCACACCAGGAAGACAATGGCCAACTGGGGCCAGGGCTCTCCATGTTGCCAGCCAATGAACCAGGTTAGTGGCCCCCTGCCCAAACCCCTCCCTTCCAGCCCTCATTGCACCCTCCTTCCCGCCCCCAACCACGGCATCCCAGCCAGTCCACCCCCCACTACCCCATGGAGATGCCATAGCTGAGAACTGCAGCCTATGCCCACCCAGAGCAGATGCCACGGCCTATCCCCAGCACCTGGAGAACATGCCACAGCTCACCCCCGAGGGGACACCAGGGCGAGGAACTGGTGCCAAGGCCACCCCCAGAAGAAATGCTGGCACTGGGAACTGCTGCTTCCCTCGAGGCGATGCTGCAGCTGGGCAGTGCAGCCCTGCCCCCTCCCCCCAGCCAGCACCACCCTTGCTACCATGGGCAGTACCAGGAAGCCTCCCAGACCTCCCAGCTTCCTGCCTTGAGCTCCCCACTCCCACTCTGCACCATCATTGCCCTAAGCCACATCACACACTCAAGCACCTACCCTGAATCCCCACCCTACCAAGAGCCCCCAACCCATGCCCCAACTACTGTACCTCCATCCCCTGCCCTGAACCCCCACAAGCCCTGCCTTGATTCCTGGACCCTCACACCTGCTGTGAGCCTACCTCCCAGCCCACTGCCTTGACTCATGCACCCCCACCCCTTTCCTGAACCCCCTCCCCTGCGTCCTGACTCCTGCACTCCCCAAATCACCAGTCTCTTGCCCTGAGGGACCTGAACAATGCTGGGTAAATCTCCTAGTTGTAGTTGTAAAATTATAGGGGTATAATGTGCAGTATGTCCAAATAACAGGTTCATTACATAGATGGCTACATAGAGTTAGTTGTGATAATGAAGCATGCAGACTTGACCCTTAGTTATCACAAATTATACTGAAATCACAGGAAAATCAATATATAAAAATAAGGTAAATACAGTAGTTTCCTGCATTCTGCACATTTGACTGATAGACTGATGACTTTTCCTCTGTTAGGCTTAGTACAGGCCGAGAGGGATGGAGATCCATGTGAAGCTTTTCAGCAAGGCTGAAACAAGAATTAAAAATGCACTCCTTGTCTGGGTACATTAAATGCAACTGAACATCAAGGCCCTAAAATTGAGGCCTACACCAAAAAGTATTAACAGGAAAATATTCTGATGAACCGTGAGCTACGATTCACAACTAAAACTGGATTTTGAATAAAAAAGTTTAAAGGAATGATGAAACAATCATGTTTTCTGTCATTCCTCCATCCCATTTTTTATAGATTAAGGGTAGAACCAAACAGTATGTATTGACGTAAAATACTAAACCATCAAATAAAGAATTTTTAATGGTAAGATTAAAATAGTTTATAAATACTAGTCATTAAAATATAGCTATGTACAGTAAAGGTGTACAGATGAGGTAATACTGAGGACAACTCCTTGAAGTCATGTGTGTGGCTTTGCAATTATATTTATATAGAATTGCTGATCTGCTTAAAATGTTATTGCTGACTGAACAAAGGCAATTTGTTGTGTTGAAAGATATAAGAGAGACAAACAAGTGATAAATAAACAAAACCTTTTTCTGAGAAAACCCAAGGCAGTGTGACAAAAACAGCATGAATCAGAAAGTGCAAAACCCACAAGAAACATACAAAGAATTGGCTATCCAAGCTTGCACATGGATAGGTTACCTAAAATGCAAAAGGATAATGTGCTAAAAGACATTTGAATAAAGACTAAATAATTTGTAATATAGAAATGTTTAAGAAACATAAGGGACTGAAATCGGAGGAACACCATACAAGAAACAAGAATAGGACCAAAGGACCAGACCAAGAGATCGGAGCATGCAACCTTAAGATTTTCTGGAGTTCCAGTCATAGCTAAAAGTATGAGTCAAAGTAGGCCTTGTTGGAAGAGTACAACCAAGTGTCAGTTAACAGTCACAAACAAAAACAGACTTTAGTCCTCTCTGAGACAAACTTCTCAAATAGCTACATAAACACATTCCTAAAAGGATGGTACAGGAATACAAAGATGCCCCATAAAGATAAGAATGGGATGCCAGGGTAATGAAGGGGGATGTTTCTTTCTAGCTATCAGATACAAGGAACATGTGAAGTGTAATATGTAACTTCTTTTTTTAAGGTATAAAATGGAAGTCAAGGGAGAAACTTGGTACTGGCAAAAGTGAAAATATTATGTCGATTGAGTCAATACCTTGGCATGGGTATCCATTTGTAAGTCCACCAGTATGTTGGTTTGCAGGGTTCTATTCCTATACCTTATTGGCAATAAACCTGGCCACACCTTCCTCACTGACCTGAGCCTGGAGTCTTAATGAGCAACATCAAGGTCTGCTGAATCAAAAAGCTGCACAGAGGAGTTCCAAGGACAGCAGCACTAACAATAGCAACAACTACCAGGGAAGGAGGAAGAACTTCATAGTGGTCCAGGATATGGTAATTAGAGCCCCATTTACCAATTCTGTCTTCTCTGTTAAAATCTGTCAAGCATAAATGTATATCCGGACACTATTTCAGTCTGTCATTATACACATAAAGGCAAAACCCAATTAAGCCTAAATTGTGTCAGTTTGCAACTCTGTTGCCCATTTTTATGGCCAACACCCTGCTACCTCCCATCGAACAGTAGGTGCAGATTCCTTCTACTTCCAGTTTGCACTGATCCCAGTTATCTCTGCGATAAACTGGAATAAAGCTTTCATCCTACATGGTGCACAGCACTCCTGCCCTTATGCATCTACATAGGCAAGTACAGGCTTAACTCTAAGAATGTGACATTCTCTTAGTTTTGGTGGGATTTAAAGTTAAGCTTAAGTGGTTCACTGGAGTAAGGTCAGAATACTCAGCACCTTACAACATCAAGCTCATGGTGCAAAACCAAGGTCTGTCAGAAAGAGACTGTCATGCCTCTTAGCATTACATCAATTACTTTAAATATTTTGCCCAAGAGTAGTAAATTCATAGGGACTGGGCTTGAGTTCTCTGTTTACCATATTTCTGCACATAATGGACCATGAACAGCTACACTGCAATAGAAGTGATAAATGATGGTAATGTAGAACTCAGATGATGAACAAGATAGATGATCTAAAATTGTGGAATATTTTCAATTATGGTAAGTAATTGTGTCCTTGTAAAACTCTGTCCTTCAGGGCTGTATTTATTTATTTTCCTCAGTTATGAAATATTTACAGTGCTTGAGAGATAATCTCCTCCTTAAGTTCTATTTTCAAATGATCAACCTGTTTCGTCACTCCAAAGCTCAGAGCTGAACTTGAGGTTACTAGAAATTTGTTGAGAAATCTCTCTCTATTGAAACTAAAAGTGCAAAAGAAAAAAAAAGTGAGCAACACAGGCAGATCATACTGATAGGACTGTAATGTTATTTGCCATCCTACCCTTGCAATCTATGCACTAGTCAGAGGAAAGAGAACACTGTGGTGGAGACACAAGGTTTGAGACTCAGGAAATCAGTTTTTCGTTCTCAACTCTGCCACATGCTTAGCTATGACTTTTGGCAAGCTGATTAAAGTCCATGGATTGCAGTATCCTTGGCTGTAAAATCTGAGTAACATTATTGCCCTGCCTCGCTGGTTTAATATTCATGTTTGAGAAGTATTCACATATTGTCGTGGTGAGTTAATGTTAAAGTTTGAGAAGTATTCAGGTGCTGTGGTGACAAGTGCCATAGAATGTCTATAGATAATGGAAAATTGTTGTGACCTTTTTTCTAACTCTTATAGATCAGTTTCTTTTGAGCTAGGGCCACTGCCACTGACTAGGCATGGAAAAGTAAAACACAGCAGAGCTAAACCAGAAGAAATGTTGTGGTCAAGCACAGTAGGTGCATATGGTGAACACAGTGCTCTTGATGACAGTATTCACTCACTTAGTCAACAGGGCTTGGAATGGGAACGGGCATTCACCTACCATCTTTGCATCCTTCATCAGCTGTCTGTGTGTTCCCCTAAGCACGTGGCGTGCTGCTGTTAACTCTAGTTTGTTTTTGTAAAATAAACTGCCACAAAAGGCTCACTGACAGCATCTGGTTTCCACTGAGGTCCTGCCTCTTACCAAATAGCTTAACTGACGCACAAGGAAGTCAAGTGACTTCACTGAGATCACAGTGCAAAGCAGTAGCTCAGCTTGGATATGCAAAAGGTCTTCTGACTACTTTGCCTTTGCCTTATCTCTGCTTCTTCTAAGGCATTTACTTTAGTGGTACAGCTCACACACACATTGTTGCCAGTCACCATACAAAATGCCACTATAGCATCATTCTCACAATGTGTGAAATCCTCTCCTAAGAACTTGTGAAATCTAAAATGATTATGAAACAGCATGGCTTTATTTGTCAGAAATGGCATAGATGACACTTAGTCCTACAACAAATAAAACAGACTTGGCTAGATAACCCTTTGAGGTCCCTTCCTGTCCTATGATTCTGCAAATGCTTAAATGAGTGGAGAGAGAGTTTGACCATTTCCTAAGAAACGTTTGCTTTTGATTAAATTCCTCCTTAGAAGCAGAATCTGTCCCATTGAAGTTAATACGACTGTTTGCAAGAGTGCCCTTCTACATAAGGAACAATGGCAAATGTATTCCTCACCCTCGTGGAGGTGGACATTCCAGCTACAGAATAAGGTGAAATTTACAAAGAATAATGATGTAATTACAGTTACGAAGATAGCCAGTAGTTAAGGTATAGTGAATTTTCCATTTTCAAGTATACTTCAGCAAAACTGAAGTAATAATACAGCTGCACAGTTAATACGCCTTAGGTACAAACCACTTAGGGATAGATATATTTAATGTATATACATTGTGGTGCACCTCAGTTATACCTTAACTGCACTTACAATATATCTGTTTATGTGTAATGGGCCTCTTACCAAGGGTTCAAAATATTCAGTCAAACTAGCAAAGTGATCTTTGTATTAAAAACAGGATAAAAACAAAAGTGGAAGTCATTGTGCTTCTCAATAAACCATTATAAATGTTACAAATGTTATTAACTTTATCTTAGGATATAAAAACCATGTCAAACAGCTGCAAAAGTAAACAAAAAAAATTTGCTATTACCAAACTCCATTTTGAGTAAATCTTATGAAAAACCTTAAATCTCACTCCCAACTTTTGTGTCTGCTGTGTGCAAAGCCAATGTTCTCTTCAAAATTCCTGTGAAATGGGGACACCTTGGGAGCAGAAAATGGGCAGATCTACTTATATTTTAATACTGAACATGTACATGCCAGCTCAAGATTGTCTGGGCAATAGTATGATCAATAAATTTCTTCTTTTTTTTAATCTCCATGGCTGCATCTACACTGAGCCCTAACTCTGACAGTTTGATGCAAATAAACAGTCTTGGAAATGCAAAATGGTGACTCATTTGCATATTCACATGCCTAAAGTTCATATTAATTAGGCTATTTTGTATATCATGGCAGAAATCAAGCAGTGTAGATGGGGGAGTTCTGTTGGCAAACCCCATATGCCTGGAAAAAAAATCAGCATTTTGTCAATAGATCTCTCTCAACAGTGGCATTCTTCCTTGTGGCAAGCAGTGTATGGCTATCAACAAACGCACTCCATTCTGTCGACTTACTGTCGACAAAACGCACTTTGCAATCTGGATACTCCAAGGACTTTCTCAGCAAAATGGGCGTTTTGTCAACCAAACCCTGCAATCTAGACATACCCAAAGAGACTGGCTCTACAGACCACTGCTAGCTGCCTTGTTGAGTTTTCTACTTGACTACATATTTTTCTAAAAGATGTGCTCTAGAGCAAACAGTAATTAATTCGGGGAACTCCTATGGGTCACATTATACATGTTAGACTAGCACAGTGTTTCTTTGTCTATATCATATATGAATCCATGCTGAGGTCCTCCCAGTTCTAGCCCTTGAATTTGGGAAAGAAAGAGCTCATCATTATAATTTCCCAACTATTGATTGGATTGAAACAAGGCAAACAAATACAAATAAAATGGATTCATGTTTAGCCAATTAAATCTAATTAGCAGGATGATTTAATCTATTTAGCAGCAAACAGCTTTAAACCATTTTAGAACATATCAGATTCCTTACAGGTTTTATTAAATATATTAGAAAGCACCACAATCAGTTTCATTGCCACATGTGGTTCTAGGAAAGTATTTACCCCCAGATCAGACTAGCAGTGACCTTCACAGCTTTCTTTTACAATGTTTGAATGCAGGTCACTTGTCAGGATTATAAGGGCTCTCTCTCTCACATAACTATTTTCCTGTCATCACAGGGGCCTCAAGTTTTCATGTATCATCATCCCTCTTATGCTGTGGGTGGCACAAAATAGCTCATGAGCTGGGATATTTTCATCTACTTTCAGTTGTGGAGTTTAGGTGTAGTTGTTGGTCGGTTTTTGGTTGCCTGCAACTTACACAAGGGCCAATGAGGTGACCTGGTGGTCCCTTCTGGAATTAGATGCTAGGTAGGCAGAAGGTTTAAAAAAAAAACAGAAAGGAAGTATTTCTTCACACAAAACACAGTCAACTTATGGAGCTCTTTACAGAGACTGTTGTTAAGTTCAGAACTGTAATAGGGTTGAAATTAGTTAGATTAATTAACAGATGATGAACCCAACACAGGCAATTAGCCAGGATGGGTCAGAACAGTGTCCCTAGCCTCTGTTTTTCAGCAGCTGGGAATGGGTGACAGGAGAGGGATCACTAGATGATTACCTGTTCTGTTCATTCTTTTGGGACACCTGGCCTTGGACACTGTCCGAAGACAGGATACTGGGCTAGATGTACATTTGGTCTGACATAGGATGGCCCTTCTTATGTTTTTACGCTATGTTATATTGAGGCTATCTATGGCTATGGCTGTCAGATTTAGTTATATGTGAGCCAAATGCCAGATAAATGGATGGTCACTTTTAGGTTGAACTTAATATACAGCCTGCATCTCTCATGTCATTTAAGACAACCTACTCACAAGATGAACACTTTTCCCCACTCCCCAGAATGTTATGTAAGATATACTAGTACAATTCAGGACAATATAGTTGGATAAATGCAACAAAGCTAACAAAAATCTAGGTGAAAATCAACATGTAGATTTAAACATGAGTACCGCCGCATAAACAGACAGACATGCATAAGTTTCAGTACAGTGAGATTGTTTAACCACTTTAGATTTTTGAGAAACTATTCTACACTTCCTTCTTTTTTAATATTAAGTATGAGAGTTTTGGTCATGCCCACATTGCTGCATGCACCTAAACACTCATTACCGCTATGCTGGGTCTACACTAGAGAGTTTTGGCGACAGAAGGGGCCTTAAAGCACGCTGTTTACAGATTCTTGACTGAACTCTGCATTTGCCTCAACAGTATTATTCCTCAAAAATTTGAGGCATAACAATCTCTTAAGTGAGTACTGTTGACAGAAGTGCAATGTAGACACTTCTGTGAACAGAGAGGGCTTCTGGTTGCTGGGCAGCCCTCTTTGCAGAGCTGCCATTCTGTTTTCTGGCACCAGAGGTCAGTGCAGTCTGGCAGCTCTCTGTCAACAGAGCAAGTTAAGTATAGATGCAATCTGTCGACAGATGCTTATAGTGTAGACATAGCCCAAGTGCTCACATGTCAGAGTTAAAAAGATGAATGTAATAATGCTGAGGAAGAGGGATTCCTCTCCTACTTTTTTTCAAAAATGTTGATGCCTGTATAAGAAGATTCTTGTGACTTTTTTGTTTCATTCAGTATCAGATAATTGATTCCTGGTAGAAAAATTAGCTGATTATTTTTCACTAGCGTCAGCAGAATTGTGGATGTATAGATGGAGAATTTTTGCTCGCAGACGACAAATAGATTTCACATGGTTACCACTTTTTATAGCCAGTCAGGAGCATGGAGGAAAAGTTGGCCTCTCTGTTCAGCATGGTCACATTGCATGCACAGAAGCAGAATATTCTTCTTTGTCTTCAGGTTAAAAGGACGGTGTTCCACCAAATAATGTCCCTTCAGAACTCCTCTTCAAGAATAGTTTAGCCAACTGGAATGGGATTTACCGCACTGAAATTATTTGTGTCATCCAATGAGGTTTGACTAAGCGCTCATATTCCAACAAATAATTTCACTTTCCAAGCTAGAAAATCCCAAAAATATTGATATGCAGAAATCCCAAATTCTTCAATTTAGAGAAGATGACATCAGTTTACTTTAGCCATGAGGTGTAGAAAATGCAGAAACTACTTAAAAATTCCCAAAGTTGGAAGTGAAATTCTAAAAAAAAATCCACTCATGCACACTCAGCAATGGCCAGAGAAAAAATGCTTTCTTAAGATTAAGCAATTGTTTTCCTTCTGCGCTGACAGATGCTTGCATTTTGTCTATAATTTGATACTTTGGGTCTATCTTTATTTCAGTTTTGTTCAGGATTTAAGGCATATACAGTCTGGTGAAAATGTTGGAGGTAAGGTCTAATATTTTAAAAAGTCTTTAAAAAACATAAGTCTAGGTTCAATTTTAATACATAGACTTGTGAATCACACAAGTTTTTATTCCCCCAAATCTGGTATATGAATATCCCAGACCTACAATTTAAAATCACTTATTACCTACGAATCCTTTTGTTTTAGAAAGTTCCTTTCCTTCCTGATGAAATACCATCTTACCATAGTGACCCTGGTGACTAATAATTTCCTGTGTATTACAAAAGTTAGTCTGTAGGATTCCTGGAACAAGGTTAGTTATGATGATTTTCTTCATCTATTATTCATCATACTTTCAAACATCTCTGCTTTCAAGTAAGCCATAAAACATGTGCATTCATCTGGAGCAAAAATCTGGATCCTGGAACAGGCATTGGTAGTATAACATCTTTATGAATGAGGGAAAAAAATTGTTTGGTCTGTAAATAGATTGGTGGGTGTTGTTATGCACCACGCCCTTAGAAGTCTCAGACGGAAAGAAGTCAGCATTATTTGTATATGTGAAACAGTTTCATCATCCATAACATGAAAAAAAATGTTAAAAGATTACCTTTAAATAGCCACAAAAATAAAGTGAGTTTAGTGACTTGAGTGGTTATTAAACATAAGCAAACTGGAAACCTGGATTTGATTCTCATCAGTCTCTTGCTGTGTGAACTGCAAGAGGTTTAACAGTGCTACAAAGGTAAGAGGTACAGTTGGCAAGGCACCTGTGTAACTCAACAGTCATACCTACATGCTGATTACTACTGGCATTGACAGAGTTCTGGAAAGAGATCCACTTGGTCTTCCTGAATAGGGTATAGTAAAAAAAACAAAAAATAGAAACAATGCTGCTACAAACAAAATGCTTTTCAATAACAGCACTTAGCTATTATGAAATACATCCACACACGCAGAGCCTATTTTGAAAAAGAACCGTTAGATGCATTGGCTGTGTCTACACTACAGAAATCTTTTGAAAGAAGTCCTTCCAGAAGATCTCTTCTGAAAGAACTTCCTTCAAAAGAGTGTGTTCACAAAAAAAAGTGGATAAAAAGAGTGATCTGCTCATCTGAAAGAGAGCATTTGCACAGTTCCTGCTCTTTCGAAAGAGTAGACCAGGGATTGAAAAATCAAGTCCCATGAAGATTGATCTTTTGAAAAAAAAAAAAAAAGGGGGCCTGCAAAGTGTCTACACATGTTTCCTTTCTAAAGAAGCTTTTGAAAGTAGCCATTCTTCCCAATCCAGGAGCAGAAAAGGGCTTCTGGAAAAAAGCCATGCTCTTTCAATTTCAGATTGAAAGAGTGCACTGTGTGTGTGGACGCTCCACGTGTTCTTTCGAATATGGCCTGATTTTCGGAACGAACTTGCTCTTGTAGACGCGGCCTGGGGTAGTTATTTTGAAATAACAGCTGTAACTTGTAAAGAAGTTTGCTGTGTAAACACACCCTTTGATTAAAAAAAAAAATAAGGAAGCAGTAACTTACTATGTAAAAATCCTAGGTTCAAGCCCCAGCCATCAGACTCATACAGAAAAGGGATTTCAACTTGGGTTTCCCATCTCCCAAGAGTGCACAATAATGCCTGCACTACATGTCTGAACCAGCTGTCCCATTCTTTGCATACGAAGCTCTTCCAGGTGGTATGCCCTAGATTAATAGTCACTGGGCCGGACAGTGAATGTGAGAGGCAGGCTTTATAGCCTCGCAATTTGGGTACTCTCCAGGGAAGAGGCAGACCCAACTTCATGTCACTTGTCCAATGGATATTTTATTTATATGAAATGAAACAACTTCAACATGAGAGCATAAGGGAAAACCTTCCCTATATCCCAGCATTTCCCACTAGCACTAAGTGAAATGTTTTGCACAAATAATGTATTTATTGAAAAGCACTGTTTTGACCAATACAAAATCATTTATGGAACGCAAGTAAAAACTTGGAAGTTGGGAGAATGAAGTTCAAATCCTTGTTACACATCAAAGAGTGGAACTGAGGCATGGCTTCCATAGGAATGCCTTAACAACTAAGAAAAAAGTTATATGGAGTGGAAGGGACATCACATCTTCCTCACCATTTTGTGAATGACTTCCAAGTTCTCACCTGAAACTAGCCCAAAACAAACTGCTTCAGTTTACACTATTCAGGAAATTAATGTCATTTTCACCAATAGCTTTGGGTTGGTCAAAACAGCATTTTTCAAGTAATAAACTGTTTGTGCAAAGGATTTCCCCTGGCCTTTGTAGGGCTGAGGGGAGGGGAGCAAAAGTGAGATATTCCACAGGCAGCATTTATTATAACTTCAGTAGAATGATTTGGTCATCCATTTACATTAGACGTTCTTCTAGGTGTTAATTTAATGACAGCTAGAATAATTTTTGTAGCATATGCTGCGCACTCTGACAAATATATTATGTCATACAAGCTTTAATAATTATATCTCATTTGACAATTTGTAGCCAGTAGAACACAATACAGGAATAAAATAGTATGCAAATTATCCTACATTGATAATCAGTGGCAAAATATGAGTCACCACATACTTTCACAAAGTATCTCGTCATTATTTAAATGCTTAAGAACAAGCATGCTGATCCTAAATTTTACTGCCATTTTACATATTTGGATTCAATTATTGAGCTGTTTTGCCCATTCCTAGTGAAATTTTCCAAGAAAACTATTTTTTCCCCAGTCAAAGCAAAATTTTTCCATACCCTCCAACAAACTCTTCACCTATTTCTCTTCCCCTTTTCCTACTGTATGTTTAAATTGTAAACTCTTCAGAGCAGAACTGTTTCTTTTTTTATGTATTTGTACGGTACCTAGCATGGAACTCTGACCTTGGTTGAACATCTGTGCTTTACTGTGATACTGATTAATATAAAAATCCATTGACTAATTTTCTAAAATGGGAATTATTTTGATGGTAATAGAAAACCACGCGAGAGAGTCACATTACCAGAAAACACTGGAAGAATAATGACAAAAACAAATGTTTATCTGCAGTTCACAGAACCACAATGCAGAAAGAACATAAGCCCAACGAAGAAGAAATGATCTGTTATAACAACAAGAAAGGTAAGTGAAACAGACTTTTGCCGGAATTCAGAATATGGGGCTCAAACTACATTTCTGCTTGCCCCTGTTTCATTATATTGATCCTTGTTCTGGTATTCGAAGATCCAGCTGTTTTGTCATTCGTTGCTGCATGGGTTTGTGGGAGTGTGATGTTAGAAGATTACAGGGCTCCCATTGTTGTAACTTCTAGGTAACAAATGAAGCTGATTAGCAGAAATATAAGCATTTTCCCAAGAACAATTTGAAAGGAATATATGCCATTAAAAATCTTGACACTTGCTAGTTTTTTAATAAAATTATTGAAAGTGGATCATTCATTGTCTTCTGAAAATATAAAACTTTGAACAAAAAGTTTTAATGTATCAGAAAGGATTACATTTCAAAGGCAATTTTCTCACTAGCTCAAAAATAAATGTCTGTAATTCCTCCCTTTAACTATCAGAAAGGTACAGAATGCCATTGTAACCCACACAGCTAGAGGTGTGCTTTGCTGTCCCATGTAGTGGCACCTAGACCACTTAGACAAAGATTAAGACTTCTCTACAGCCTGAGCTGAGAAGCAGCTGTCTTGCAGCACAAACTGTACAGGCTCATGCACCAAGGTACCAGGTTTGAGTCCTCCTATTGGTGGTTGCACTATTCCTTCCTATAGTGCAAGTGACTCACCTTTTCATTTACCCGTCATCTAGCTACCGTACTCCCTTATTACATGGTAACTGATTACAGACTGCTGTGCCTTTAACAGATCACTTCCTGTCACATGGCCTGGGGCAAAGGATAAAAGGAAGGAGATGATGAGTCAACAGAGAACTAAGGGAAATAATATGGTTTCCTGGCTGTTTGCTAGCGAAAACAAGGAAAGCCTGTGGGAATTATTGCCCAGTGACATTCCAAGGATTTACCTGGTTTTGTGGAAAACAAAAGAGCCCCAAGGAAAGGGCCTAGAATAAAGAGTTATGCTTGGGAATGTATTGAAATTAAAGTGTAATGCAGTGGAAATGCCCACCAGCTTACATGCACCTTTCATGGAAGTACCTAATATTGGGTACAAGCAAAAATACACCTGCAAATTGCATCCTCCTACTACTTTAAATGATCACTTTCTATCTTGCTACAATTGGTAATTACACTACTATTGTCATCCACTACTCATAGAGATGAAGAATTTTCTTATGTCACACAACTGCTGCTATTAAATTCTTTCTGAACAGACCCTCATTTGGCCCTCCCTGACTCACAAAGCTACTATCCTACCTCATACTTAGACATCCGTGAAGGATCAGAAACAAGATGTGAGCTATTCATGTCTGGAATTTTCTTGACAATTCTCACCTTTGCCCTCAACTCTATTTTCAAACTTCCTATAGAACTTTTATAAGTTTCCTCAGACAGGTTCCAGTTAAAATGAGCTTCTCTCACCTTTCTAATCAACTCCCCCTTAGCACTTTCAGTACAGCTCTTGACCCTTTTCATAGTGCTGAGACTACCTTTCTTCAAGCTGTGAGGATACTCTTCTTGATGCCACACTCTTACTATCAGGAGACCTGGGGTTCAGACCTACATAAAAAGGGGGGGGAAATCAGATTTTTTAAAATAAACATAGTCCTTTTACTTTCTTCTCTTTTTTAACTGATCACTTAACAGACTTATTCTTCCAAATACGATCTGAGGTTCCATAGTGATGGAACAGGATTTCACTGTATACCCTTCCTGTGACAGTGCAATGAAGGGCAAATTTAATTAATGAACACACTACCAGTATCCATCACTATGCCTACTCCTCCTCCTACTTGACTTCATTATTGTTTCTCCTCCTATCAATTATTTGACCATGTTAAGCCCCTCTCCTGCTTCTGAATCACCCCTTCTACAAAAGTTCCTTATTACATCTCATGGAAGTTCACATCTTCTCTTTATTCCCTCAGGCCACAGAATCTATGCCCCTATTGTCTTCCTATTTGTCTTCTCATACTTCTTCTGTCCTCGATTTTAACTTTGGACATTGAAGCAATGTGAGGCTTAGGCCTATTCTAAAGCACATTCTTTGGTTGTCCCTGATTTATTTGCTCATTTTGAGTGTTAGGGGCACTATAAAGTGACAATTTCTGAGTGCTTCACAGAGCATACTGACCATTAGTCATATTCAGTCAAGCTGGACTCTCCACTAGGTGTGCCCTTTCAACCCATGTAATGAGAACATCCCATCAAACCTTAGCAGAACACAGATATATTTATTTCCATTCCACATTAGTGAGATCTAAAGGGGATCTTTTCACTTGTGCTACCTTAGCTCTCAGAGCCTAAATTTGGCCTTCAGTCACCTGCAATTGTGATTTTATTTTCATTATTCATTATATATTCAGTATATACATACATATATATAAGATAAACAATACTAAACAGGTACAGAAATAGGCACTAGTCTGATAAACTTCAGTTCCTATAGCTCTAGCCAAGTACATTGAGCGTAAATTTCTATGAGTTTAATTACAATATGGATGGGAGAAAATAAAACCACTACACAAGAGACAGGTAACCTATATTGAACAGAGTTGCATGTATCAAAAAATCTAGTGCATCAAAGCTGAGAATTCATCCTTCATAGTCGTCAACAGTGAGCACTAAAAACACGTGATGAAAAACCTAGAAAGTTATTCCTTACATATTCCATTTACAAAAGAGGTGAACTACAATTCATTCCATGATTCAACCTATGAAAAGCTAACATAAAAATATAGATAAGTAAGAAGAATTCCATGAAAAAATGAATCTAGTAAATAATGAATACAAGTTATCCAAATTTATCCAAATAGATTATTTTACTACAGACAACTGTTAATACCATCAGCTATTATAAGTGCACAGGTACTTTCAGAACCTTTTAATTAATCTTTATTTTTTTTAAATTAATGTACTAGAATGTACTAGAGAGCTGTCCTCATTTTTTAAATGTAAATTTCTAGGATTTCATCCAATTAATGCTTTTTATCCCTAGTGACAAGAAGTTGTCCCTCACTGAAACCATGAAACTGGTCACAAAACTAGAGTCATGGTTACCTGGGAAATCCCTCACAGTGTACATTAATTTGGATGCACAAAAAAAAAAAGAAAAAGAAAAAGAAATTCAAACAAGAGTCCTATGTGGCTCAATAGCTAGTCTCTCAACACAAGTGAGACCAATAAAAGATACCACTCACCTTGTCTCTCCAAAACTCAAAACAATTTTTATCCTGTCATAAGAAAATTTTGAGGGGCAAAGAGACTTTGCAGTTGCGTGGGCACTTCGAAGTACCCACGGCTGACCCACAGCTACATGCAGGCTTGCACTTCGACGTTTCACACTTTGAAGTTTCCGCAGAGGAGATTTTGCCCAATGAAGTGCTGCATATGCATTGTGGCACTTCATTAATAATCTCCCGACACCCTCATTACCATGCCCCCTTCAAAGTTGGGGGCTAGTCTAGACACAGCCTTTGAGATTCAGTTTAAGATTTATCTGCAGTGTGAACCTCTGAGGTCTGCAAAACTGAAAATGTAATGGGAACAAACTACTTTTCTTTCTTAGTATTTTGGCTTTTTGTTTCATTTGCTGTTCAGAACTCTCTAGTACAGAGACAACTAAAATGCTTAAGGATTGCTTTTTCACCCCTTCCAAGGTTGTGTTGGTTCATTTTTTGCATAAACATTTGATGGAGACAGATTCCTGATTTATCTGAAATAGTTTATTCACCAAGTTTTGGACAGTGGATGGTTCATCTTCTCCATTTTATTAGTGAGTTATGCATACATTTATTCCCCTTTGTGCTTTCTGCACACCCTAGAACTTTAATATGCATGAAGGAATATCTGAATCTATAAAGATCAATGGTTACCTTCTGTTTCTCTCTGGTTTTGGTGGCAACCCCCTTATGTGTACTCAGGGTGTGTAAGAAATGAGGAGCAATGCTGAGATATGTGAGGAGTTTCATATATGTATGCCTCAACGCTAAAGAAAAACAAAAAGATGTGGCATGTGTCATTGACAAGAGTCCTGGCAAAAGAAACTTGAGATTTATTTCGTAGCCTAACTACTTTGACTCTGACCAAGGTTAAAATGATTGATACCCCATACAACATCAAGTCCTCTGTAAATCATTTTGAAAGTTTATGTATTTTTAATGTTTAATTTTAAGAATATCCTTTGTAACATGACACTTCAAGCCATACAGACTTGCCAACTATGGACCTAATCCTGCATTTGTTACACAGACTTATTTTTCATTCACAAAAATTGATTTTTTTTTCCAGAGCAATGCCTGCAGGAACCAAACCCTGTGTTCCTAGAACCAGTCCAGAGAAAGCCAATACACGTAAAAGAATCTGCAGGTCCTTAAACCTTTAATATGGGGCTAAAAAAAACTCTATTGACATGTTTTTTTTCCTGAATGAGATCTGAAGCATATGGTCTGGATTTAGTAGTGACAAAGATTTTACATGAAAATGATCGCTGTTATCACAAAATGATCATGTTACCAATGAACTTACTGAATTAAGTTTCATTCATTTCATGCTATCCCATTAATTATAAAATTAACCAGAAGCATTTAAGACACACACATACATTTTATGGCAAAAATGTGCTTTTAAAAGTATAATTTACAAAGAATTTTTCTATGAAGGACTACAGGAAATGTTTCTCTCCCCACTACAGAAAACCCCTACTTCCCACTTCACAGTCAGACTGTTCATCAGCATGTTAACAAGATCTATCTAAATCTAATAGAGTGGCTTTATTAACTGGATTATCTTATTAATAATACACAGGTTGGCAGAAGTACAGTACTGACAATATTACAGTGCATCATCACAAGCAGGAAAACACCATTACTGTAATGCTCTTTAAGGTAATCTCTGCAGAAGTAAAATTTGTAGCACATATATTTGCTTTTTCGTAATGTAACTTCATAGCCTGCATCCACTTCTCTAGTTACATCCCTGCACGATTTCTTGCCATTTTTATTCTGCCCTTAGCTCTTTCAAGTAACTGGGGCTAAGCCACCCAAGGTACTTGGCACTTGTGAAAAACAAGTCAGCTTCCCACTAAAAAAAAAAAAAAAAAGTATCAAACTTAATATAATTGTTACACTGAGGTCCTAAACATCAGTGACACTCAATATGACAGTGGCCTTCATTCTGTCCTCACAGATTGCCTGATACCTTTAGAGGAATAGGATGTAAGTAGAGCAGCAGCATCCTTCCAGGGTCTAACTCTGACAGGTTAGAGGGGTAGCTGAGTTAGCCTGTATTTTCAAAAACAATAAGAACAAGAAGTCCTGTGGCTCCTTATAGACTACCAGATATTTTGGAACATAAAAGCTTTCTTGGGCAAAGACCAGCTTTGTCAGATGCATGATTATTAACCTATGTTACAGACTTGTATATTCTGAATACATTACAGTAATGCACAAGAGATTTTGTCACTAAATTCAGAAACTAATTGTATACACCTGGAATTTGGCAAATACATGTTAAATGGCTTCATTACCATCCTAATGGTTTTTTAGCTGTTTCAGTGTTGTACTAATAGGTAGACAAGTTGCAAGGCTTTTTCACTGTTATGTTACTAGACTCAGAGGGAGACTTGTTAGGCTACAAGAGCCTGCCATGGGAGCCTGAAAGAAAGGGTCAAAATAGGGATTGGAAAGTAGCTGGGCACGAAGACCCAGGAGAAGCAGTCTGTTCCCTTGCCGTTTTTACCCAATGGCCATTGTCTGTTCCCATCTCATTCTGTTTGGTGGCATATAAGTTCATAGGATCACATCCCACCACTTTTCATAAGCACTATATATATTCTGGGTGAAGACCTGGCCCCATTGATGTGAATGATAAAATGCATATTGATTTGAACATGGCCCTTATTACACTGTGTATTTTTAAAGTCATAGAAGTGATTTGTAGCAGTTAAAAACAGCTCACTCTAAGTTCAACAATATTGCAACAATATGTGAAAACAGAAAGTACTCAACATATAATGGGAAATATTTATAATTTACACCAAGGAATATTTCACCTCCAGCTGTGAGTCAACATATGCATGAAAAGATAGACTTATTTTATTTTGTTCAGTCTCTAACCACTGCCATGATTCCAAAAGTCAGTAATTGTAAATATACATAGACAAACTGAGTGGAATCAGAACTGACCATAACTTCCATGTTCAATTTGAATTAAACAAGAAATTTTTTTTTATTCAAATAAGTATTCTTCACCTTCATTTTTATTTTGATCTATACTTATTAATTCCAACCATAAATGAAGCTGTTTTTCCAATATTTATGGCCTAATTAGAAGCAGAAATTACAATAATTATCATAACATGGTCTACTTACATGAAACTTCTAGATCAACATTGAAGGCAAAGGAGGGTCAGGTATCTAAAATAAGATTGGTGTAAGAAAGTGAACCACTAGTTTACAGAAATTCAAATAACATATTTTTTTCAACTGGCTTGAATTATGACACAAATAAAAAGCAGTCTTGTAGCACCTCAAAGACTAAAAACATTATTAGGTCATGAGATTCTCATGAGTAAGGACTCACGCAATGTACATGCTGGATCTTCACATTGTTCGGTGCCAAACATATTCCACAGATTTCAGTGGTATGTTCAAGTTCAACTTACCTTTTCTTTCTGTCTGTCAACTCTTGCCCCCTCCCCATCACAGATGCATAAGTTTCTTGTGTGGTCTCCTCTTCTAACCCTTTCAATTACCCCAACAATCCCAATCCATCCTCTCATATCTTTTCCATCTATTATCACCCCCTCATTTACCTGTTGACCTCCTTTGACTCTTTCCCCTCAGAATGCAAGCAGGCTTCAGTCCCTCCCATATAAAAAAAAATCTCCCTGTTGACCATATTTGTCTCTCTAGCTCCCTCCTTACCCCACTTTCATCTCTAAGCTCACTGACCACAGTTTACAATCACTATCTGGAGACGCTCTCCTCAGTTCCATCCTCCACACGACCTAATTCAATTTCCACCTGTAATGCAGCTGAAGACACTTTTGCCAAAATCTCCAAGGCATCCTTCTTAGCTAAAGCTCAGAATCAGTATTCCATCCTCCTCCTTCTTGATCTAGAAGCTCCCTGTGATAACATCAACTATGCTTTACTTTTTCAGGTCTTCTTCTCCCTTAGCTTCTATGGCTCTATCGTCCCAATTCTCACACTACCTCCTTCAGAGGACCTTTCTCAATTATCCTCCAGTGTTCTCCAGAAGTTCCACAGGATTCAAACCTTGTTTTCCTTTGCTTATAATTCCCCACCTTATCTCTGTGCAATCTTGTCTACAAATGCACATTCAACTACCACCTCTACACTGATGACTCACAGATCTACCTCTTTACAACAGAACTGTTTTATACTAGCCAACAGTTTAAGTTCTGACCCACAACTCCTAATCTCCCCAGAAGCTGTCCTTTCTATCTTCTTTTCTGTTTGCTGTGGACACCACCATCCCACCTGTCATTCAGATCCATGATCTAGACATTTTCAACTTGGCCTGTCTCTCCACCCGCATATCGAGATTGTGTAAATCTTCCCAATTATTTCCACCTTATACTGATCAGCTATCGCTCCACCTCCATAAGTAAAACTCATCCAAGTTCTCATCTCATGTCTCAATTATCACAACATTTTCCTCTTTGGTCTTGACAAATGCAATCATGCCCCAGTCATGAATCAGATTTCTATTCCATAAGGCATCCAATAGTATGTCTGTAGTAGGCTCCTGCGCCAAGGTTTTCAAAAGTTAGTGATCTGGAGTGCCTACGTTTCTGGATTCCGACCATGAGACAGCTCAGAGGGAATTTTCAGAGGGCAGATGCTCCAGAAATCAATACTGTAGTTGTTTATGAACATCTTTACCTACATCAGGGGTAAGCAAAATGTGATCTGAGGGGCCAGGATTCAGGTCATCCAGCATTTCTATCTGGCCCATTCAGCTGTTCAGCAGAGCATACAGACAGCATGTGCTCAGCTGCCCCTTTCCTGCACCTTGATCCCTCTTGCAGACAACCTGCTCCCACAATTGTCCTACTAGTTGCGGGTTGTGGGGGTAGCATGCTCAAGTCTGGGTGTCCCTCCAACCTCTGTCTCCCATAACTCCAGAGTAGGGATTGGGAAGAGAGACAAACACAACAGAGCTGCTCCAGTCCAAAGTATGGTGAGTGAGATGAGTGCCTATCTTAAGAAGCAGTGGACTTTTTCTAGGGATTCTCTGGCAGCCAGCTCCTTCTCTCACCACATACACATTCATTCACACAAACTCTCCTCTTCCCCCCCCCACCCCCCAGCTCCACCCCTACACACACATATACCCATCTCTGTAGAGTGGGGTCAGGGGAGACACCACAGCAGGGCAGCTTACCCTCTCTTAAAGAGACAGCACATGACAACGCTCAGAAACTTACCCTGAAGCAGCCAGCACACACACTCTCTATGACACACTTATTCTGTGCTGCACACACAGTCTCCCTGTCTCTGTGCCCCCCCATAATCTGTGTCACAAAGTCTGCCTCTAACACACAAACAGTCTCACTCTCATTCACACACACTCTCTCTAGACCCTAGCCCCACCCCTTCCAAATGGAGCTCCAGCCCTCTAAGGGTCCAAAGCCAGTCCCTGACAATTTAGCAAAATGTATTGAGTGGCCCCCATGCAAAAGTTATTGCCCGTCCTAGTCTAGGTGAATATGACACTTCAAGAGAGTGGGGCAATGGACAAATCCAAGAGTTCAACCAAATAATGGGGGTGCACATGGTAGCACTGAAGTTCCTAACGTGTCTCACAAGGAATATGTGAACCTCACGTATCTTTGATGTTATCACTTTTGGGCTGTGTTGTTAATGAGGGATTTTGGAAGATGATAATGAGGCACAGCCAGGAATATGCAGCATCTCATTAGCATGCTGGTGGTCACACGTGATTTGAAAGTGCTACTTTAAAATGCACGCTGCCCATGTAGCTGGAGGCCTTTTGAAAGGACACCCTGATTTCAACAGCCCCTTCTTCCCAAAACCAAACAGGAAAAAGGGGCTTTCAAAATCAGGGAGTCCTTTTGAAAGGTCCCTGGCTACACGGGCAGCGTGTTTCGAAGCGGCACTTTCGAACCATGTGTGGCTGCCATGATGCTAATGAGGTGCTGCATATTCATGGCAGTGCCTCATTAGCATCTTCAGATATCCCTCATTAACATGCCCCCTCTGAAAGGAGAGGGTTAGTGTAGACATGGCCTTGGTAACATACATACCAAGTTTTAAATCACAACAAGATGAAAAAACATGTCTCCTCTACTTTGTTCCTCTGTATTCATTTGAGCAAATGGAAAAGGGGAAGATAGACATTTTGCTATAAACATTCATGGTTTTGTAATGTGCAAGACAAAGATGGGGAATAGAAATATTTGGTGTACAAAACACTAGGGAATTGTTTGGTATAGTGTGTTTTGGATTACAAAACATCTCTAGTTTTAAATTAAATGTACATTCCTCTCAGTCATACCCCACATCAAGATCAGCACCAAAGTCAGTGATAAAAATAAAGCAACTTCATGAGGCAGTTTTCTGAAAAATAAGGTGGCTAATTTGCCAATGAATAAAGGTTATATTGTGCTAACATTTTCTATAGTCAGACCATAACAATGCAATTTTTCTAGATCATAAAATGCCAGGTACAAAGTGATAAGAAAATACAAGGGTCATGAGAAAAGGGCAGAAATCATAATCCCAGCATCCCTCAAGGTTTTCAGAAAGCTGAAAGGATGCAGTAACTGCTTGAATCAATCCTCATTCCAGATATCTGCAGTTTATTAAAAGAAATAAAAGTAGGTGAGAAGAGATTTTTTTTGTCAGTTCCCAGGATTAAAGGGCAGATCATTTCACATTTACATAAGTGCCATCTTCTTTCTTTCTCTCTGGACTAATTTAAATCCTTTGCCTCTCACCATGTATATTTCCCATAGCAGATGCCTCTCCTCTCGTGTTCAGGCATAACATGTTTTCAGATGGGAGAAGATATATAAATTTCCTCTTTTGCCTGAGAACAACTGAGATTCACACTGAGAAAGAAGGGCAAAAGCAACAGCACAATACAGTCTTCAGGAGCATCTTCACTGCCCACAGTCCAGGGAAAGATACATTTCACTGAAGAACTTCTTCACACTGGCAGACTGAAGCTCCTAGGAATCATTTTCCCCATTTTGAAGCGAGACTATTTTATCTATTCACTGACTAACATTGGCAGACTTTCACTGTAGGGAGAAAGGGGCAGTTGTATTGCAGTCTCATGCTTGTTAAAAGCTACAGAGCTTTTCAGGATGCTAGGATTAGGGGTTGCTGAATAAGTATTCAATATACACAATAGAAACTCAAGGCAAGGTTGGACTACTCTGATCTCCAAGGGAGAGGACAAGGATTCCACATTTAAACAGAACTCCACTGGATTTCGGAATGAAGCATGGACCAAATTGTTGAAACCCGAATGCCTAAAGCTAGGTTTGCAAATTAATGTTTAGGAATTGTCAAAAATGTTGAAGGCATGCAATGCATTAGTAATAGCATTGGACACAGGATTTTAGAGAGACACAGTGGGAGAGGTAATGTATTTTGTTGGAACAACTTCTGAGCATCTGAGAAAGACACATTTTTGAGTCACAGAGCCTTCACAGATTTTCAAAGGAGTCTGTGGGGGTTAGGTGCCTGGTCCCCTTAAGAATATTGGTGCCTAAAACCCATTCTCCCCATTACTGCATGGTAAACAAATGTGTGTATCCAGCTGAGATGGATCCCTGTGAGTAGAGCAGGGGTGCACAGAGTGGGGATGAGCCCCCATGGGGGGCAAAGCATTATTGGCTCCCTCCCCAACAACTTCCACTTCATTGCCAGCCCTCTGCACCTGCCCCGCTGCTGGGCTGAGGCAGTTTGCTCCTGGCAATGGGGGCCAGGCTGGCTGGTGGGGGTAAGGAGTCCCAACGCTCAGTCTCCAGCCATAGCACTGCAGTTGGTCCAGCCCCACTGCACTTCCCCCACTCACCTGGAAGGAGCTGCCATTTGCCCAGCACCTTGACACCAGGGCCAGCACATGTCTCCACCCACCTAGCCAAGCAGCCTGTCCACCCTGCGCTGGGCAGAGGGCGATAGGGCACAGAGGCCCTAAGCCAAGTGGCAGGGGCTGCCATCAGCTTCCCAGCTTGATGAGGTTCCCTCTTGGGGTACCTCTTGGGATCCTCCACCTGAGCACCCCTCTCCCATTGGGGCACCTCTGGAGCCTCAAAGCATCTGTTTCCTGAGCATCCCACCCTCTTTTAGAGTGCCCCCAACCCCTCCTGTGGTCCTCCCACAGGTAGGGGGCTCCCAGCTAATTGCAGGGCTGAAAAGGGAGAAAAAAAGTTTGCTCACCCCTGGAGCAGAGAATGGGCTGAACAGATATTTTTCCTTCAACCCCTCCACTCCTAAAAATCCAGAAGTGTTGAGCTAAGGTTAGAGATGGGAGCGTTTCTGACCATCATGATTGGCCATCACAGACTCTCTGATCTTCAAGGAAAAGGTCTTCATAGGGTCATGGAATATACCTGCTAATAATAGAAGGCTAGCATTTTACCAGCTGTCTGTGTCATGCAGTTGAAAGGTCAATTTAAATTCTTGTGTAACTATTAGCTTGTCTTTTTACATCAGTTTATATCAACTTAATCACATTAAAAGTGCCCAGTTCTCAACATATCCAGTTCTCAACATATCCAGTTCTCAAAATTTGATATAGCTGATCTCTTCTGCTTAAGAAACTAGCTACAAAACAGTATCAGTTGCTTTCAAAACAGCCTTAAACTTGTCATTCAAACAGAATATTGGCAATGAGACCAAAATGATTTCCTTTCTTCACAAAATTCCTCTAGGTCACATGCTAGTAGTTCTTGCAAGGAGCTATTACTGAACACATTAATACTAATGTATTTAAAGGAATCTGGGTATCTTATCTGGACATTTATTATCTGGAATCAAATTGATTTTGACACAACGGAACACTTGTTAAATACAAAAAATAATAACCAGAAATATAGCAGTGTATATACACTGTAACTGATCATTCTAAAAAGTCAGTGTACAAACCGTACAATGCTTTCAAAGCATCCATTAATTTTAAAAATAATGCTGCAAATTTCAGTCAATCTTCATGTTGACTCCCAAATCCTACTGTACCACAGCACGGTTTATACCTAAGTATGAATTCCTTCTACAGTATTTAGAACTTTCTTTATGGGTTCATCTACCCATTGCAAACCACTTTTGAGCTTTCCTTTGGCTGTTCATTATGCACAGGAAATATGGAAATGTAGACTGTATCTGCAGAGAAAATATTCTCCTCTGACTTTAATCCTTATTGTAACATCTAAATTCAGAATGAGAAAGACTTATGTAACGTTAAAAACAAACATCTCTGGAAAAAATGAATTTTCCCCTCCACACGCGCACACAGGGCTAGATCCACACAGAGTGGAAAGAAAAAAATGTAACATGGGGTGAAAATTCCCTTCTTGCCCCTTGTTCAATTTCTTTTTTCTGACAAAAAAAATTAAGCGGTGGTAAGAAAAATCTCCCTTGAGATTAAAAAAGTCAGTATAAACTAAGTTACCAGGCCTTCTTAAATTACAAGTATGTAACAAATGACAGAGTGTCTGAATAGTCAATTTAAGCAAAAAAGGAGGAGAAACCAGGAACACTCAGAGAATGAGTAATTCGAGCACAGATCTGATTTGATTAGACATGAATTTTAAATGATTTTTTTTAGTTAATATGATAATTTGTCATTAAACTTGATGTACTAGAGAGTCACATTTGTATTTCTGTACTATTTTATCAATAGAGACTAATTTTGTTGACTTTCAAGTTGAATAATATGATCTAATTTAGCTGAAGTTTGACTGATAAACAAAATCCTGTTAAGTGCCCAAGTCAATGGTAGCTGATGATGCACCTTGAAGGATGGGTTTAAAATAAAACAGATTTGGCTTATTTTTACTGATAGTTTGTATTCAAATTTTGCATTCCAGAAAATAACATTTTCCCCACTTATTAGCATATCAACAGAGGCCTAACTTTGCAGGCTTGTTTACAAAAAGATCTGTTGCAAGTTGAGAAAGGATTGATTTATTTCCATATCCATCTCTCTAGAGGATAGGGATTGCAATGCCCTCTTATTAATGAGAGCTCAAGCTTATTGCAACAAACCTAGAAAGTAAGTTGGTGTAAATTTACTTGTATTTATCTGCAAAATAATTATTTATGTTATACATATATTAGGATTATACTAAGGGATTTGCCAGTGACTCATTGCTGGACTTGGGGTAAATCACCAGCCTCCCAGCCTGTGGGTAATCTTCTCCATGTGCAGCGTGGGAATAAGAATCTTAGGACTTTGCATTCAAAGCAAAGTCCTATACACAGATGATTGGGAAATTAAAGAATGCTGGAAAAAACAGTGGAAAGATGGGTTCTTGAGGTGTAAGCCACCAGTGGGTGGATAAATTCTGTCAATTATATCATACAAGAATTTTCACCCTCTACCTATCGGAAGATTCTCAGGGGCACAATGTGGAACATTATCAGTGTACAACAACCACAGGAAACAAAGCATGATTTACACAGTGAAAACTACTGAGGGAAGCCGGTTTAGGCCAAGTTACATCATTATCTATTTACATCACACAGATTATTAGAACAGTGTGTGAAGCATGTAGCAGGAATTTTCATTACCTGTAGTGATTTGGAGCTTTGATTTATATTCTATGGCCATGGACTTGAATCCCACAAGGCTCAATCTTGCAAGTGAGGAGTGCTCTCAATTCCTATTGAAGTCAGTGGGAACAGAGTAAGGAGGCCTTCAAAGAATTATACACAACTTTGTTTAATAAGCACCCAGGTCAAGTTTGTCAGGAAAAGCTACAGCACTTTTGTCAACTGATCAAATAGCAGACAGGATCGCATTTCAGCAAATAACCCCAATGGTTCATTTGAGGACATCCTATAGTAAAAAGCATTTTAAGACCTAGGATCTCATGCAGCAAGCTGTACCCTAGAACAGTCATATCCTGTGCAGACAGGTACAAGGGAGGGCACAATGCACCTTGACCCCTGTGTTGCCAAGCTCTTTACTCAGGTTTATGGAAATGTCAGATTAATGCTGGATCTGTTTAGACCCTTAAAATAGACATAGCAGAGCCACTGCAGCACAAACATTGCACCACTCCTTCACAGTCTCTCTCATGGCAATATTGAAACACCTACGCTAATATCAGCAGCTTGCACAGCTGGGCTCTTAATTGTAATACCACGGTTCTCACTATATTGATTTTTGTATTCAATCACATTTTTAAACAAGATAATTTCCTGTACACCAATCATGTGCATCTCCCCTCTTATGGTTAGATTCAACAAGGAAGCCAAGAAAAACATAGAATTGAAGAGAAAACAAGCAATAAAAGAGGAAACCGGCATGCCTGGAATATTCTCCAAATCCTGTGGCCTGGTAGGAGTGTGTCTTCTGAACAAATCAACTGGCTAACAAGTATTCAGTGTGGATATAGGTACTTATTTACAGCATTCTCTTTCCTTTTGCAACATTTTAGAATGGTTCCATTTCTCTCATCAGGATGCTCATGTCTCTTTCTATATTTTTCAAAAGATTAATGGAAGTTCAAAACATACAAACAAGCAGTGTTAACTCCAGCGAATACTTAATTTATAGAGTATGACTATAATTATAGCACTAGCAGTGACAGCTTCCAAGAAGATCTGTTCATTAAACTCCATCATGATGATAATTCGACACCGGAAATACCCAAGTATTTTCTAAATATATCATTTTCAATTTATTTATTTCATCATTAAAGCACAGAAAAATAGTTTGAAAAACAGTCATGCATTTCTTTACAAACATGTAATGGGTCTTTTATAGTGAAGAAAATATTATATTAAAGAAGTATAAATTTGTCTCTATCACATTTCAGATTTTATCTTCATATGCTTAATTTTTTTTAAACTGATCATAAGCCTCCAATACTAGGTTAAAAATTCAATATAAGAAAATAGCTGAAACATAGTACTACACAAATTCAGTATACAACACATGTAATAGTGTATTATCAATTTATATTACTGCAATGCCTAGAAATCCTACTCATGGACCCCCTGTGCTATATGCCCCAAACACCACAGAATGGTAAATTGACCTCTATGCCAAGGATCTTAGGATTTAAGCAGCAGTGTATTCTATAGTTTTAACTTATGTTGAAAACTGTGGTTTATTTTCCAAACATTATTCATTCACACCCACATGCCATCAAGTGCCAAATAATGGGGCATTTGCTGTGTAAGAAATGAGCAGATAAAACATCTGCTGAAGTATTTGAGTAGTCCCATTTCTTCAGAAAGACAGAATTTCAGATGGAAATACAAGTAGAAATGTTACCACTGTCAAATTTAGGTTACATAGATCAATGTTCTCTTACGCAATACTTTGACAATATGAAGAGTTCCAAAAATACAAAAAAGATTTTAAAAAATAAAATTATTAAAATGTTACATCAGGGCAAGCTCTACATCTTATTAGCGACAAAAGCTAACAGTAGTAGTCATTCATTACTTTAGCTCTGCTTTGTGAACTGTAAGTAGATATCATCATGCAACCAGAGAATTTATACAGATTAAATAATTATTTGAACTAGTATCCAATATAATCATTTATTTACATAATTTGGAAAAGATAAAACATAAGAATATTTTGTAAAAATATACTCAATATGAGATTCACACAATCTTGATTCATCCTTCATCAGTAGAGTCTGACCAACAGGAATTTGCTGCTATGTTTGCCACCAGAAAATTATCTCAAACTTTTTTACCATCTGATACTTGCCAAAAATCAGAGATACTACAAAAAAATGACACTTCGAATTACTATACAGCAGTCAAATAATTTGTACTTTATGGCTTAATCTAAAGCCTTATATAATGTGGGGGCTAACCAGTGTAGCAAGACTGATGAGTCTTCAGTCTCCCAAAGTCATCCCATTAATACTCAGTCAAGCAAAACAGTATTTATAGTTGTTATTCAAATATAAAGTATTTATGACCTTTTGGACTTTGCAGTCCCTGAAAACTCTGTGAAATCTAACTTGAGAAGTAGCTATCCTATTTAAAACTAAGGCTGGCAAGTAGACAAAACACTTTTCACTGAAGAGCACCATAAAAATCAATAAAGATCACATAACCAAGTTAGCCATCTCCTATGGTCCCAATACACAGATCTTCCCATTCCACAGCCAAAGAGCAAACAAGGGTTAGTCTAGTTCTAGGCTGGCGTAACTCTCCTGAATGATCACAGGTACGGAATGGGACAGGATCAGCAACATATCTTCAACACGAGGTTTTGTTTTTTGTAAACTAGCCCATCAAAAAGAAGGCCACATTTCTCACATTCAGCTGCCGTATTGCAGTGTCAGCCCCTCTCCTCCCCTGTTGGTTTGGTTTGTTTTATTTTAGACACTTGGAGGGGCCCTTTTCTTACTCTCTCTCTCGCTGCGAAAATGAAACCTGGGAAGACAATAATGGGTTAGAGTCTGAGCTGGTTTAAGTCAACCTACCTACCAATTTCACAGAATCATAGAATCCCAGTGCTGAAAGGGACCTCAGGAGGTCACCCAGTCCAGCCCCTGCTTAAAGCAGGATCAACCCCAACTATGTCAAGCCCAGACTTAAAAACCTCTAGGGATGGAGATTCCACCACCTCTCAAGATAACACATTCCAGAGCTTCACCATCGTCCTAGTGAAATAGTTTTTCCTAATATCCAAAATATACCTCTCCCTCTGTAACTGCAGACCATTCCTCCTTGTTCTGCAATCTGTCATTGGAAACAGCGTCTCTTCATCCACTTCAGAGCCCCATTTCAGGAAGTTGAAGGCTGCTATCAAATTGCCCCTCACTCTTCTCTTTTGCAAACTATATAAGCCCAGATCTCTCAGCCTATCCTCATCGCTCATGTGCTCCAGCCCCTTAATCATTTTCATTGCCCTCCCCTTAACCACTCCAATGTGTCCACATACTTTGTATACTGGGGGCTGCAGCCAAGGTTTTGGCTCAATGACTTCAGGCTGCTGCTGTATTTATAGTTATAAAAATCAATAATTTCAGTTATTCAACATGCACAACTGGAATCAGATTTTCAAAAACTCCCTTTTAGGATCCAAATTAGAGCAGTTTAAATAAAAATCAGCACCACAAGTTGTCAGATAATTTGTTGTTGAAATCTAAAAGTATGAATTCAGTTGGAGAAATCAAAATAAGTCATTTCAACTTTATCATTTCCGTTAGAAAATGTCAAATCATTTAATCTGGATAAAATAAGTGTTTTGTTTTGACATTTTTGAATTCGTTTAATAACTGAAACAAAACATTTTTACTTTATTAAAATGAAATTGATGATATTAGGAACACTTAATTTTAATGATCCAAACAATTTATTCAGATTTTACATTTTGGTGCTTGTGAATTGTCAGCTTTTTGTTACAATGTGTAAGGAAAACAAGTTTAGAAATATTAAACATTTCTGCAGAATTTCTTTTCTGCTCACTCTAACTAAGGGCCAGATTTGAAGAAAAAAAAAAAGCTCATTACTCACCTACAGTAACAAATCTTAGATTGGAGTGCTGTGCTCCCTTTGAAAACCCTGCCCTTAAAGCACTGCAGAGCTTTCATGGGATATAGCTGTGGAGGGGAATTACAGTGGGATGGAGTTCTTTTAAATTAGTACCTTTCTTCTGCAGGCAAACTTCATACATACCTTTATTCAGCTGAAGTTACATCAAAATGACTGGGCTACCTTAATAAGGTTTGTGAAACCATCCTTTTTTGCAGAGAAAACAGTTCAATCATTCAAAAATTTCTTGACCATCTGTAGGGTCAGACATTTGATGAACACTTATTTTCTCCTTCAAAGTATGTGTGGATTGATGTAGGGTCAGATTTTTTTTCCTCCTGTCACTTACTAGTGAACAGTACCTCACACCGTTTAAATATTCTCCCAATACGTATTTGTAGGATTGGCTGAGATTTAGTGTGAACAAGAGTGGGGCACAGAAGTCTGCAACTCAGGAACCTGACCCTGGAAAATTCCAGCAGTTGTACAGATACTGCAGCCCAGCCCAGCCTGACAAGTCCTGTTGCTGGGCTGCAGTTGTAAAATGGGGCTAATGATACATTGTGAAGCACACTGAAGTTGCAGGTGGAAAGTGGTACATATGAGCTAGCTACTATTATTTCATGACCCTCTTAAGACCTTCTCCTTGAAGATCAAAGGAAGTCTGTCAGTCTGTGAGAGGCAACCATGATGGTCGGCACAGCTTCCATCCCTAACCTTAGCCCAACACTTCTGGCATTTTAGGGGTGGGAAGGATGAAGAAAAAAAATCTGTTTAGTCCCTTTTCTACTCCACAGGGATCCATGTCAGCTTTCAGTATGGATATACTCCCCTGCTTACCATGCATTAATGGGGAGAAAGTTTGGTTTGTTCTCCCACCCATTTTTTTTACCATAACAAGATTCCTTCAATAAAGGATCAGGTATGAAAGTATTAATGACGTTTCTTAATATTTAAAATCAAAATGCCCACTTTGGAAAAATAGACAAAACCTAAGTATTATTTACAAGTTCTGAAGAGCAACTATACCACAAATCTGGTGTCACTTTTAATGAAGACAATTTTACTTTTCTGTACACAGGATGTGGTGAAAAATGCCTCTTCCATATTTATGGCTACGTCTACACGTGCAGCCAACATCGAAATAGCTTATTTCGATGTTGCGACATCGAAATAGTCTATTTCGATGAATAGCGTCTACACGTCCTCCAGGGCCGGCAACGTCGATGTTCAACTTCGACGTTGCTCAGCCCAACATCGAAATAGGCGCAGCGAGGGAACGTCTACACGTCAAAGTAGCACACATCGAAATAGGGATGCCAGGCACAGCTGCAGACAGGGTCACAGGGCGGACTCAACAGCAAGCCGCTCCCTTAAAGGGCCCCTCCCAGACACAGGTGCACTAAACAACACAAGATACACAGAGCTGACAACTGGTTGCAGACCCTGTGCCTGCAGCATAGATCCCCAGCTGCCGCAGAAGCAGCCAGAAGCCCTGGGCTAAGGGCTGCTTCCCACGGTGACCATAGAGCCCCGCAGGGGCTGGAGAGAGAGCATCTCTCAACCCCCCAGCTGATGGCCGCCATGGAGGACCCAGCAATTTCGACGTTGCGGGACGCGGATCGTCTACACGGTCCCTACTTCGACGTTGAACGTCGAAGTAGGGCGCTATTCCTATCTCCTCATGAGGTTAGCGACTTCGACGTCTCGCCGCCTAACGTCGAAGTTAACTTCGAAATAGCGCCCGACGCGTGTAGACACGACGGGCGCTATTTCGAAGTTGGTGCCGCTACTTCGAAGTAGCGTGCACGTGTAGACGCAGCTTATATGCCCAACTACTGTGAAATCTTTCATAAATGTGTGTTCAGGGTTTTTCTTCCCTTTAATCAGAGCTATTAAGCAAAAATTGGGGAATAGTACATAGTGATTTAGAAATAGAAATAACACACTAGGATTGTAAATAACACTTATCTTCTCAGGAGCCAGGGTATTTTTTCAAACATATGAACTATGATAAAATGCCAAACATTCCATTGAAACTCTAACTGAAACTGTTCCAAAAAGTCTCAATACTTTGCTTGTTTTTCTTTGTATATTTTCTTAAATGAAACATTAGCCAGTAAATTCTTTTCATTCCTACATGCAGTCTTGAAACACTTGTTTCTGTTCCCCATATTCATGATAAGGTTGTATTTACAGCTCAGCTTTGTCTTTTAGTTCAATGGCTCCCACAAACTTTACATGTAGCTGCTGCCTGCAACTGGGCATATTTATCAGATATTTGAGGGTTCATTTTGTACCTGCTTATACACGTACACATAAATATCATACAATGAATCCCAAAATATTCTGCATGTACAAGAGAGATACTGAACTAAAATTCTTCCTTTATAAATTTCAAGGACTATAAATCAGTGGTGACAGGGGCCCAGTATTTATCAGCAAAGAGCCTCAACTAAGCCCTCTGACAGGGTACAACACCTTATATGAATCTTAGCTAATAATTCATATCCAGTCTTTGCCTGTTCTGTCCACCTCTGGTACTGTAATTCTACCATGGAAGTTTGACTCTTCCTTCCATCCACCAAAAAGTAGCCGTGGAAGTTCAAGGATATGGATTTGCTCAAGTTTCCAGAAACAGCTGAGGTCATCTTGACATAAATGTCAATGAAATATATTGTGTAGGATATAGCAACTACCTCTGGAATATAGGACTGGGGCATTTAAATCTATTGAAAGTTGCTACCATTTGATTTTTCTTCTATTATGGGTGTGTAATGCATTAATGATCATAATTCAGACTGTTCATATCTCAACTCATCTTATTTTATAATGACTTGCAAGCTCATTGGCAGTGAAAAAGCTGAATCCAGACATAAGTGCCCTGTGTTCATTTCCCTGTTATATCACAGACTTCTTCGGTGACCATGGAAAGGTTACTGAGCCTCTCTGTCCCTCAGTTAGCTGTCAGAGAGGAGGATAACAACATTTCTCTACCTCACAGGGTTATTGAGAGGATAGATCCATTAGTGATAGTGAGGTAAGAAAATATTACGGTGATCAGAGCCATATAACAACTAGGTAAGACAGTCTCATTGGAAATCAAAGGAGGACAGCATAAGATGGAGACTAGACTTCTCTTTTGCCTTAGAATTTGTCTCACATCAAAATAATTGAGTAGTGCTGATAGACTAGTATGCATATGGTATTACTAACACTGCCTGTGTAGCATATAACTTCTGAATAAGAATGGGTTTCAATCTCTAGAGGCACACAGAACTTTGGTTTTATCACCACTGATCTTTAATCCCACAGAGTCAGCAAGTATTTCAGCTCTTCCATCATTAGCTGTATTTGGTCAATTGTCCCTCAAATGAAAGGCAATATCCCCCTTATACTTCAGATCTTTATTTTTTTATTTTAATTCGTTTTAATTTCTAACGTTTGGTCTGTATCAGCTTTGTGGGATACTGTAGCTGAGGACATGTTGCCGGCATACTCCAGATTCTCCTGAGAAATACTCAGTAGAAATACAGTTAACCCTCACACAACTAAATGGAACACAGTATTCTTCCTCCAATAGGCATACTGGGTCCTTTGGCACCCCATAGCCGCTTAGTGATATCGCCAGCACTGACCACTTTTGATTTGGTGCATCATAAATGAATGAATGAAGTCTATGTTAAAAATATACTCACTTTATTTTATTTCTATTTTACATCAACAAAAAATGTTTTCAAAAGTGGCCTCTAGTTTTGGGTGCCAACATTGGCATGCTAGCTCCTGATACTCAGAGGTGCTGAGCATCCATAGGCCTTACTGCCTTTAACTAGATTTGTGGGTACCTCACAGAGCTGTTCAGGAATTTTCTGATGAAATGTTTCTTTGTCCCCAGTTTTTCAAAATTGAAACACTTCAAGAGAAAAGACTGATTTCAATTAATTTACCATTTTGAGTACATTTTTGGAAAATGATTTCAAACTGTTTAAATTATTTTGTATTTTTAAAATGAAAAGAATCCCCAAATCATTGTTTAAAAATATAATTCAGTTGTAGAAAAAAAAACCACATGCACACACACAGACCAGAATCAAAGTGCAATATTGAAAAGATATGAAACACAATGTTATGGTTGTCCCAAACTAGTCAGTTTTTTTTTCAGACTGTTAATTTCCAAAAGTTTGCAATATTTCAGCTTTTCAGTCTGTCACCTACATCTATTGTTCAACATTTTTTAGACATACAAATAAAAATTGAGTGACAGATTTCTCAAGTGCCCAGAAATGACTTTAAAAATGCTGTTTTCAGTGTAAGTTGAATAAGGCCTCTATTCACAAAGAAGTCTTTCACTTCCTAGAGTGAGAAAGTGTGGTGTCTATATTATTTGAAAAATAACGAGACCCAAATCCTGCAGTGCAGTCCCCAAGAGTCCAGCAGAATGGATCTCTCTTCAACAAAACGGCCTCAGTTAGGAACTGCAAACACTGCAATTTCAGTATCTGTAGCCTGATATTTAATAAGAATACTTTTCACCCAAAAAAAAAAAAACTGCTACATTCAATAAATTTTAATTTTGAGTTACAATGAAATTTCAGAGCGGACAATTTCTTGTTCTTATCAGTAATTATTCATGCTCCAAAGTATGGTAGTAGGAAAAAGTGGAATTATTTCCCCCTACAAAATAGTGTTTTGCAATACTTAAACATTTCTTGACTAAAATAGTGCTTATATCAGAGGCCAACAGCTGTGCTCCAATTTAAGCCAGTCACAGATTTCTATCAAAAAGAGATGTGCATTTTATATTGGAACTCACTACATCTCATCCTCACAACATTTTGAAGAAGAGTGTATGCTTTTGGAGCTTTACAAAGATAGCCAAGTTTTAAACATACGGCATCACATAATGAGGACAAGTACATAGAGTGAGTCCCTATGTTCCATCCTTAATATAAAACCAAAAGCAGTTTTCTTTTTCCACTTAGGATAGAAGCAGTAAATTTCATAGAATCATAGAAGTCCAGGGCTGGCAGGGACTTCAGGAGGTCATCTAGTCCAGCCCCTACCTAAAGCAGTATCAACCTCAGCTAAATCATCGCAGCCATGACTATGTCAATCCGGAACTTAAGAACCTCTAGGGATGGAGATTCTACCACCTGTCTTGGTAATGCATTCCAGTGCTTCGCCACACTCCTCCTGATGAAATTGTTTTGTTTTATTTTTCCCTAATATCCAACCTACACCTCTCCCTCTATAACTTCAGACCATTGCTTCTTGTTCTGCCATCTGTCACCACTGAGAACAGTCTCTCTCCATCCACTTTAGAACCCCCTTTCAGGAAGTTGAAGACTGCTATCAAATTGCCCCTCACTCTTCTCTTCTGCAAACTAAATAATGCCATATCTCTCAGCTTCTCCTCATAGGTTGTGCTCCAGACCCCTAATAATTTTTGTTGCCCTTCATTGAACCCTCTCCAATGAATCTACACACTTTCTATACTGTGGGGCCCAGAACTGGATGCAATACTCCAGATGCAGCCTCACCAGTGCCAAGTAGAGAGGAATAATAACTTTAGATCCACAGGAGATGCTTCTCCTAATGCACCACAATATGCCCATTAGCCTTCTTGGCTACAATGGCACATATCCAGCCTCTCATCCACTGTAATCCCCAGGTGCTTTCTGCTGCACTGCTACTTAGCCAGTGGTCCCCATCCTTTAACAGTGCTTGGGATTCTTCCATCCCAAGTGCGGGTCTCTGCATTTGTCCTTATTGACCCTCATCAGATTTCTTTGTCCCAGTCCTCCAATTTGTCTAGATCACTCTGGACCCTATTCCTACCCTCCAATGTATCTGCCTAACCCACCCACCCCAGCTTAGTGTCATCTGCAAATTTGCTGAGGGTGCAATCCAGCCCCTCATCAGGATCATTAATAATTATGTTGAACAGTACTGGCCCTAGAATTGGTCCTTGGGGCACTCCACTTGAAACCAATTGCCAACCAGACACTGAGCCATTGACCACTACATGTTGGGCCCGTCCATCAAGCCAGTTTCTATCCGTCTTACAGTCCATGTATCCAATCCTTACTTAACTTATGGCCAATAATATTGTGGGAGAATGTATCAAAAGCTTTGCTAAAGTCAAGGTATATCACACCCATTGACTTCCCAATGTGCACAGAGCCAGTTACCTCATCATAGAAAGTAATCAGATTGGTCAGGCACGACTTGGCCTTGGTGAATCCATGTTGACTACTCTTGACTGCTTTCCCCTCCATTCTTAAAAATGAATAATGGAGCTGATGTCTACACTGGTATTACACTGAAGGTTTGTCTTTTTCAACGACCACAAAACGACCCTATATCACATCAAGAACTTCAAATGATTAGCTGGAGATGGAATAGTGTTCTTGTTGGACTTCACTTAAAACCTTGTGTCACTTTTATATCATACACTGGGCAATATGGCTGTGGACCCAACTTCGCAATCCTTATTCACTTGGGCTACGTCTATGCTAGCACACTATGTTGAAGTAGCCTATTTCAACGTAAGAACATTGAAATAGGCTACTTTGACACACTACCTCTACACATCCTCACAGGCTGGTGCCATTGACATTCAACGTTGAAGTAGCGACGGAGAACTTCGAAAGGAGCCGCCCAGGAAGGAAATGCAGAGTGTCCACACACACAAGCACTCCCCATTGAAATAAGGGGCCAGCAAAGCCCCAAGCCGCTCCCTTAAGGGTCCCTCCCAGACACACTCGGCCTGCACAGCATGAGATCCACAGAGCCGACAATCGGTTGCAGACCCCGTGCACGCAGCATGGACCCCCAGCTGCAGCAGCAGCAGCCAGAAGCCCTGAGCTAAGGCTGCTGCATGCAGTGACCATAGAGCACCACAGGGGCTGGACAGAGCGTTTCTCAACCCCTCAGCTGATGGCCGCCATGGAGGACCCCACAATTTCGATGTAATGGGACGCGGATCATCTACACATGCCCTACTTCGATGTTAAACATCAACGTAGAGCGCTGTTCTCATCTTTGGATAGGAATAGCGATTTTGACGTCTCGCCGCCTAACGTCTATTTCAGCATCGAAATAGCTCACGGCATGTGTAGACGCAACATGTACTATTTCGACATTGTGCCAGCTACTTCGAAGTAGCCAGCTAGTGTAGACGCACCCTTGGGCTATGTCTACACTACAAAAATAATTTCAAAGTTGGTTACTTTGAAGTACAATTTCAAAGTAACAGACTTCGAAGATGAGCATCTCACACTCTCTACTTTAAGTTAAACTTCGAAGTAGGGCACTACTCCATTCCCAAGAATGGAGTAAGGACTTTGAAGTTGGGCTCCCATAGGCTGCAACTACACTCAGATAAATTTGAATTTATTTATATTGATTTTATAATTCTAGAATTTCTAAGTTTGAATTTGACCAACCTCACCTCCCAGGTGCTCCCCACAAAGTTGAGTCATGGCAGCCACACACAAATTGGTTAGCATCGACTGTTGCAGTAGTGCATTGTGGGAAGCTAGCCCACAGTTCTGTCATCCCCATAGCTTTCTGGGAACACTCGCTGATCTTGATGTCATCTTCCCACATTGCATTTTCCTCATTCCCCTCCCTATCCCTAAAAATATACCAATCCCTGGTAATAATACAGGGACTCTCAAAGTTAGAAGAAGGAGGATACAGATGTTAAAAAAAATAATAATAATTTTTGTTTCCTGTTTCCTTCTCCCCCGTTAACATTGCCAATACGGGTGCAGCAACTCTATTCTCAACTGGTCATCCACTTGTCCCACTTCCCATCATTGCATGTATGTGATCCCTGAAAATAATACAGGGCCTCAGATTTTTTTTAAAAAGTGAGAAGAAAGAAAACAGGGGAGTGTAGGAAAAAAGAATTTTTGGCTTCACATATCATTATATTGCCCACATGCGTGCAACAACTGTGTTCTCAACTGATCATCCACTGAGTGTCCCACCTCCCATCATTGCATGTGATCCCTGAAAATAATACAGGGGCCTGGACTGAATCTGAAAATGAGAAGAAAGAGGATAGAAAAATGTAGGAAGAAAGAATTTTTGGTTTTCCCATACATTATGTTGGTACTGGAAAGAGTCTTCGGCTTTCTGGTGCAATATAAGGCTTCTGTGTAATGACTGTGTTCTCAGCTGGCCATCCAGTGAGTATCCAACCTCCCATCATTGCATGCATGTGATCCCTGAAAGGAACACAGGGGAAAGGAGTGTATTTGAAAGTGAGAAGAAAGTGGACACAAAAAAAGTGTATGAACAAAGAAGCAAGCCAAGCACTGCAGGCCCAGTTGACATGGTCCCTTCATGGGGAATCAGTCCCCCAGCTCATTCCCCGTCATCAGCAAGCCCCATTATGGGCTTATCCTGGGTGGCTGCAAAGGTCCCTGTGTTTCCTAGCTGCAGGGGGAGACTTTTCCCCAGTGGCAGCAATGCCTGGTATGCGCGAAACAGTGGGGTTTAGTGTGGTCCAATGGAGGTGGTCCTTCCCCATGGCAGCAGCAAAACCATGAATTTCTTAGCCTCAGATTGGGGGGAGACTTTTACCTGGTGGCAGCAAGCCCCAATATGGGTGAAGGGGCTGCAGTGGGTGGGGAACCATTTGAAATGGTTCTTCCCGACGGTGACAACAAAGTCTCCAGTATCTTAGCTGACAGAGGAGACTTCCCCACAATGGCAGCAAAGCCCCCAGTATCTTAGCTGCTGGGGGAAACTTCCCCCTGGCAGCAGCAAAGTCCCCAGTACCTTAACCATGGAGGGAGACTTCCCCAAAGCAGCAGGAAAGCCCCCAGTATCCTATCCATGGGGGAAGACTTCCCCACAGCAGCAGCAAAGCCCAGAATATTTTTTCCACTCTTGGGGCCCTAAATGCATGACTGGCAGCATCATCAGCACCAAACGGCAGGCACATCCTTTATTGAGTTGGGTTGGGAGATACCCACATGATGTGGCTGTGCGAGGGAAAGACCCAGAATGTGTGACGCCTCTGGGGAAGGGCAGGGGGTTCACACACAAATGTAAACCATTGAGAAGAAGTTTCTTGGCATGTTATGCAGGCATGACCCCCAGCACAGCCCTGTTGATGTGAATGCAAGGGCACGGGCTGGTACCAGGAAGCTCAGAAAAAAAAAAAAAAACAACAAGTGTACAGACAGAGTCATGAACTCCCTGCAGGGGTTATTTGAATGGGCAGATGTGTTCACAGTGCTAATAGCAAAGAAAGAAAGACATTTCTCAGGATCTCATACTAACATAAGTCCACAGCCAAAGGCTTGTTGCTCCTCTTGGACATTCAGTCTCCCTGTTACTGGAAAGCAGGAGCCAGAGCGTACCACTGAGAGAGACATTATGGGTTACATATGGGACACCTCTGTATGCTAATAAATTTGCTTTTAAGACATGATGCTTCCACACTTACCTTTAATCGAACTTCTGAATTTGAGCTTGATGCTATACCCATCAGGTAACTGCAATTTTGTAATCTCAAAATTAGTGCTCCCTAAATCAAGCTAATGGTATTTACAGTGAAGACAATCACAGTGTAAAACTGAGCTAACTTAATTAAATTCAAAATTTAACTTGTAGTGCAGATGCAGCCCTACTTTGAAGTAAGGGAAAATGTATAGACTCTCTGAAGGCTACTTCAAAGTAGCACCTAACTTCGAAGTTAGTTTCCAGTGTAGACGCACCCTGGAAGCAGCATTTATTGTGAGAGCAGACACAATGATTTCAGTGTAACTATTTGACTAATCACATGCTAAGTGCTAGTAAGTGTATGTAGCCTATCTGCAAGACAATTAGCTGTTGAAAAGCCACTTGCACACTTTCTATATTCACATTAAATGAATTTACTCTTCTGGACCCAAAATTGTGATGCTTATGATTGAACATTTATAAATACAACCCCCACTGTCCTTGTTACTTTAGAAGTCTCACCTAAGCCGCGTCTACACGTGACGGCTACTTTGAAGTAGCCGCACCAACTTCAAAATACCTCCCGCCACCGCTACACGTGGCGGGCGCTATTTCGAAGTTGACATCGACGTAAGGCGTCAAGACGTCGAAGTCGCTATCCCCATCAGGGGATGGGAATAGCACCCTACTTTGACGTTGAATGTCGAAGTAGGGCACGTGTAGCCGATCCGCGTCCCGCAACATCGAAAGAGTGGGGTCCGCCATGGTGGCCATCAGCTGAGGGGTTGAGAGACGCTCTCTCCAGCCCCTGAGCTCTATGGTCGCCACGTGCAGTGGCCCCTTAAATCTCCCTGCCCCCTCTGTTCCTGTGAAGGAAGCTAAGAGCGCATGCAGGCAGCAGCACTGCCATGCGGCCAGCCTGCATGCATCTCTGCAGCCCCAAGCCCCCACCCCTGCAGCGATGGCCGCCCGCCAGTCCCCCAAGAGCCCCCAGGGCAACCCCCCAAGGGGAGCCAGGGCTCCCAGCCTGGCAGCCAGCCCAGGAAAAGGCAGCGGGGCCCCTCCTGGACGGAGGCCAAGATCCAGGACCTGCTGGGGCTCTGGAGTGAGGAGGAGGTGCTCCAGGTAATGGGGAGCAAGAGGCGGAACGTGGATGCGTTTGCTCGGCTGGCCGAGGGCCTGGCTGCCCGGGGTCACCCTGCCCACACTCCTGACCACATCAGGAGTAAGGTGAAGGAGCTGCGGTAGGGTTACGCCCCGGCCCGGGATGCGGCCAGCCGATCTGGGACCGCCCCCGCCACTTGCCCCTTTTCAGGGAGCTCAGGTCCATCCTGGGCCCCCAGTACACCTCCTCCCTGCCGCCCACTCTTGACACCTCGGCCGACGAGCCCCAGCAGGCCCTGGAGGCAGAGTCAGCCACGGAGGCAAGCCCCGCACCCCAGGGGTCCCCCTAGGAGCCCACCCCGGGATGTCGGAGGAGGAGGAAGGGGAATCCTCCTCCAGCAACGGGGGGCTCCACATCACGCTGCCGTCCCGGAGCTCCAGCAGGGCATCCACCCAGAGGGTGTCCCCTGACCATGGGAGCGGACCGTCAGGTATGTACCCCCCAGTGCACACCCTCGGGGTTAAGGGGCAGGGACAACAGACATGACCAGGGCCCTCCACATGCCCAGATGACCATGGCCCCAAGGACAGCAATGGCATGTCCCTCAGAAGACTGCATCAGCCCCTGCCCCCCAGCAGGACAGCGCCATGCCCCATCCCTGGGGGTGGGGGGAGCGGAACCTAGGGTCCCCCATGGGTGGGGTGGGACACCCATCAGCAGCAGCATCTCCCGGGGACAGGGACGGGGAACCAGCAGCAGAGGGGTGGGGGGACAAGGGCCATGGCTCGGGGCCCACACTAACGGCTGTCTCCACTCTTCTTCCCCCCTGTGTTCCACAGCTGCACCATCAGAGGGCCCAGAGAGCGCCGGCAAGGTGTCAGTGGTCCCGGAGAGCCCACCGGGGCCATCCCAGCAGGCCAGCCCTTCGGCGGAGCACCAACCAGCCCCAAGACAAGGCCGCCAGAGGAGGAGCCACCACCAGAGGACGGCGACGGACCCCCAGCTGCTCGCGACCCTCTGGCATCACCTGGAGGTGTCAGAGCGGCGCTTGCGGGTGGAGGAGTGGTGGCTGCAGCTCCAGGAGTGTGAGCTGGCCTGGTGCCAGGAGGCATGGGGGGGGCCTTCATGCACACCTTCGACCGCATAGCGGAATACCTGGCCCCCCCATGCCGCGCCGCCCGCCGCTCCGACCGCCGTCCCACTGCCATCCGCCACCCCGGGGCCTCCCGCTGAGGGGGACCTGGGGCCTGCTGACACCCGCCGGCCATACCTGCCGGTTCGCCCGGCCCCCAGCCAGCCTCGGCCAGGGCTCAGGCTGAGGCAAGGGTCGCGCCCACCAACCCTGGGCTCCGGACAGTAGAGGGGTGCGGGGCCCAGGACGTGGCCCCCCCCTTTGTACATAGCCCCCATCATACCTATTTGTTGTATATAGTTTGTGTTACACCCCTGCTCTGTTAATTTGGTACCTGCCCCCCCATCTAAATAGTTCCCCCCTTTTGTTCTGCTCTCTCTATATATATATTTATTTGTACTATTAATAATAAGAAAAATCACCAGTTTTGGTTTCAAAAACAACAGGTCTATTTTTATTTGCAAAAAAAGTGGGGGGGGGTGCTCTTGGGTGCTCTGTGGTGTGGGTGTGGGGGCAGGGAGTGTTGTGGAGGATGAGGGGGTGCAGTGGGGGTCCTGCCAGTGTTCACCCTCCGGCCTGGTTGAAATAGGCCCACAGGGCCTCCCAGACCCGGATCCCCTCGGCGTCCACCTGGCGACTGGGGGCAGCGGGTGGCTGCATGTCAGTACTGCCAGCCTCCACAGCCGAGCCCTGAAAGAATGCTTCCCCCTTGCTCTCCACCAGGTTGTGGAGTGCGTTGCACGTGCCCACAATCTGGGGGATGTTGGTGGGGCCTGCATCAAGGCAGGTGAGGAGACACCTCCAGTGCCCTTTGAGGCGGCCAAAAGTGTGCTCAACCACCTGGCGCGCATGGTTCAAGCGCATGTTGAAGTGCTTCTGGCTGGCTGACAGATGGCCCATGTAAGGGTGCATGAGCCAGGGCCGGAGGGGGTATGCCGCATCTGCGATGACGCAGAGGGGCATGGTGGTGTCCTCCACAGGGATCTCCCACTGGGGGATGTAGGTCCCCACCTCCAGTCGGCGGCACAGGCCCGAATTCCTGAACACCCGGGCGTCGTGGGTGCTGCCAGGCCACCCAACATAAATGTCCAGGAAGCGGCCCCGGCTGTCCACCAAGGCCTGGAGGACCACAGAATGGTAGACCTTCCTGTTCAGGAAGCATCCTCCGCTGTGCTCTGGAGTACGGATGGGGATATGGGTCCCTTCCAGAGCCCCAAAGCAATTTGGGAAGCCCAGGCTGGCAAACCCCGCAGTGGTGGCATCCGGGTCCCCAAGCTGCATGAGCCTGTGGAGGAGCAGGGCATTGATGGTGCGGACGACCTGCAGGGGAAGGACATGGAAGAGCAACAGTGAGGGGTGTGCAGGGTATGTCTAGCCCTCCCCCCCCAGGGATCCCTCCCCCACAGGGCTGCCCTCCCCACACCGTGGGTCCTCTTACCTCCATGAGGACAGCCCCGACAGTGGCCATGGGAGTGGCCAGCTTCCAGACAGTGATGCTGACCCGTTTCTCCATGCTGAGGGCACGCCGCATGAAGGTGTCCTGGTGCCTCAGTGCGGGGGTGAGCCGGCAGAGCTCCAGGGATGTCTGCCAGCTCATGCGAAAGTTCTGGAGCCAGCAGTCGTTGTCCCACTCGCTGAGCACCAGCCGCTCCCACCAGTCAGTGCTTGTGGGGTAGCTCCACAGCCGGCAGCGTGTGCGGCGGGGGGGGCGGGGTGGAGGACAGCAGGGTCTGGGGTTGCTTCCTCCTCCCCTGGGGGCAGCTCCTTTTCTGTGAATAAAAGGTGATCAGCTGACTCCTGCATGGCTTTGAACAGGGCAAGCACTGCTCCTGCAGGGGCGGCTGTGTGGACCTCTGGCTGCTGCTGCTGCTGCTGCTGGAGGTCCATACTGCTTCGACGGGTGTGCGTGCCTGTGGCTCTGCAGACCGCGTGCTGTGCAGGCTGAGTGTGTCTGGGAGGGGCCCTTTAAGGGAGCGGCTAGCTGTTGCCCCAGAAGTGCTAGTCCGCCCTGTGACCCTGTCTGCAGCTGTTCCTGGCACCCTTATTTCGATGTGTGCCGCTTTGGAGTGTAGACGCTCCCCTGCAGCGCCTACTTCGAGCTATTTTGATGTAGCATACACTTGTAGACATAGCTCTACAGGCATAGACAAGCCTATTAAACAGGTAGTACATTGGATATATTTTTGAAAAGACATCCAGTTAAGCATCCCACTTGCAGGAGAAATAGGTTGAAATTATGCTCTAGTGGTTTAACAAAAATCAATTTAACTTTTAACACTCACACTAGTCTGGAACAATTTATTTACCACCTCCAGGACTAGTTTGTTCGGCAGCGGTATTGTTCCTCCTCCTCCTCTATTCTTGCCAGATACCTATCTGACATCTACCCTGCCTCATATCAGGAATGGGTAGGCTGCTAAGAGTATTAAGCAGCAACTAAAGTAAACAGAACAAAAAAGTGTCCAGGAAATAGGAAGCATTCTGTGCTCCAAACATTGGCTGGGGTCAGCACCAAAAGATGGTAAACAGCTCTTTTTTTAATTGGCTCTCTCTTTTAATTTAGTTGGTGAGGAACCAGCTGTATCATCTTCCATTGGACATGTGCAGGGAGGACGAGGATCTCTAAAGTTAAAGTGTGGTGGGGAAAGAGGGAATGAAAAGTCAGAAAGAAGAGATGGCAGGATGACTTAGACCAGCTTCCATCCTTCAGCTCATAACCCTGTTGACTTTTAAGGCTGTATGTGTTAATGTTAAATACAATAAAGAAAATGGAGCTTAAAAAGCTTTATTGTTACTTTCCAGAAAACATCAGATATCATATTTACCAGGAGGCATAATTATTAACTATTTTTAAAATTGTCCTCCCAAATGGTTTCCCACCCTCCTCTCCCTTCTCACTTTCTTTGTATTAGTCTAGTAGTTTCTTTAAGAATCTGTGAAAAATTGAAGACAAGAAAATATCCTGGTACTTCAATAACATAAATAATATTACTGGAACTTGTTAAAAAACAGTTCTCAAACTATTCATAAATAAAGATTTTCTTTTAGATAAATGGGCCCAGTATATTCACAATATTCTGAAAGGCCAACCTAGCTCTTTTAAAAAAATATCAAGCCAATTATATTCTATATTAAAGCATTAGCTGAAAAGAACAGGAGGTAGGCATAGCAAATAACATAAAATGACATGTACACTGTGAAAGCCCATGGAAATTAGTTTCACCTACACCGTTTACCTTTACCATTCTTGGGCTATGTCTACACTAGAAGGTTTTGTTGACAAAACTAGCATTTTGTCAACAAAACCCATAGAGCAGCCACACAGGGCATTCTGTCAACAGTAAATTGGCACAATGTGGTACTTCTGTCAACCACTTTCTGCCATTCCCCTATGAGGTAGAATGCCCTTCTCAACAGCTCTCTGTTGACAAAGCCACTCTGGATGTTCTAGGTTGCCTTCTGTTGACAGAAAAATCCTCCTTGGTGCTGACCAGCTGCCTAGTGGATGCTCTGTACACAGAAATCACAGGTCTATGGTTCCTTCCTCTGGCCATTCTTAAAGCTGCAGGGACCCCTGAAAACACTGCAGCAGGAAGCTAAGAGTGTGGGAGTAGCCCAGCAGCATGTTATTTGTACACATGCCCTCAGAGCCACTCCAATCTGCAGATTTGTTCCCAGTGGCAGACAGCCAGGCCCCTCATCACCCCCTGACCCTGCCAGGGAGCACACAGAGGGGACCCAGGAGCCACTGTGGGGCACCAAACATCAGGACTTCTCCTGGACTGGGCGCAAGATCCAAGACTTATTCAGCATGTGGGACGACCCCTCAGCCAAGAGGAGGAACACCCTGTGTACACCAGGCTAGCCACCACCCTGGCAGCATGGGGTCACCCTGCCTGCACCATGGAGCAGGTGCAGACATAAGTAAAGAGCTGCACCAGGGTGCATCTGGGCCTGTGATGCGATGCACAGGATCGGGGCAACACCAGCCACCTCCCCCTACTACCAGGAGCTCGACCGCCTCCTGATGGGGATGACAACACCTCCCTCCTGATGGGCCCTGTGAACTCCATGGAAGAGGCTCTCCCTGCAGCTGGAGTCCAAGGAAGAGCACCCTGGTAACCAACCCCTGCCGGAGCTGGAGGTCCACATGGGGTCCAAGGCCAGCAACAGCACCCACATATCACTCTGGACTCAGGACCCTCCCGCTCAGCATGCCTCCAGGGCATCCCCAGAGCTCTTTGAGGAACCCTCTGGTAAGTACCCCATGCATCACAAACCGCAGGATGGGGGTGCAGGAGCAGATGGGCATGCTGTAAGACTCACCAGGCCGGCTCAGGCAGGACCTTGGGCCTTGTTCCTGGCACGTGGAACCATGTGCAAGGCAGTGTGTCTCACCCGGACCCAGCAATCAGCCCATGGGCATGGGTGTCAGTCCACTGCCAGCCTCATGGAAAGCCAGGTGAGCCCCAGGCTACAGACATGGGGGAGCCCACTGCCCCACCATGGCTGGAAGCAGGCTAGTCACACGGATGCTGGCCTGATCACAGATACACCAAGGAGTGCAGCTCCCAGGACACAGGTATGCCCACAGGTGACAGTCAGCACCTGCTCCCATAGACAGTGCTGAAAGATGAATGTGTGTGTGTGGCAGGGGGGTGGGGTGGAGGCAGGGAAGGCCAGGCTGCACCTGGCTCACCCACCATACATGCAGGGGCACCTCTGAGACTGGACACCCTCCATTGGCCACTAGCTCATCAAATGGTGGTGGGGTGGGGCTGCAATGGTCAGCCTAGTCCCTGAGGCACCAAGGATTCCCCATGCAGCAGGGCCTGCTGTGCAGGCCACACGTGCCTGTGCTCCCAAGACATCCCTGGTCACAGTGGGAGGTAGGACCTTAGGGGCTGTGTTGAGTGAATGACTCACTGTCTCTCCTACTTGTCTTCCTTACAGCTGGACCCGCACCAAGCAAGGGTCAAGCCAGCCCCACCTCCCACCCAGGGCCAGCCAGCCCTGAGGCAGGACCAGAGCGAATGAGCCCTAAGCCAGCACCAGGGCAAGCTGGCACACATATACACACTGAAAGGGCAGGCCCACGGCTGGATGAGATGTTGCCAGGGAGATGACGAACTCCAGAGGGCCTACACTGCTGCCCTCTGGAGGCTAACAGACTTCCTCAAGTGGCATCTGCAGGACAAATGGGAGGGGTGGGCATGGGACCAGGAATGGCGAATGCAGGCCTGGGACCAACTGATGCCCTGCTTAGATGCCGCCACTGGCATCTGGCAGGACCTGTTGGCCCAGGCACCCACAGCTGCTACCTACACAATCCCACCACTTTCACCACCCCTGCCACTGCTGCTTTTTGTATCTGCTTTCATGTCTTCCTGCAATCTATCAAAAGAAGGGTTTTTGTTTGTTTGTTTTTGTTTTTTCTAGAAGAGATCTTCTGACAGAAACATCTGTAAACAGATCACTTTAGTGTAGACACAGCCTTGGGAAGATTCCTTTGAATAGAAGCTTGTTAGATTTAGGAAGCAACTGATAAAGAAATAAAAATGATGATGTCTGACAAAGTGTTAAGATTAAAAATGAAAAAAGGGACAATGAAATGAAAGGCTTTGGGTCTATTGCACTTTCTATTTAGAAAGTGTAGCACCCCACTAGTGGTAGTCAGAGGCATTCTGCATGCTAATTGCCAAAGCTAACAACATGCCTCTCTCTAGATACATCTACAGGTGAAACCTCTCTAATCTAACACTCTCTTATTGTTTGGCAACATGACAAAATCTGGACACCCACTTATTACAGGTATGACAAAGTTTCCCATGGTCCTATAAAGTTAGGTTACAGCCACCTGGCTCTCAGTGTTCTGTGTTGTTATTTAGCTATAATTTATCCCAATTGTCTTCTAAGAGACCAGTAAGCAATGGAAGTGTTGATAATACTGCTGGACAATATTGACCTCCCATGGTCCTGCAAATCTTCTCATTTGGCACTGGTCAGATCCCCAGGGTGCCGGACTACAGAGGTTCAACCTTTATGAGATTGGCCATGATGCCATTCCTTTCATCCCTTGAGCAAAAATGTACAAATCCCTGTATGCCACAAAGGGAAGCCAGAATCAAGCACATAATCTAGAATATAATCAATACTATATCACAACATTTTTAATTCTTCAACCCGGGTTTTCACTTAGCTTAATTGGGATGAATGTTCTGAAGTGTTAGTCTCCAAACTTCTATTTAAATCAAACAACTCCTTGTAAGTATTCAGCTCTTTCAGTTAAACATTGCAGGCTCTTGTAGTCAATAAGGGTTTTGTAACTGACCTCAACTGGAGAATGATCAAGCCCCCTTTGGATATCTATTAATCATTAGGGCATAGCTAGCACATTCCGCAGCTCAGTAGGTATGTTCTTCTGTGACACATCTAGAATGAACAGTAGCAGTTGGCAAGCTTCATGAATTTGAGTGAATAAAAAAAGGATTAAAATGCTCTTTTAATTTTACTTCACACGTGTAATAAAGGTGTAACAGCTATTTAGCTGCAAGACTGACACTTTTGAGCTTTAAGGATGTATTGCTGTTAAGCACAGCACTGTACCTTACAGGAGAATTCCAGGAGCTCAAACAGCCCCCTGTTGGGGACAGGCAAAGCAGATTTGTACCTGCAAAGTAGGAGCTTTTGGGAACAGGTTCTTTGAATATTTTAACCCATGTCTCACTTACAAAAGTCATTTCTGTACTTAAACACAGCTTTTTAAAGCGAAGGCATTGCTTTTTAGTTTTCCATGGCAAAGGCTCAGATTCAGAGAGGTACTATGGTACCCAACTCCCACTGAATCAGCGAGATTTAAGGGTTTTAAAATGTTTGAGATCTGCACCCAAGTGATTTAGCACTTGTGTATGTGGCTAACTAGAAAACAGCAAGCTGACCAGTGATTTTACCCCTCGCTAGCCTACTACTAACTGTCTTTATGCAGTCTCAGAGGCTTAAACATGTTAGTCTGTAGCATCACAAATAACAAACAGTCCTGTCTCACCTTAAAGCCCAACACATTTATTAGGTAATGAGCTTTTGTACGTAAGACCCAGTTCTTCAGAAGGTTGGAGTAGACAACTAGAATCCAGAGTTTATACAAAAGCCGGGGGGGGAGGGGAAAGGAAGGGTGAGAGGGGTTACCTGTCACTAAGAAAACCAGTAGATGAGGCAAATTAAGTTAAGCAGGATGTGCATCATTCCTGCAAGCATCAAAGGTGGGAAAATTGCCCTTGTAATGAATACTTGAGATCTATGCTAAATCCTAATTTAAATGTGTCAAATTTGCAAATGAACTCCAATTCTAATATCTCTGTCTCTAATCTTGTCGTAAAATCTTTTTGTAGAAGAAGGGTTACTTTTAAACCCACCATTGAATGTACAGGGTGGTTAAAGTGTTCCCCTACAGGTTTATGTATGTTCCAATTCCTGATGTCAGATTTATGTCCATTCATCCCTTGACACAGAGACTGTCCAGTTTCTCCAATATACATGGCAGAGGGCATTGCTGTCACATATCATTTTAGTTGACGTGCAGGTGTACAGGCCCCGATGGTATGGCAGATGGGGTTAGGTCCAGTGACAGTGTCACTAGTGTGGCTATGTGGACAGAGTTGGCAATGGGGTTTGTTGCAAGAATAGGTTCCAGGGTTAGTGTTTCTGTGGTATGGTGTGTGGCTGCTGGTGAGTATTTTCTTGAGGTTGGGAAGTTCTGTAATCTGTAGAAGAGGGCAGGCCTGTCACCCAAGGCCTGTGAGAGTGACAGATCATGTTCCAGTATAAATTGTAAGTTGTCAATGATGGGCTGGAGGGGGTTAAGCTGAGGGCTATAGGTGATGACAAGTGGTGTTCTGATATTTTCCTTTTTGGGCCTATTGTGAAGTAGGTGACTTCTGGGTACTTCTCTGGCTCTGTCAATCTACCAATTCCTGCGGTGGGTAATTAAATTTATGAATGCTTGGTAAACATCTTGTAGGTTTTTGCCTCTGTTGGTGGGCTTGAATTAGATACGGTTGTATCTTAGTGTTTGGCTGTAGACAATGGATCATGTGATATGTCTTGAATAGAAGTTGAAGGCATGTAGGTAAGAGGAACAGTTGGTGGGTTTCTGGTATAGAGTGATGTTAATATGACCATATTTGATTTGTACTGCAGTGTCCAGGAAATGGATCTTTTGTGTGGAATGGTTCTGTCTGAGACTGATGGTGGGGTGGAAATTGGTGAAATACCTGTGGAATTCTGCAAGGGTATCCTTGCTATGACTCCATATGATGAAGATGTCACCAATGTAGATTAAGTAGAGGAGGCGTACTAGGGGATGGGAGCGGAGGAAACATTATTCTTGGTCACCCATAAAAGTGTTGGCATATGGTGGGGCCATGCAGGTGCCCCGAGTAAATTGGAAATAGTTGTAGGTGAGGACAAAGTTAAATGCAGTTAGTATGCTTTGAGCAGCCTGGTTTCAAAGAAGACTATATCAAAACATTAACAAAATGTTAATATGTTAGACACAGGATGTATGTGAACACTTGGACCACTGCAGGTTTGTGCTGGCTAAATTCACACCCCAGTTTGATTGTTCATTTACACAAGCCTTTCAATATCTAAGTTCCCCATGAAAAATGGATGTAGGCACCGAGGATCCAGTTGGACTTTGGCTCCTATAACACACTTGGTAAAATAGTCAAAAATCACCTTTGTGTTTAAGCAGCAGTATTAATTCTCAGAGCAAAATCATGGTCACTTGAGAGCAGTTCAGCATCCATCCTTCAGTCCCCATTCCGTCTAGTGCAGCCCTCTTTGTAGAAGCCAATGTCAGCAGCAACATTGTCGTTCTACTCCATGACCACAAACACTGCAAGAACAAAAGAGAAGTAGCCTCCATATGGCCCCACATGGAAGCCAAGGGAAAAATTGTTGCTCCCCCATTTCTGAGAGCAGGTACAATGTACTGCTTTGTCTGTCTTCTCTTATTTTTCCACATTCATGGTACAGAATTAATTCTTGAAGTCTTGTTTTTAGAAACTAACAATAAAAGTCACCTACTGATAAAGGAGCAAAGGGATTAGTTAAAGGAATTAAGGACCTCAGGGAAAGCTAAATACTTGAGTGCCACTTCAGTCATACAAGTTATTGCTCTGGGCCTCTTATGCCAAATTTTCTCCCTCCCTCTCATTGACACACTCCTCTTTTTGTCATTTATCCTTTAGAACGGAAGCTCAGGGCTATTTGGAGTGCAATAAATGAAGATTTCTAGGTGTATGTATTTAATGAAAATAGGCCTTGGCTTTCACATTTTTCACAGCTTCATTGAGCAGAGCTTCATTCTGGAGTTAACTGACTTTTTCTGAACAGAGCTTTTATTTTTGGTGTCTCCAATGGTATTTTGGTCTCATTTGTTCAGTGACCCACTGTCAAAACAGGCAAAATAGGAGGGGAAGAAAAATACTAGTGGTTTTCACATCTTCTCTCTGCAGTGAAGAGGATGCCACTCAATAGCCTCCCCAGCGGCCTCAGAGCAGCCCCACAGAAAGCCCCTCACCTCAGTTTCCTGTCTCAGGCTCATCAACAAATAGCTAATAACCTAAATTTAATCAAATCTCTATCTCCTGGCGTCAATTTATATGGCCCTCACAAAGTGGCCCACCAGTATCTTTTCACTTAGGTAAAGGAGTCTCCCAACCCTGACCCAGACCTAAGATATAATGTCTTCGCATGAGCCAGTCTTGCTTCCTGTGTATCCCAGTGAACCAGCTTATCTGTATTATATTCACTGTTTTGCATTACATTCTACTTTATTACATTCAGCAGTCATGCAAAAACCTATAGGCATGTATCCTGTGTAAGACACTGGCTTCCACGGTTAGCCTGAGGCTTGAGGCCTACAAACTGTGGTACAGATAAATAACCCATAAGTTTTGAGGAACTGGAAGTAGCATGTAAGGGAGAATTTTGTCAATAATGACATCAACCAACTATAGAACATGAATTGGTTGGACCCTGGAGTGGGTTGCCTGGGGAGGTTGTGGAATTTCCATCACTGGAGAGTTTTAAGAGCAGGTTAGATAGATACCTATCAGGAATGGTTCAGATGGTGTTTGGTCCCGCCAAGAGGGCAGGAAACTGGACTCAGTGACCTGTTGAGATCCCTTCCAGTTCTTGTGTTCTATGAGTCTATGGTTCTAATTGACAGCAGCTTCTGGAAGGAACATTCAGCCACAAGAATGCCCTGGCAACAAAATGATGTATGTGATAATAGGGTGACATCATAAATATAGTAACCTATAGAAGAGGGACACAAAAGATGGGAGACGTACCTAATCTGTGTCTACCTGGCCCCTCCCCTTCAGAAAAGGCATGCAAAGGTGACTGATCCTAAATGTAAATGAGGTGCAGATTTAAATATTGTGTGCCTCATTTGCTTATACTGCAATGATATGGCTTCTGGAAGAGCTATTTCCAGTAGCCAAAGTGAAAGGAAAATCCACTTTCAAAAACACCCTTCTTCCTAATTTTTTTCAGGAAGAAAGGTGTTTTTGAAAGGGGGTTTTCCTTTCACTTTGGCTTCTGGAAATAGCTCTTCCAGAAGCCATATCATTGCAGTATATGCAAATGAGGCACACAATATTTAAACCTGCACCTCATTTGCATTTACGATCAGCTGCCTTTGCATGCCCCTTGCGAAAGCAGGGGGCCATGTATAGATGCAGCTCTACTGAACATGCATAAGACACAGAAATATAAATATAACATATTATAAAAGTAGTATCCCAGGGCAATAAGGGGTGAGAGGGAGGCAGACTTTGCAAGAGGCTACAATAATGCCCATTGGTGAAGATGAGGAAGGTGAGGAGGAAGGTAATGGTTAACATTTTAGGCTATTCTCCAAGGAAATCTGTGAGGATAGATGTTCAGATATACTTTCTGTATTATCTCCGTTTACTTTACTGAGTTAGTGTGTGTAACTTTACAAATAAATAATTTATTTCTATAATATTAATAATACATATAAAACAGTTCCTATAGTGTGAGTGTTGCATGTTGGCATTCCCAACTACATAATATTTTAATAACATAGGGCCTCATCTTGAGAAGAAAACCTATCAACCCTCAAAGTGGTAAGCAGAAGTTTTTATTCATAGTGTATAGTTCAGGCTACACCTGCAGCACTCATCTGCTGCTTCTTCAAGACAACCATGCTTCTCTTTCCTAATAATCTACCTCCAGATTCTCTCTAATGTACTCATTATAACTTTCAGAGGCAGCCCCAGGTTACACCAATCCTTAGCACACATGGATTTGAACAGGAGCACTGGGCCTGATTTCATTTAAGGGTTCAGATGCAATACAAGGTTTACTATCCAGCATTCCCAGGGAAACAAGGATGCTGTATAAAAAATGTGTCAGCTATTTGAGCTGGGGCTGTCAACAGCCCCTGTTCTGCCTCCTCCTACACTCAGGGATTCTAATCATAGCCTAATCGGTGAACAAAATAATAGTAGATGGGCTATTCCATGCAATACTCCCTTCTGTGTGTTTAAAAGGAAGATTTTCTTGGGAAATATGAAAGTCATGAAAGTACAAAAAGAACAACAATTGAAAGAACTGACATAGGTTACTGGAGCAAGCTTTGCCACACTGGGTGCCACCCCCCACTGTCTCCTGAGTCCCCAAGCCACCTACATTCTACCTGACAGTGCTATCCTGACCAGACTGGGCTAAAGAGGCCAGATAACATCACCACCAATACCAGCACCAAATAATTCCCAAACTTGGGACTGAACTTCAACAGTAACAGATTGCCCCAGATTGAGGTGTCATGAGAGAAAGTTTTGGAACAAATCGATAAATCGTACAGTAATAGGTCAACAGGATCATCTGGTGTCCACTGAAGAGTTTTGAAGGAACTCAGGTATGAAATTGCAGAATTGTTGTACATAATATAATACTTAAATCATCCTTTTCACAAGGTGACAGAAACATAGATAGATAATATAATGCCCATTTTTGAAAAAGTTCCTGAGGTGATCCTGGCAATTGTTAGTCAGTAAGCCTAATTTCAGTAGCAGGCAAATTGTCTGAAGCTATAAAGAAATGTAGCTAATTAGTTTACCTTATCAGCCATTTATCATTGTCTTATTTGGTAATATGCCATACCATTTTAATCAATGGATAGTAAATATATTTAGATTATAGGATTTTAGGAATTTGCCAGGCTTATACTTCTAAGATTAGGTACATTAGCAAAGCATGGCCGGAATGCAAAGCCTATAGGTGGAGGCCTCTATGATATTAGCTTAGTCATAAAGTCATAGGCTCAAGAACACAGGATATGAATTGGTAACCTAGAAATAGCCTATGTCAACAGGTACAAGATTACTGGAAAAGATATGCCAACAGGTGATATTTTAAAGAAAAATTAGACATCAGTAGACCACAAACTATTGTTGAAGAGAGCAAGAGCTGATTGTAACAGCCTTGGATGACCTGTTTTGACCACAGGTTACCATGGTCACATGTTGTGCATAGATGTTAACAACTAAGAAACAACCAACAGAAAAACAGAGCACCACAATGTACGTGGTGTGCAGAAATAAAAATAAGGTAAAGAAGCTTGAAAGCTTCATGACTATGCAATACTATGCCTATCACCATAAAGTATTAGGCAAGGTCAGAACAATTTAAAAGGTTCCCTGGTTGGGAAAAGGCAGGAAGACTGTAATGGCAACATCCAACTCTCACAAGCATCCCCCCTTCTGGTCAAGTGCATCTCAGTTCTTAGTTTATGATGATCCCTTCTGGTAATTTCTAGTGACTCAGCCCTCCACAAGAGCCACACATGTTCTATATGGAACAACTCAAACTCATTCTAGTATATTAGTTCAACACAAATTTTAAGTGCAGCTGGATCTGGTGGTGGGACATGAACCTAATGCTTCCTCTCTGGAGGCTCTTTGCCCACTCTGGTTTGTTCTGGCCCCAGCTTTCCAGATGGACCCCTCAAAATTTCAAATCACTTTCTGGGAGTTGACAAAACCACTACTCCAGATCCCAGCAGCCCAGTAGCCCAGCACTACTCCAGAATAGCAGCCACACACCATCAGATACCATTAGCTAAACTGCTTTCAATTTCCCTATTTCAATTTCAATTTCTCTGCTTCAGTTTCATTATGCCAGAAGAGATATTCTAAAACAGCTTATTTTGAAATAACACTGCAACACATAAAATGCATTTTGAAACAGCCCTGTTTCAAAATTAAAGTGTCTACATACATTGAGCCTATTTCAATATGGAGCCATTGGATGCACTCTGACATTTCAAAATAGGCTCTGTTCCCTGTCTAAACAGTCCCTATTTCAAAATAGCTGTTTTGAAACAGATGTTATTCCTTGGCTACATCTACACTAGCCCATTCCTTTTGGAAGGGTCATGGTAATGACTGAGTTGGGAAGATGCTAATGAGGAGCCTCCATGAATATGCAGTTCCTCATTAGCATAATTGCAGATGTGCGTGATTTGAAAGTGCCACTTTTGAATCATGCACCACCCATGTAGACAGGGGCCTTTTGAAGGGACACCCCAGCCTTCAAAAGCCCCTTCTTCCTAAAACTAAATAGGAAAAAGGGGCTTTCGAAGTCCTGTGGGGGGGTCCTTTAGAAAGGCCCCTCTATACAGGAAACGCATGATTCGAAAGTGGCAGTTTCAAATCATGCATGGCCGCCATTATGCTAATGAGGTACTGCATATTCATGGAAGCACCTCATAAGCATCTTCCCAACTCATTCATTACCATGCCCCTTCCAAAAAGAAGGGGCTAGTGTAGACATAGCCCTTGTGTGCTATGTCTACTCTACAGTGATCTATTGAAAGTAGTTCTTCTGGAAGATCTTGTCTAAAAAAAACTTTCAAAAGACCATGTCCACACACAAAAAAGCAGATTGAAAATATCAATCCTCTCTTTTGATAAAGAGCATCCACAAAGCCCCCACTCTTCTGAAATAAAGGGCCAGGATTTGAAAAATCCAGCACCATGAGGACTGCTCTTTCACAAAAAGGGTCCCCCAGGGTGTCTTTCTGAAAAAGGCACTCTTCCTATTTGGGAGAGGAAGAGGGCCACTGGAAAAAGTTCTGCATTCTTCCAATTTAATACCAAAACATATTTTGTGTGCAGATGCTTCTTAGGATGTCTTGAAAGAGCCCCGGCTTTTTCAAAAAAAATTCACTAGTTTAGACATAACCATCGAATGAGGCTTACCTATTTTGAAATAAGCCAAGTGCTATTTCAAAATTATTTTGAAATAACGGCTGTGTTGTGTAGATGCTAGCAAAGTTATTTCAAAATAATGATTCTTATTTCGAAATAACTTTGCTGTGTACACATACCCCAGTTACAACCAGCAGCTCTGAGCTGTCCATGGTGCTGTAGTCCCTTTCGTCAGCCAGAAGCACCTCTGAATCCTGCAGAGAACTGAATTAAGTCTGCACTGCAGCCCCTTTTATACTCTCTGAAACCTTCTGACTGACTAGCCATCTGCAGCATCCTCCTTAGGTGCTATTTTTTCTGCAGCCACTCTGGGCTTCTTGGAGGATTTTTCTGCTGCTCTTTTACTGGGATGAGTGTGCTGGGACTCTGAGGGAAGGTGCCTGTAAGCCTAATCCACCCTGTCATACATCACAAGAGAAGCCCACAGCAGCAACCAGAGAGATCTATCAGCCCCAAGACTTTCTGAGGATGTGAGTATGACATCCAATTTTAGTCACTGCATGGGTTTCTGTAGGATTTATATGTGTATGAGTAATTAGAGCTTAACTTATGCTTTAATAAAAGTTACAGTGAAAATCAGACTTGGTACTCTGTGGTCACTATCCTTGATCTTTGAGCTTTTGAAGCCTTCAGACTTAAGGAAAGTGCTGGGGGTGATTTTCACTCCACTGAGTTTGAAACTGTAGCAACAGGAGCTAAACCCAGGCTAGCTGAACACAAAAAACACTAAATTCAATTAAAATTTTAAAAAGGCTAGAAAATTATCAAAACACATAGATTAATAAAATATGCAGGGGATGAGTCAAAGTTGTTAAGGGCAATGACACCTCTCCAATCTATTAGCATTCTTCAAACGTGTGAACAAACACACGGACAAAGGTGATCAAATGGATTTAGTGTACTTAGACTTTCAGAAAGCCCTTGACAAAGTCCCTTAACATAGCCTTTTTACTAACATAAGTAATCGTGGAATAAGAATATGATCAGTAAAGATCACTAAATTATTAAAAGTAAGAAGTAAATGGTAAGAATAAATTGTCAGTTTTCAGAATGGAGAGGTGTTAATAGCAGTGTCCCTCAGGGATCTGTACTAGGACCAGTGTTGTTCAAAATACTAATAACTAGTCTAGAAAAAGGAGTAAAGAGTGACATGACTAAGTTTAGAGATGATAATTATTTAAGGTAGTTTAGTCCAAACCACACTACAAAGACTTACAGAAGGAACTCACAAAATGAGGAGACAGAGTAATAATATGGCAGATGATACTGAGTGTTGAGAAATACCAAGTAAAAAACATTAGAAAATATAATCTCACTGTAATGGGGCATACTCACCTCTCACAAGCATCCTCTGGCCAAGTCTGTGTGCCTGCACTCTGTCTCTTTGTTCATGTTGTCTCTTTGACAACTCAGCCCTCTTGTCAAGTCTTATTTATGTGTTTATTTGAAATAAGTCAAATATTTTCTGGGGTAAAAAGTCCAATGGGGTCCCTCTGTCCACAGTCTGGACTAGAACAGTGCTCCATGGCTCCTTCCCTGGAGGCAACATCTTCATTCTCTGAGGGCCTTTCTGGTGTGAACCCTTCCGCTGGGTCACTGTAGTTCAGTTCCCTCATCTGGGGTGCCTCACAGCCTAGGCCACCCTGAAGAAGGGTTCATAGGGGACCCTTGCCCCACCCTCTACTAAGTGTCCCTACAGATAGCAGCTGAAACATCTCTTTAAAAAGCTCTGTTGCTGTTACAATTCTCTGGTCCATTTCCCTATGACCCCAGCAACTTTTTCATTCTTATCTCAGGACTTTTCTTCCCCCGCCTCCAAAAAAAAAAATAGAAGTGGAAAACATCCAGAGAAGACAACACAAATGATTTAGGATATTGAACAGCTTTCATGTGCAGAGATAAGAAAAATATTGGCACTAAGTTTAAAAAGGGGATGACTAAGCAGGGCTATAACAGAGATCTATAAAATCATGAATGGTGCAGAGAAAATGAATAAGGAAATGTTATTTATCCTTTCATATAAACACATGAACCATGGATCAGCTCAAGAAATTAATAAGAACCAGGTTTAACAAACAAAAGGAAGTTCTTTTCTGAATACATGGTAAAGATGTAGAACTCATTGCCTGTGGATGTTGTGAAGACCGAAAGTGTAACTGTCTTAAAGAATTAGAAGCATTCATGAAGGATAGGTCTATAAGCAGCAATCAGCTAATATGATAAAGATCAATGACCATCTGAACCTGGGTCTGGAAAACAGGGGATGGATCACTCAATAGATTGCCTAACTGTGTTCATTTCCTCTGAAGCAGCTGGGACCAAACACTGTCAGAAGACTGGATGTTGGGCAGGTGAACCAGTGTTTTGATCCATTAGGACTATTTCACGCTCCACCCTATCTCAACTAATTTCTCTTTTCACCTAAAAGACAATTCTTACCATGGTTGATGTTACCTATGAAACTGTCAAACAAGTGGGCTTTTCCTTTTAGAAACTCCCTAGATACACAGGAAGTGGGAAAGGAATGTTGTTAAAATAAAATCCTTATTTAATACTTTAGCTATCAAGCCTTTAATTGTTATCCCTTCCTTTATCTTTAATAAAAGAGAAAAATCAATGTTTAAGCACGTGTTTACCAAGCAGGTTGATGTTTTTATATGCCAAACACTATGCCTTGTTTAAAGCAGTGCAAGTTGGTCAATGCCTGAACTATGTTAACATTTTGGACTCTTTAGTCCACCTAAATTAATAAAATAAAATCTAGGGAATCCACTAGGAAATATAGGTTCTTAAGACGTTTATATCTACCCTTCCACAAGCTTCCAACATCATGGCTCATTTTACAGCAGTAATTCTTTCTTTTGTTCTCTCACAGTGCCTGCACACATGAAGGAGTGAAAAATGTCAGGACATTTTACTAATGATTTCATGCACGTTTGGCAGTGCAAGTGCCCTCTTGAGAGGTACTAGCTCCTGTGAGGAGAATGAAAAAAAATAGGCTGCTTAGAAGGGGCTGTGGGTTAAAAAGTCTGCACAGAAAAACACAAGGATATTAAGAGCCATACTGAATTCCATCTTCTCTAGACTCAAAAAAACTCCAGATATTCAGATGAAAATCCAGACAGATATACTTTGGGAGGGTTGCAATGCAAGGGGTCATTTCTGTAATCCATCAAGGAGCTGTGCACAGGGTCTTATACAGTTTGGCTTAGTTGTAACAGCTGTTTCAGTTGTGCAGCATGCTGCTGGTTATAAAAACAAAGCGATAGACCTTTGAGTAGGAGAGCTTGGAAACAAAAGAAATGGGCAGGCTCTGAAAACAGGAACAGTCCCCATTTTTAGAATAAATAAATCTGACTAGGCAGCATAATCTACTGTTTTCATTGATGGATAATGTAAAGAAAATGAAGGTTTTTCATACACTCTACTAATACTATAAGCCTTCCCCAAGCTCTCTCACTTGAAACATAAGAAGTATTCCATAGGCTATGCCTGACACCTACAACAGAAGGGGAAAACCCAGAAGTTATGCTGCAATACCTTCTGGAGCCAATAAAAGCAGGGTATATGATACTACCAATTAACTGGCAAACTCTACAATAAGGTGTCACAGTATACAGGCAGTTCTTCCAATTTGAAACATAAGAAACTAATACCTTCTTCCTGGCACGTCCTGTTGGACAAAGAAATTTAATCCACAAACCCAGTACACCCTCCCTACAGAAACAAAGTACCTAGCAAAGAATAGTATTCTGTGAGAGTAAAGAATATGTGCGTGCAGTAGTTACATCTGGCACAGTGTTTGCAGTTCCCCTTCCTATGCTTATAAAATGCACAGCTACTAAATTAAAATCAAACACCAAGGTTTTTTATCTTTATCTCACTTTATCTATTAGCTCAGAAGACTCAACCAACCTAAAACCACTGAACAGTTATGACTTATAAACTATATTACCTTTATCAAATAATAGTACATGCATAACCAATTCAATCAATCAGTCATTTTTTGTAACTAAATAGTTGATATATATATGGAACATCATTAGCAGACCTGACAAAACTGTAAATAAATGCAGGTAAATATCTGCTTCTGTCAAAGTAGGTCTTTGCCCACAAAAGCTTATGCTCCAATAAATAGGTTAGTCTGTAAGGTGCCACAGGACTTCATTGTTTTTTGCTAAATATATAGTTATTCAAAGAAAAAGGAACATAACGTCATTGAAAAACCATGGTCTGAGCCATTGGCCTGTCCAATTAAGCCATCAGTCTGTTACACATATAAACAGATGTCATATTTCATTCTACCCAGATTGTATTAGTCTCCTTCAGTGAGTACGTGAATCCATACAGACATTTCATTAGATTGCCTCAAGCACAGATACCCCAAGGCTTGTCTTTTTGATTGCACGTGGGACACTCCCTCCATAATGGCATTCCAAAAGTCAATAAACACCTGTCCAACAAACACTGAACACTAACACAAGCCCACAGCCTGCTTTATATATCCAAGGAATTGATGCCAAGGTACTGTAATAACACATATGTAATTAAAAAAAATCACAGCACATTTTAGCTCAGGAGAAATATCCTAAATATTTGGCTTTCATCCTACTCATTGTCCCAGGCACACAAACATTTTTTCTCTGTATGCTTAATTGAACTCTAGACATATTAAATGCTTAATTCAAATACAACTCTTCAAAATCTATGTCTATAATAGTGTAAATAACTTCACCTTAACCTGAAGGCCTGACAGAGGCAAGTCCATAAAGCAGGACACACGACTCACTGAAAGAAAGATTCATAAGATGTCAGCCTCCCTGCAATTATTCTCCCTATAAGCCCAATTAAGTGTTATCAGTAGAAAAGAAGACAGAGAACACACTGGAATGACATCTTTGTGGTTCAGTAAATAAAACTTGCATTGCAAAAGTATGAGAAATATCAAGGTAAGAGTAGCTCAGAACATGAAAGCTCACATTCACTCCACTGAAGCACAAGCTATATGCATACTCATTGTAGACTGAGAAAGACACCTGCTCCTGGAGTCTGGTTTTACTACCTCTAGTAATTCCACAATAGTCCTATAAACACTTCAGCCTACTCCCTAGCTCTCTTTCTTCCACCAGGACTTGTCCCAAACTTTAGCTGCCTCTGCTGAAGGGTTACCACCTCTCCTGTTCAGTATGGAGCCATGTCTGCCCCAGTGCCTCAGCTACAGTAAACTTGCATCTCCCTACAGAAATCTAATACCTGATAAAAGGGTGTGCAAACAGAAGACTATTGTCACCGTGTTACTGTAAATTTCATTAGCAAATATGGATGTTTTCCTTCAAGTACATTTTATATATTTTATCATTGTAAATTTTCATGCTAGCAGGATATATTTTTTAAAATGAATAAATGTAGTGTTGCTAGAAGATTATTAACAATGAGAAACAAAATGTTTAGTAATCATAGCGTTTCCCCTGTACTTTGCATTTTTAAGCATCATCAAGCACAATGCAATGAAAAAAGATGAATTCTACTATCATGCTGCCAGTGATATACTCATAAAGCACATTTACCCTCCTCTTCAACTTTAATTCCAACATGTGTTTATGATCATTATGGCCCCGTAACAGCAAAGCATTTAAGCTAAAGTCCATCTTTTTTTTTCTTTCAATAAATACAATATCATTCTGCAGTGACTCATTCAGCACCTGAGCATGTGCTAAAGTCAGATATCACTAGAGAGGTCAGATTGCAAGTATGGGGTTTAAATCTATTAAATAATTAATAAATTAAATAATCTATTAAAACGACCGCTTTGTTTCCAATCCCAGCAATCCTACAATGCTGCTACAAATTCATGACTCAGTGAGAACCTAAGAGATTATCTGATGGAGGGGGAGGACTCTCTTGAGGGCTGCAGCAAAGGCAATGGGAAGCAGTGAGACTGGTAAGAGCATAACCCTGAAAGAAAGGTTAACAAGGGCATAAGGCTAACGAGTCTTTGTCACCTGTATTTTGAAAGAAGCCTGATATTTTGGTTGGCCCAGTCCCATATTGGGCTCAATTATGATTTCTGACAGCCTGAACCAGAGTGGTACTCTGGACAGTACAGCTTTGGATAGTGCATGTGAGGACACATCTGTACCCCTGACCCCATAAAGGCATGTTCTATTCTTCTAATACTAGCTAAGTTTTCCAATGTTTTACTGTTAATGATTTATTTCTTTCTTTAAAAAAGGCACCCTTCACATACATCTCTGGAAGTGTGTATACAGTTTCTTTCAAAAACAATCCAATTAGTTGACTGATAGTAAGCTGAAATAGACAATTATAAGAATAATTTCACCCAGCAAAGTATGAACATACTACTATCACCATTTCAGGGAAAATCGTGAACCGTTTTACACCCCAGGGTCAAAAGGTCTACTCTCTGATGGAGAGAAGAAGGAAGCAAATTCCTGAGTAAAGGATCTTCCTGATCTGAACTACCAATTGTTCAAGTCCAGGACCAAAACCTTGAGTTTACCAATGGTTCTGACAGTGCACAAAGACTGTGGATATTTCTTACATAGCTAAGACCCAAACCTGATAGGACTGTTTTGTTTTGTTTTTTTGTGCAGTAATAACAAATGTGAAATTAGTTTTAAAATCTTCTTTAATGTGGCATTTGGATGGATGAAAATTATGGACATGGCTGGGACTACTTTCTGAAATTTTCTGAAAAACATATTTCTTTTTCATGACTATTATATCTTAGACATCTGCCTAAGTTCTTTCTGAAATGTGAGAATTGACTTTGGGAAAGCTCTTGTCTCTATAAAACCTAGGCTAGAATTGAAAATAGCCCAAAGAAATGCTTTTACCGAGTAGTTGGATAAACCATGGAACACTACAAAATCATATAAATATATGGCTGGAATGCATTTTGATAGGTCATCTACCATCCCTCCATGGTGAGTCAGGAGCAAATACATTTAAGTAAACCATGACAGATAACTTTTTAATCTGCTCTTAAATACCTCCAGTGATGGTGTTTCCAAGCCTTACCTTGGAATCCATGGCTTAACTTTAGATTTAGAAGGATTTTTTTGATAACCAACTTAAATCTGCCTTGCCTATTGATTCTTGTCTTACCTTCAGTAGACATGGAAACCAGTTGATCACTATTCTCTTTACAACAGCCCTTAATGAATCTGAAAACTTATTAGAAAGTGTAGAGACCAGATATATTCTGTAGTATCCTTATGGACTCAGCACTCAGTTCAACAGAAAGACACTAAAGGAAGTAAATGATGTGAGACACAGGTCTATTTGGTGTTAATCCAAAGGATAAATTTTGGAGAACCTTTAATTTGCTACTCTCGTATCATACCAATGGGACAAATTCTGAAATTATCACTGACAGGATAATTGCATTGTCCCTGTAATCAATGGCATATCTCCAGTTGACCCAATGGGAGAAATATTAAGATCTGCACTTAGTCATTCCATCAGCAATACTTCCAGCCATTTTATACAGGGTTCACATTTTAACTCGTGTTTCTGCAGTGCTTAGCAGAATGAGATCCTGATTTTGATAGGGATAGCTAAACACTGCTACAATAAAATATCAATTAGGAACAAAATAATGAAGACAGTGGGAGTTTTGCCTCCTGAAGAAATGAGTAAGGACATCTGGATTGGCCCACTAAATGAACTACTGTCAAGGTCTGATAGTCTTTCAAGCACATGCATACTTAATATATCATAAATATCATGTAGAAGACAGATGGGCAGCTGCACATCTCCAGATTTAGTTAATTATACTTAGGCATCTGAATTAAATTTAAGGGTGGATTTAAAATGGGTTCAAGTGCACCCTGAGAATTAATGAAGCCAAGGGTAGAAATTCTGGCAAACATATTACTCCAGGCCCCATGCAGAGTGGAGACAGGAATTGGTTTGGAAAGAGTGAGCCTACCCTGCACAGACTTCCCCAGCAGCAGTTCCAGTCCTGCAGGGATGGTCTTAGCTCCCCACTCAGGCAGGATCCTGGAAAAGGGAGTGATGTCCAAGGGTCAGGTCAGGATCAAACCTGAGGCAGAGCACATGGAGAAGTTCATAGGCAAGTTCCAGGCCAGGACTGAACCAAGGATCAGAGTCTGAGTCAGCTGGCAAAGTCAAAATAAAGCTTGGGGAGCTAAAGTAAGAATGATAATGACAGCCACAAGAGAACCATGCTGTTGCAAGAGCACTTACTGGTACTCCCCTTGAGTTTCTAAAAGGCAGGGAACCAAGAAGCTGCTGACTGTTGGATCCCTTGAGGTGGGACTTCCCATGGTTTTTGTCCACAGTAGAGAATGGAGAATAAGCAGCCTACAGCTGCTGTTGGGTTGCAGTGTGCAGGCGTTTCATGCCTTGCAGCTTCCCAGGCCAAGCTTCAAGAGTGAAGGGGCCTTATGCATTGTGAGTTGGAACCAACGACTGCAGTACTACTCTGGTTTGGCCTGGAACTGGGCCCAGACCCATGGGACAGAAGCTGCCACTGTCATTTGAGAGTTATGTTGACTTATTCTCTAAAACAGCCCCTGCTCTTGGCTCCCACTCCTTACCAGGCAGGGGTTACAATGCTGGGTCTCAGGCTGCTAATGTGAGTAGCCAGTATACCCTGAGCAGTTCAGTATGGCACCTACATTAAGCAGGAGGCTACATTCACGTAAGTCAAACTGTACTAATCAGATCCAAACCAGTCCTACATATGAAGAAAGAGAATGTACATGAAGCTTTGTGTAACTTGTTGCTTCAATATTAGAATCTTTCCAGGTCTTAAATATTGCTAAAATTACTACAAATTGAACATGGCATGTCACTGTTTATAAAATTTAAAGACAAGTCAAAACAACTAAAGAAATCACCCAGAAAAAAGTTTTGCCATAGTCTCAGTGTGATATATTCAGCTGTAGTTTTCAATACCTGTAAAAATACTAAATATAGTTTCTTTATAAAATGAAAGACGCTTTTTCTGGTGCTCACATGCACTAATGATACCCAAGAACAAGAATGGGGGAATATTAGGAAAAAAAATTGGTTTATTTAGAAGAGCAGCAGTCAATACACATGGGACTTCTGTTTGAGCTTGCACATCTCTGTATGCTTCACTACTTTAAAGCCTAATATCACTTGTTATTACACACCATAATTTGCACACAAATCGAGTTAAAAAAAACAAGCAAAAATAGATTTTTTGGATAGGCACATTTCATAATATAGGTATGTGATTCAATATCTGTTAGGTTAGGTAAATGGAAAGCCTCCCTTCAACTCCTGTGAGTTTTAGATCTTTATATGCAGAGATAAATACATGCAATCAGTTTGTATACGGTGTTCCAAACACATGAGCTAATGTCCCTTTGAAACAGGCTTTTCATGTCCTTGGACTAGCAGTTTCCCCTGATTTTGGGAAAACTAGGGCTCAGATAATATGAACTGTTTCAGGATGTAGAAAGAATATTGTCCTGATGTTACCACCAATTTATAACAGATTTACAGAATATGCCTTACAAATTTATTCCTTCATAAATAATGTAACGTTTAGACATATAAAGTTTATCCATCTAGGTACACTCACCTACCATGTACTATAAAGTTTAATATTAATTGAACATTTTAACAATGAACTGCTTGTTGGTTTCTTTTTTGAATTTTAATTTCAATGCAAACAAAATGTACAGAGACAATCAAAAGTACATGTCTGGCAATGCCAAATTCAGCAAAACACTTGAGCATGTGATTATTTTAAGCATGTACTTAATGGACATATACAAGTGCTTATCTTTAAGTACATTTTAAGTGTATTGATAAATAAAGATGGGGATTATTCAGCTGCTTAAAATTAACCATAACTTTAAGTGTTTTGTAGAATTGGGACTAAGTACTCTAAGATCTTCTTGTATTTATGTAATAGGACCTAAAGAAAAGAACATATTTATATATACTACAACAGTAAAGATCCATTTTCTCACCTTTATGTATACCAGCTTTTATAAAAAAAATTACTCCGAGTTTTTTCCAAATGGAAGATATGACAAGACACCATTTAAACAGACTACCCTCATCCCAATATATACAACATTCAAACTCTCAGGCTATGGTTACACTAGAAAATTTGGTCAACAAAACAGGCATTTGTTGACAGAGGTTTTGTTGGCAAAACCCTCCCGACAGTTACTTCTGTTGACAGACATCTATAGCGCAACCGCAGCCTCTGATATCTCAGAGACACCTAGGAGTGCTGGTGGTGTGGGATTCGAGGAGGGCGTCTGCATAGCTGGATACTAACACAGCTACCTCTCCATAGCCTCTTGAGTTAAACTTGTATCTCCATTTCTATAATTCACCAGCCAGGAAATGAGACGTTCTGTATCATGACTCACATTTGGAAAAGGGACATCACATATCTATTTTGTGTTTTTCTTCAGATCTTCTTTACTTTCCCCAACTAAGTATTCTGGAGGAAGGCATGAATAACGTGAACCCAAAGCATATTTGTGTGTGTATACACAGCTAAACATAGCACTTCATGCTTTCAGCCTGCTCTAAAAAGGGGCAAAAGAGTTGCTGCTTCAGGTGAAATAGTGGAATGGGTTATACTGCAAACACATTCACATTTTGTAGGACTTTAAATGTAGATTTAGTAGTGAGAAATTCTGTGCTGAACAAAAACAGCCACTGAAAACTTATTGTAACTCAGAGAGCCAATTATTTTACATAAGGGTCAGTTTCACCTGGAAATAAATGGCCCAATGAATGACTCATCAGAATATATTTATCTGGTTGGCAAATTATTTTTCAACAAGAAAGTATCAACTGAAAGATAGTAAGAAGAAAGTGATTGCTAAGACTATCACATCCTTAAGACAGGTAAAGAAGTGAAAAAAACCCACTAAATTTGGATTCTGCATGTTACTTTTTGTCTTGTGATGACCTCTCCTGGTTGAGCTGTTCCTTAGCGTTGATTCAAGCATTCAGAGACTTTTGATGCCCTTTCTGACTACTAAATCTTTATTAGAAATATATCATATGAAGAATTTATTGATGAGGTTTTGAAAAGATATCCAGCGAATTAAAAAGCAGATGAGTATAAGGGAAGGTTATGAATATTATTGTATTACTTTCTTGTATTCCGTGCATACTTCTTGTACTGAACATCAGACATGCTCCTCAATTCATCTTTGGGTTTGATTTTAACACTTTTGTAATATGATTTTTTCACTCTGACACAGAAGTGGTCAGACTAACTAACAGACATAATTTCAGTGACATAGGGAGGCTTAGTGTAAGTGCAGAGAAAATGAAATCTTGTATTCCAATCTGCTCCAGCTAGTAAAACGAGATGGAGAATGAAAACTCAGGGTCTAATTCTGCCCTTAGTCAAGCTAATGAGAGTTTGGCATATATTTCCATTGGAGCAGAATCAGATAGAGGAGTAAAGGATATAAATCTCTTATGTAAATATTTAGTATATTCATAGTACACCAAACTTACAGTCTGCTCTCTAGAAAAATGTAAAAAGATTAATTATACTCATGTTTCCCAGTAGTGAAACACTGGAGATATTTTTAAAACTTTTAATAGTGGTCTTAAAGCAATAGTTAGGTTAAAAATAGTTGTATGTCAATATTATAAATATCCGTCTTATTTTATGAAGTCTGTAAATCCTCCACAAGAGTTCTCATTTTGATTCCACAAACCAGAACCAAGAAGAAGCAACTGGCTTCTCTTCAAAGAGAAAGTGTGATCATCAATTCAATTTACAGCTGGCTGGAGACAGCAGAATTAAAAACTGCACAATAAATCAGTTTGTATATCAAAGTGTCCAACAGACTACCTGGTTATCAAACAGACACCATTATTTATGGGTGCAAACCCAAGAAGCATTTCACTAGCATTGGGAATGGCAAGTACTATAATGATACTAAACAAAACTGAATGCATTTATCATATGCTATCATATTCATGGTCTTGGTGCTAATACTAAGGGAGACTGATATCTGTTTGTAACCATGTGTTCATTGCCTAAAAATCAAGCCACACTTTACTTTTAGTCAATCAGAAAAAAGTGTGAACTCTATATTCTGCACAAGAAATTCAGTATAGAGTGCTCTTTCTGATTCAGATCACAGATGCTCAAACATCCTAATTATTGACATCTACATCAGTGAATGATTCCTTTTTGTCATTATGATATGTATGCTTTTACAGGCTTGATTTTTTTAAATTATAGTTAATAAAAAAATTGTCAAACTTTTTCTAATGTTAAACATATGCTTACTGTGTAATCAAATACTTTTACAGTTTTAAGATATTGTATGTTGTCTCCCTATTTAATCTTGTAGCAGAATTCTGAATACTGGCTATGGCATTACAGAATACCTATTACCTACAGTTACAGGGAAAATTTATATCCCAAGAACAGAGTTATGGTAACTTAAGTTACTATCCCTTTTTCTGACTATTCCACTTTTGCACATAGACCTATTACTGAGTACAAAGAAATCACATTCAGAGCATAACTGAGATGAACAATCAAGTCAAAAGTAATAATCTTCTGTATGGGTATTGCTCCTGAGGGAAAGGGGAAAATAGCAGAAGCCTATAGCCTGAGAGGCTTAGGATATGGCAGAGTGTCTGCTTTTTATCTCTCCAGTTAAATACATATTATGGTTTAAACATATGGCAAATCCTGGAACAATCACAACATTTTCTTGTTTCAAAACTGACCATATGAAATGGGGGTGGGGAAACAGTGGATCAGGTAAGTACAGTTGTATTCCATATTCCAAACTCAGTAGTTTTTTCCCCCAAAGCCATAAAAGACAGACCCACTTATACCTCCACATAACACATCATTCCAAAACAATTTGCCTCTGAAACAGTAAAACTGTCACACCCCAAAGTGTACCTATCCATAAAAAAGAGACTGATTTCCACAAGTCTTGTTTTCCCGCTAGCACCACAGATCTTGTGTAAGTGCTACAAATCATTTCAGCATCTATTTCACAAATAACATACAAATGACACACTCTCTACACTAGCTACAGAAATACAACAAAATACTTTACGCTGGCGTCTACATGCGAATATTTTGCTGGAAACTAACAGCTCACTGCACCATGACAGGTCTGGTGCTCCCATTGAAATCAAGGAGTGCACTGTCATTACTGGCAGCAGGATCCGGTCCTATCCTATACCAGTGCTTTGCTCTCTTAAGTTCAGATTTCAGCCGCTGATTAACCATTTCGCCAGCACTGCTCACTGCGAGGGCAACGGGTGGTCAGCACCAGCACAACTTGGCTCGTTTTGTGAAGCAAAAGCAAAACTTTACTCGCAAGACACAGCCTCTTGCCCGCGCTCTCTCCAGACAAGCCACCAGCTTTCTCTCTCCCACACAAAACCGCTGGCGAAATTGACCCACATCTCCCCTTTCCCTGTTCCAGATCCGATTCCCCATCCAACTAACTGGGACAAGAGTGTCAAGTTCACACCGCAGACCCAGCCACCTCTCCTACAGCAGTTTCCTACTCCCCAACTTCCAGCCTGAACTACCCCCCAGCATCTTCCAAACCAGCTGCCCCCACGGCTGGCAGAGGGGCGCGCACCCAACAAACCCGGCCAGCCCCAAAGACCGAGACGCCTCCCTCTGGACTCCCCGTGGGAATCTCCCTGCGGAGCGGCAAGTGGGCAAGGCTCTTTGAAAAGGCTACTTACGGGATGCAGGGAGCGCCGTCCTGGCTCTGCAACTGATGCTGCTGAAAATCCAGAGGAAGAGGGCTGCCCTGCAGCCGGCTCGGGGAACCACAGCCATGCTGCCCTTCCCGGCTCCCTTTACTCCTAAGGCCAGGCGCACTTTTTCTTCCTTTCCGCGCTGGTGGATGCGAGGAGGCAATGGAAGCGGGAGGCAGGGTTGCACCTGGGGGTAGAAGCCAAACCCCTCTTCGCCTCCTGCCTCTGGGCTGGGAGCAGCCCCGGGTGAGTCCCGGGACGTTTCTGCGTTTCTTTCCCCTCTTGCTTCCCCAAAGAAAAAGAGCCCTGAAATAAAAACGAGGCGCGGGAAGTGGCCGGCAGCAGGCAGGCAAAATAATCAAACGTGCAGTAACAGGGCGAGGGGAAGAGGGAGCTAAGACGTTGGTGGTGCTAATGCCGCCGCCACTGCAGCTGGCTCCTTCCTTCTGCATAGAGCGGCGCTACTGCGAGAAGCTCCCAGCCCGGGTATATATAGCCGGCGCACAAGCACTCCCAGCCCCGGAGCCGAGAGCGCGCGCGCGCGCGCGCGCCCGCCCCGCCACAGCCAGAGCGGCTCCCGCTGCAGAGGCGGCGGCTCCTCTCCCAGCCGCACCACAGCGCGCGCTGGAGGGGGAGAACCCTCCGTTCCGCTCCGCTTCGCCCCTTTCCCCGCCTCCCGCTCGCGCTCTCTTCCCGCCCCTGCGCCGCAGAGCCAAAGCGAGAGGAGCGAGCGCCAGCGTTCGGGGCCACGCCGAGGGGAGGGGGCGCGCTCGCTCAGCCCCCGGGGCGGCTGTCCGTGGTGCTGAAGTTGGGCGCTGCGCTTGACGTGCGACTCCTCCCTGCCGGCCTCCCTTGCCTTCCTTGGGCCAGGCCAAGAGACGCGGGTGGCAGTCCGCCTTGCCCCTTCCCGCTCTGCTCCCCTTCGCGCGGAGATGGTACAGGCCTCCAGCCTCCCGGGATCCCCAGCAGGCCAGTCTTCCGAGCGGTCCTAGTTCGGAGGGGCTGAGCACCACCCTGCCTGCCAACAGAGCTGGGAGCCCTGCAGCGGCCTTCAATGCAGATGTTCTGAGCGTGGAATTACCCAGCGCTCAGTGTGTGCCAGGCTGAGCACCTCTGGGCTTGCTGTATCTGCTCTGAATGTTAAAAAAAATGGTGAATCCCCAGCACCTCTTTTCTTACCAGTTAAACACTGGAAAACTCTCTCTCTCACACACAAACACAGGCACACATACTTTTAAACTAACATTAAGGGTTTTTTTTTGTTGTTATGATTTTGGTTGTTTCCTCCGTCCCCCCAATCACCAAGGAGGACAATTCTCAGAGCTTGAGCTCTACCTGTTATACAGTTTGAAATGCTGCCACTCGAATGCATAATCAATGAAAACCAAACTATATTGCTCTTTAGACAGGAAAAAATAATGAGCAGGTGCATTATTCATGTTTCAAGTGATGGGACAAAGAAAAGTGAAATCATTCGTTTACCAAATATTATTCTATAAGCTCTAGAAAAGAGTGAATAATGGTTGGGAGCAGAGAGAAAACAGAATGTAAAAGTTATTTTTGGCATTCTTCTGTGAATAAATTATCAGAGTTAAATTATATGGTATGACTTAGTCACCCAACAGTGCCGGCATTTGCTGTTACCTGGCGAGATAGAAGTAGCTAATCAAATTCTTAGGCTGCCACTTCCCTTAGAGTACTTTGTAAATTCAAGCTCACTCCCACTATCTTTCAGTAGCTGCTATGTGCCTAAATCTGAGGCCCTTTGGTAGTCCTGACCTCAATTTTATATGTAAATTATGTTCTGCAGAGAGAATTGACGCCTAATGATTTGAGCCCAGGACTAGGGCTGAGGAATTCCTGAGTTCAAGTATCGGCCCTTACACAAAGTTTAATATTTCTGCCCAAACTTTTCCCACATCCATAGAAAATGGCTATTTGTCTTGTATCGATATTCTTGAATCAAATTATTTATGTTTGTGAAGAACTTGGTATTTAAGATGTGTATACCTATAAGAAAAACAACTCTTACAGAAATTTCTCCTAATTTCCTGCAACCTCCTGATCCCTATACCTTTCACACATTGCTTTTATTATTATGAAATTTTAGGCATAGGCAAGTTTGTTGGGAGAAATCAAATAATAATTCATCCAACATTATCAAAATTCAAACTGATTCTTTTTTGAAGTTTTATTACCCTCTTCCTGCTTCAAAACTCATTTTTCACTGGTTCCTATCTAGACCAGAAGCAGGACTAATATATCATGAGAAACACTACTTGCTTGTATCTCTGGTAAAAAGGAAAACACCAGGAGTAATTATACTGGAACCAATGGGTCAATTATCATGAATAAGGTAAGGAAAGCATAGGTCAGCCCTTATGAGAGTTGTACATCATCAGTTAATGCAGTGTTTAGGCAAGTCAAAATTGTATTATTTGTCAGGATAGAGGACCAATTGCTGTGGTAATTTGTTATGATTAGATGTACAATCAAATTGTTGTGATGTCAGAAATGAGAATGCATCATTTTAAATATTAATTATGTTTTCCTTTTCATTTAATGAATTATGCATAGCAGCTAGAATTAGCTTTGGTGGGGGTCCGCAAATGGTTTGGAGGAGGTGCTTGTGGGGCCACATTAATGAAAAGGTTGGGACCCACTTCATTAGGTCAAATACTGACGTCAGTAAAAGTTACAGGTGCTCAATGTTACTGTAAATGTGGGTTATAATTCCATCTATTAATACTACTTAGCAATGGAACAACTTTCATCTGAGATTTTAAGGACATGTTAAAACTTCACTAGTGCATATTATAATAACGTAAAACATATTTGAAAACAATCTGGCTGGCTAAGAGCAAGTCTACTAAAAAGAAAGACAGTCATTCACAAAAGGAAGAAGTTGACTGTTAATGGATCTTAACAGTAATGACTGAAAGCTTCTTCATGGTCTGACACCTTGAGAAGTGTCTTAAATAATTGGTTGGCCCCTTCATGTCCATAATGGGATTGTTCCTGATTGAAACCTTCTATTTGCAACAAAGGGATGTGGTAATTTTGTTTACCACAGCCACATCTAGATCCAACAAGGTGGTTAATGTTGACTAAAATCTTTGATACAAAAAAGTTTAAAAGTCCTGAAATTATTTTATACATATGCAGGCTACATCTACACGAGAAGCATCTGTCATCAGAGGTAATCATTGGAAGGGATTTCTTGGGAGAACTTCCATCAACAGATTGCTTCTACACATAAAAGTAGATCAAAAAAGGAATCCACTCTATCGACAGAGAGCAGCCAGACTGCCTGGCCCTCTCTCAACAGAACAGCTGATGGGAAGCTCTGAAAACAGGGCTTCCCAGTGAACCAGAAGCACTGTCTCTTGACAGAAGGGCCCAGGAGCATCTACATGGGTGTTTTGTCAAAAGAACACTGTTGAGAGAGGCTTTATTCCTGAATGGGGAGAGGTATAACACTGCTGGTGGATGAGCCAGGTTTTGTTGACCAACTGTTGACAAAATGCATTTTGCGTGTAGACGTTCTGCAGTTTTGCCCAACAAAAGCCCAGTTTTGCTAGGAAAAGCATCTTATGTAGATGTAGCCACAGAGAGAGAGAGAGAGAGAGAGAGAGAGAGAGAGTGAGCCTGAGCCTGAGCCTGAGCCTGAGCCTGAGCCTAAGCCTAAGCCTGACAGATATTTAGAAGTTTTGTGTTTTACAGTGACTCTTTTTTAGCTGGTATTCAATCTACTGGAATTCTCAAACAATTGGCGCCAGGTGCCATTGTGGCACCTAGGCCTCCTCCTCCAGGAGACTGCGCTGTTTGTAGCTGCCTCCCCATTTTAATCCTCTCCTGCCCATTTGTTATGGGTAGAAGAATCCAGCTGCTGCCTAGGAAGTGGCACATACCTGTTGGCCCTCAGCAATGGGGCAACCCTGAACCTGTGGGCCAGGAAAAGGCTTCCACACCGAGAGGAGGTGCTGCGTTATCCGGATGGGGCAGGCTACTCCAGCTGGTCTGGGACCCTGGGGGCCCCCAGGAGTGCCCCAAGTGTGTGGCTGTGCTGAGGCTGCAGGCAGTTGGAGAGCAGCATGCTGAACTCAGGGGAGGGGAAGAGCCCCACCATTCAGGGCATGCATGACAGGAGCAGAAGCAGCAATGTGAGGCCCCGTCATGGGCTGCTCAGGAGAAGGAGGTGCCAGGGAATGAGAAGGGCAGCCTGACAGTGCAACTGGCAGTGGGAAGAGCTGCTACACTGGCTGAGCTGCAAGTGGGAGGAGCTGTTCACTTGCCACAAGGTGGAGAAGGAGCCAAGTGAGGCTACTGTGCTGCAGCAGGAGTGGGGTGAGGACCCCTTTCAGGTAGGCACAGAGCTGTGTCAGGGACCGGGGGAGACACCTTTCAACCATCAGGCACATTTGAATATCTGGCAGCCTCCCAGTCCTGGCGGTGCTGGATATGAATGATTTTACTGTACATCAGTGAATGGGATCTGAATAGTCATGACAAGTTGCTAGAGAAAAAGTTGGGGGTCAATGGATGGAGCCAGAGTTACAGCCAGAGTCAGAAATCACAGTCAAGAGGTCAAAGCCAAAGACTTGGTACCACAGCAAGAAATTAGAACTAGAGCTCAGGACCGTTTACCTGAAGGGATGTAAAACAGTGACTACAATTGATCCATGGCAGGATCAGGACTGGGAACAAGTAGCTGCTACACCTATCAGAGGTACAGACAAATACTTTAAGCAGTCAATGAACTGCTACTTATGATGCTGCTGGGTTTAAGATATGATTGTTGACTCTTCCAACTAATCAGGCAGCATAGTCCATGTTACAGAGTCCATATTTCAGACCAGGTGCAATCTGTAGGCTGCCCAGAGACTGGCTCTGCTGAAGACCCTGACTCCTGGCACTGTCATTCAATTTATCCATCGTGACGTATTAACTCTTAAAATCATAGCATCATAGAAATGGAAGGGACTTCTAGCAGTCATCAGGTCCTGTCACACAGACTCTTGGCAGTACCAAACACCATCTAGTTCATTCCTGATGGATTTTTATCTAATCTTCTCTTAAAAATCTCCAATGATGCAGATTCCACAACCTCTCGAGGTAATTTATTCCAGTGCTTCACCACCCTGGCAGGAAGTTTTTCCTAATATCGTAACTAAACGTCCCTTCCTGAAGTTTAAGCCCATTTCTTCTTGTCCTAACATCAGAGATTAAAAAGAATCATTTTCTCCCATCTTCTTGTACCAAATTTTTAGGTATTTGAAAAGGGTTATCATGTCTTCTCTCAGTCTTCTCTTTTCCAGATTAGACAAACTTTTATTTTTTCATTCTTCCCTCATAGGTCATGCTTTCTAGACCTTTAATCATCCTTGTTGCTCTTCTCTAGACTTTCTCCAATTTGTTCACATCTTTCCTGAAACACATTGCCCAGAACTGGACATAATACTCCAGGTAAGGCTTACTTAGTGCACCGTAAAGCAGAAGATCTACTGTCCTTAGTGAATTTCATCTTACTTACCTCAGTCCACTTCTCCAATTAGTCCAGATTATTTTGAATTTTCATCTCATCCTCCAAAACACTTGCAGTTTTGTGTCATCCACAAACTTTCTAAATATACCCTCTAGTACACCATTATCTAAATCTCTGATGAAGATACTGAACAGAACCAGACCCAGAACTGATCCCTGAGGAACCCCATTCATTATGCCCTTCCAGCACAAATGAATAACATGAATACCTCAAAATGAGTTTAAGCACAACACTGCTGTTTTGAAGGAATGGTGAAGAACCAATAGTGACACACATCACAAGCACAGTTAAAAGAAAGAATGATTCACTGTAATGAGGTAACACAGATGGAAGATTTGATTAAACCAAAATTCTCAGGTAGTCCTGTATCCCAAAGCTCACCGACCTCTCTCTTCAGCACAACACCCTTCACATCTTCAGTAGTAGAGGGAAAACCTTGGTTCACAGGTAGATTCAACTGTAGATGAATTAGATTTCTAAAGGGGAAAAAAACCTTGCTACACACAAATAACTTTTGTTGAGCTTAATGGGAATTGCAGACACAAGCATACATTGACGATTGAATAAATGTTTGTGCATTTACGAAGGGTGTCAAGAATTGTCTGTTAAATTGAATTAATTCTGAACAGGGCTATATATACACAGTATACAAATGATAGTAGACAACAGTATCGGAAAGCTGGACAATGCAATTAAGAACTTTAAATATTTGTTGAGGCTAAATGTGGCAGTCGTTTTCAGGAAAGACACCCAGTGAAGTCAATGGAAACTTTGGCTGGGTGAGAACTAAAGAGGAAAATGAAACAAAATTAAAATGTCTGACTCTGAAGAGGAAATAAAGTGTTGCTCAGTTGTCTTCACCAATACTATTTTATTTGCATATTTCTCTCTTTTATGTTTTTGGTTAGCAAGATCCCCTTGAAAGTCAGATCTGAAAAGTATCCATATCTGAATTCTACCCCAAATATCTGTGACGGTATATTTAAATACGTCACACAGAAAGGATACGTGTAACATATTTCAACCTCTGATCCCAGAAAACTATGTTTACATGCATAGAATTATCACTCCATAAAAGGGAAATATCTATTATAAAGGATCCTTGGAAATATTAATAACAGAAGTTGTTCTTTAGGATTGTCTGTGAAGAAGCATTTTTAAAGTCAGAGATGAGTGAGGCATAGGGGAAAAAAAGATAGGGGTACATACCTCCTTTTGTGTGTATGCCTGTAAAAATGTTTACTTTTTCTAGAGGCTTAAGGAAAAGAAGTCTTCATAGAAGTTGTCTTTCTTCACCTTCCCAGTGTATGTAAAGGGAGGGAGAGAGCTATTCCGTAGAAGAGAGACCCTATCTTCATGCAACTGAAGAGACAGTGTGTGAGCTGGCATTTGTGAATGGTCCATACACTCTGGCATGCTCACTTTTATTTTCTTTATATAGCAAGCTCTGTTAAGCTAACTTTACACATAAAATTATGTGTTTCCTTCCATTCTTGTACATGCCTTACAGCCAAATTTTCCAACACCAACATAGGACACATATCACCATGCCCAGATTTTCAACAGTGCTGAGCCCCCATTTTAGTAAAGCAGGTTGCTGAGACCCCTGTACTTTTCCCACTCAAGACACTTATTTAAAAAAATTAAATAGGGACTTAGGACTCTAACTTTAGACTCCAAAAGTAAGAATAAAGGAAAGTATTTGGAAATGCCACTTAGGAAAAATTATTTTTGAACTGTATTTTGTTCCAAAATGCCAATAGTTTCCTTTGTTCTCCTAAAAAGGAAACATTGCTCCCATGTGCATGTAGATTTGAGAAACTGACAATTTCTATTGACTTAAATAAGGATTTTTACCTTGAGGTCCTTACTCACTCAAATGAACTAACTGAAGCTTCATCTTCTTGTTTCCACTGTGCAGGTGAAATTCCCATTGAAAGCAGTGGGAGTTTTGCCTACATATTACATACGGTAAAGGATTTATTTTAGGATAAAGCATAAATAGTATAAGCTCAGATCAACAGTCATCATGTAGATCCTACAGATCATAAGGTAGTTTATCTAAACTAATTATGTAACTGAATTCCATTCTGAAATATTTAAGAAATTTTTAAAATGTGGGTTAATTCTTGCTATATTTTGCCTACTATAGATAGCTATTGCTACTATGTTCCTGGGTGGAATGGGGAGAATCGTAAGCTTTGATCTGGAAACCTAAAACGTTCTCTTTCTCAGCTAATCTGCTGCATCATATACATGCTCATTTTTATACTCTATAGCCACGTCTACACGTGCACACTATTTCGAAGTAGCAGCGGCAACTTCGAAATAGCGCCCGTCACGTCTACACGTGTTGGGTGCTATTTCGAAGTTGAAATCGACGTTATGCGGTGAGACGTCGAAGTCGCTAACCCCATGAGGGGATAGGAATAGCGCCCTACTTTGATGTTCAACGTCGAAGTAGGGAACGTGTAGACGATCCGCATCCCGCAACATCGAAATAGCAGGGTCCTCCATGGCGGCCATCAGCTGCGGGGTTGAGAGACACTCTCTCTCCAGCCCCTGCAGGGCTCTATGGTCACCGTGTGCAGCAGCCCGTAGCCCAGGGCTTCTGGCTGCTGCTGCTGCAGCTGGGGATCCATGCTGCATGCACAGTGTCTGCAACTAGTTGTCGGCTCTGTGTATCTTGTGCTGTTTAGTGAAAGCGTGTCTGGGAGGGGCCTGTTAAGGGAGCGACTTGCTGTTGAGTCCGCCCTGTGACCGTGTCTGCAGCTGTGCCTGGCACCCTTATTTCGATGTGTGCTACTTTGGCGTGTAGACGTTCCCTCGCGGCGCCTATTTCGATGTGGTGCTGCCCAACGTCGACGTTGAACGTCGAAGTTGCCAGCCCTGGAGGACGTGTAGACGCTATTCATCGAAATAGCCTATTTCGATGTTGCTACATCGAAATAAGCTATTTTGATGTAGCGTGCACGTGTAGACGTAGCCTATGTTTCATATTCTTGAGAGTTGCCACCTTGTGAGTAAAGACAGAATTGGGGCAATAGTGAACTGCTTTTTCAGTTAATAAACTTTCTGTTTTCAAATTGCCAAAACCAATTACATTAAGTTTACTTTCCAGATTGGGGCTTTCCCTTCCATTCTTTGTGCATTTAGGGTGAAACCCTTGCACCAAAAGGAGTTTGTTTGTTTGTTTGTTTTTTCATTAAGCTCAATAAAAGAAGGATTTTACCTCTGTATCTTCCACATAAGTGGGAGTTTTGGATATACAAAGAAAGCATTATTAGGTCTTTCTAAAAACCCAGCATTTGTAGCTGCCTCCCTGTTTTACTCCTGACAGGAATAAGGGGATTTTGAAAAGTGTGGGGTCCTTTTGAAAAAGACCCACATGTAGCCGAGCTGCGCACTATCAAAAGCAGCACTTTCAAAGTGCTGCGGCTGGCAGCATGCTAATGAGGAGTTGAATAATCATTTCAGCACCTCATTAGTATCCTCTGATTTGTCCAGTAGCATGGCCATTTAGAAGTTTTGGCCAAGTGTGGCCACAGTCAAAATTTTGAGGAGTAAACGGACTTCGAAGTAGCCCAGGCACTTTGAAGTACCAGCTGGTTAACCATGGCTACACGCAAGCCGGCACTTTGAAGTCTGCCACTTCGTAGTTGCTGCAGGGGAGAGTTAGCTTAATGAAATACTGCATATGCAGCATAGCACTCCATCAGTAATCTCCCAACACCCTACTTACCATCCTCCCTTTGAAGTTGGGAGCTAGTGTAGACACAGACTTCATGTTCTCAGAACAATGATCATATCTTAATAGGGAGACTGCATACTAAAATAGGCAGCTGGAAATGTGAACAGAGCCAGATGAATTTGACCAGCCAGCTGTCTGAAACCTGACAGTGGTCTACAGACCACAACCTGGGAATCTCTTTACCAGAGGATTAGCAAACATTGTAAGTGGCAGGTTTAAAATAGTGATTAATTTGAAATAATTTGTGTTACCAGCTATCTAGCTTCATTATCCACTCAGTACATTTTGTAAGGGATTAAAGGGAGGTTAGCAAAGTACATTAGAGTGACTGAAGCATAAAAAGCCATTTAAGTAATAAATAAATATTTCCTTCATTTTAACATTGTTCGCACATCCATCTCCATTACCATGCTAATCAACCATAGTAATCTGCCTGTCATAAAGAGCACACATATCCATGAAGACAAAAATACTGTTAAATATCATTTACTCTATATTATAATCTTATGAGGGTCAAGACCCCTCTTGAATCATGTTTCAGATTTTTTTCCATGCAATTATTATGCTAAGACAGTTTGCTTTATTGGTACATGTGAATGTATAGTACATAATTCTCCATCATAAATCAAGCACTCCTTATTATGTGTCTGTACATCATGCAGCACACTGAGGCTCTACTCCAGACATAAGTAATGAATATAAATGAGTATACACAAAGAGGCAAACCTAAGACCACAGTTTTGCTCTTCTCCACTTTGTACATTTCTAAACTTCTTTTTTCATATCGTTTATAATCTCTGACAAAACAACTTGGCCGAAAACACTCCAAAGTTAATTGTTCATTTGCTGGCCTTGGCAAACTTTGACAACCACTTTTAACATGGGGATTGTTAAATAAGATTTACATTATCTTCAGAGAGCCAACATAGCCTAAGAAGGCATAATGACAGCTTAGGCATCAATGAGGCTTCTGAGCTGTGCATGAGCTTCAGCAGAGTTTCTCAGTTTGGTCTGATCAGACAGGTACTCAATGGCTGTGTCTACACTGTGAGATCAATTCAAATTTCTTAGTATCAGTTTTGTAATTCTGTAATTTATAAGTTTGCATTTGACCATCCTCAGCACCCCACATGCTCCTCACAACTTCGACTTATTGCTGCCACACTCAGTTGGCAAACATCAAGTGTTGCAGTAGTGCTTTGTGGGAACCTATCCCACAGTTCCCTCATCCCCGTAGCATTCTGGGTATGCTTGCTGGTGTCTGACATCATCTTACCACATTGCATTTTCCTCACTCCCCTCCTATAGTAAACAAACATCCATTTGCCCCATTGTAAGGAAGGAAAAGTATGGCATCCGCAGAGATAGCAAAAAACTTTGCAGAAATCTCTTTCTTCTGTAGCTGAATTCTCCAGTGGCCATCTACTCAGTGCCATCTAGTCAACATCACGGAGGATGCCTCTTTTGAAAGAATGGCCCATCTATACACATTTTCTTCCCTAAAATTCTTTTGGAAAAGGGAACTTATTCTGATCCAGGACCAGCAGAGTGCTTCCAAAAGAAGTGCTACATTCATTCAATTTACTTTTGAAAGAATGCGTTTTGTGTGTAGATGCTCCATGACATTTTTTGAAAAAGCCCTGGCTTTTGATATATCTTTTCGTAGACACGGTATATGTTCTATTTATAGGCATCAGTATTATCTGTCTCTATATTGCCATTCATTTACAAGTTTGGAATAAATCAATTTCTTCTGAGATAAAGCCATTTTCCTTCTTCATATATACACTCTACATGGTACTACATGTTGAACCTGATGGGACATTTTCTCTGCTTACTGGGCTCTTAGAAGACATTTATGGAGTTAAATAGAGTTAAATAACAGCACAGAACACTGAGAGCTGGGATTACTAGTACTACTACTAATGCTTGTACTCCACATGGAGAATAAGTCATTTACAAGTCTCCTCCACATCACTCTGTCTTGGGACAAAACTTCTAGCTGGCTCCAGCAGTAGCCCAGCTGTTGTCCTTCAACCTCAGTAGACCTTCTCCACATTGTCCAAGGTCTTTCTCTTTTGCACTTTCCCTGGGGGTTCCAGGTGAGAGCTTGACAGACTATGCTGAATGATGATTTTCTGAGAGTGTGGCCTAGCCATCCCCACTTTCTTCTCTTGATTTCAATGTCAATTGGCTCTTGTCCTGCTCTGCTCCTAAGCTCCTCTTTTGTGATGAAGTCTTGCCATTTGATGTGAAGGATGTACCTCTGGCATTTTTTATGAATGTCTGTAGCTTGTGATTTGAAGACTTTTTAGAGCCAGGACTGGTGGCTGTAAAAAAAACTTTATGGGACTACAGGAAACTTGGCCACACTGATAAATGGACACCCAGTAACTAAAATTATGCCAGCCCACTAATGTTGCCAGACGAGAGACTACCTGATTAGAGAGGGTCAACCTGTACTGATGTGAGGGAGTATATTTGGCCATCATGCTTCTTCAGGCCCATTAAAGACACCTGATTCAGCAAATAACAAAAATGAATCAACAACTCAAATTCCTAATCTTATCCTAGCTGTTATTTATTTAAATAGCATGATAAGATTGCACTTGACATGACAAGATAATGTTCCACTTATACTCATTTAGAGTTTGTCTGTTAATGTTTAATGTTTTGGTTAAAAAAAAAGGTAATGTTCTCATGTCTATATGCTGGTACTATTGATGCACTTCATATCACTTTAATGAACAGATGCCAGTTCCTTTTATGCAGGACCCAAGATTTCAAAACATCAACCCAATATTTAATCTCCATGAAACTCCCAGTAGGTAGTAAATATCACATCCATGAACACAAATCCTGGAAATTCCAATTTTAAGCCAGCAACAGAACCCAGGAATACTTTCTTTGAGATACTGACATTACAGTTTTTGAAAACAAATCAACAATTATTGAAAGATTTATATTTTTAAAACTGCCATCATCATACCAGTCCAAGAATTCACCATTAACTGTTTGTTTTATTAATACTAGTTTATGGGTGAGATACAGATATAGTGTAAACAGACAAATCATTATGGCTATGGTTACACTACTGTGCTCTGTCAACAGAAGTCACTGCTGGAGGTGATTTCTGTCAACAAAGTGCAGCCACACACAAAAGCCAATCAGAAGAGCACTCCGCTGTTGACAGAGCAAATGGACTGCCTGGCTGCTCTCTCAACAAAGCAGGCGTCCGGAAGCACAGCAGACAGGGCAGGCATTGTGCTGGATGCCCTGTCTGTTGAGAGAGGCCCCCTGGTGGTTGTTACACAGCTGTTTTGTCAATTAAATCTGTTGACAGCATTGTTATGCCTCGTGGCTGAGAGGCAGAATGCTGCTGGTGAAAGTGCTGAGTTTTGTCGACAAACTGTGGACAAAATGACAAAATTTATTTTGTATGTGAATGTTCCACCGGCTTTGTCAAAAAAACTAGGGTTTTGTTTGCAAAATTTGCCAGTGTAACCTGCATCTACAAGAGCAGAATAATGGGAAATCCAAAAATCTGAAAAAGGAATGTAATAACTGAGACTGAAAAAGATTCTGTCATTTCCTGCAATGAAAATATGGCAGCTTTCTAGGTGACCTAAGTGAACGTGTCCCAGAAATTATCATATTGATGTTTATCTTAAATTCAAATAAGTTCTAGAGTGATTGCTTTAAATTCAAGTAATTTGTTTAGTAATATAGGCTATGTATAGACTGCAGGGCTTTGTCAATAAGCCTTTGTGTCAGAAGACATCTTGTGATAAAACTTTTGTTAACAGAGCATATCCAGACACCAAAGCACATCAAAACAGAAATTTGCTCTCCCAACACAGAGGCTACATCTACACTAGCGAAAAACTTCAAAATGGCCATGCAAATGGCCATTTCGAAGTTTACTAATGAAGCACTGAAATACATATTCAGCACCTCATTTGCATGCAGGTGGCCACGGCACTTCGAAATTGATGCGGCTCACTGCTGGGTGGCTCATCCAGACAGGGCTCCTTTTCAAAAGGACCCCAGCTACTTCGAAGTCCCCTTATTGTGAGCAGATGGGAATAAGGAGACTTCGAAGTAGCCAGGGTCCTTTTGAAAAGGAGCCCCGTCTGGACGAGCTGCGCGGCTGCAAGCTGCGTCAATTTCGAAGTGCGGCGGCCGCCCGCCTGCTAATGAGGCACTGAATATGTATTTCAGCGCTTCATCAGTAAACTTCAAAATGGCCATTTGCATGGCAATTTCGAAGTTTTTGGCTAGTGTAGACACAGCCAGAGTGGCCAGACAGCCTGGCTCCTCTCTTGGCAAAACAGACACCTGGAGGCAAGTCATCCAGGGTTGCAGGTCACCAGTTCCTTCTGACAGCCAGTGCCAGAGCCTTGCTGAGAAGTGTGCTTAAAGGGACCCCCTCCAGACAGTGGTTCCCTGCCCCTGCTGCAGGCTTGCCTACCTCCAGGAGGGACAGCTGAGCTCTCACAGTGCCCACTGTGCTTGCCCTGCATTTGTGGGCAACACAGCTGGTCCCTGGGTGTCATGCACCTGGAGCTGCCCCTGGGATTGTGATGGTCCCACACAGACATGCTGTGGCTTGTGCTGAACTTTCTGGCAGCTGCCTTCCTGTTCCTCAGTGATCTTGACCCTGGGATCATCTTTGGGACCATTGTGCTGGTTGTAGAAGCTACACACTTGCATCCACCCACCACAGTGCACAGGTGGCTCTGGAGGCACCACACCAGTTTAGACAGGTGGGACTGGCTGGTCATGGACCAGTGGGACAAGCAGTGGATCCAAAACTTCTGCATGAGGAAGGCCATCTTCTTGGAGCTCTGTGCCTGGCTTGCCCCTGCCCTCTGGAGACAGGACATGCAGCTGCCACCCACCATCCCTATGGAGGAGCATGTCACAACTGCCCTCTGGAACCTTGCCACCTCCCCAACCCCGATGTCTACTGGTTGGTGGGCAACCAGTTTGGTGTAGGGAAGTCCACTCTCAGGGCCTTCATCTTGGAGATAATGCATTATCGGCCTGCAGTCCCTGCACTGGGGGAGGATGATCCACAAAAGGGGGACCCTTGGGAAGCCAGGTTGGGGGGTTTCAGGGTGGAGGTGGGGTGGGGGAAGCTCCATCCTTGAGGGATCATTCCATCCCAATCTCACATGCCTTCATGTTCCGCTGTTCCAGCCTGTGCCAGAAGTTGGAGATGGGTGTATTCTTACCCTGCCATGAGCTAGCTGTTGGGGATATGCAGATACCAGTCTGCATTGTGGCAGATGCAGCCTAATTCCTCTTCCTATGGCTGAGGAAACCATATGCCAGACAGCTGGACCCCAGCAGGGAAAAAATTCAATGAGCACCTGAACTGGGCCAGGCTGCAGAGTGAATTCAGCTTTGGCTGCCTCAAGGCATGGTTCAGGTGCCTTCTGACCTGCTTCAATGTGGGAGCATGCAATGTCCCCGAGCTTGTGGGAGCTTGTTGTGTCCTGCATAACACCATGAAGGAGAAGGGGGAGGCCTTCCTCCTGGAATGGAGGGCAGATGCCACTTGTGAGGGGTGAGCCTATGAACAGCTGAGCCCATCTGTTAGGCCCATCCACCAGGTCCATCAGGATGGGGTGTAGATCCAGAAGGCCCTGAGGGAGAGCTTCTCCCAAGGACCCCAGTAGCCCTCCCTAGGGCTCTCCCATTGGTGGCCTTGGGATCATAGCCCTAGTCTGTTCCCACTACAATCCATTCCCTTGCTCCTTCACATCTCCTAAACTTGGCCATTTGAAGGCTTGGGACAAAGGGTGGGAGCCTCTCAACTCAGACATATGCAGCACTTCATTAGGCGAAATCTGCCCCGTGGCAACTTCAAAGTGTCAGACTTTGAAGTGCTGGCTTGCGTGTAGCCGCGGGTCAGCCATGGGTACTTCAAAATGCCTGTGCTACTTCAAAGTCCCTTTACTCCTCAAAATTTTAACTACACATAAGCCAGCACTTCAAAGTTTGACACTTCAAAGTTGCCGTGGTAGATATTTAGCCTAATGAAGTGCAGCATATGCACCACAGCACTTCATTAGTAATCTCCCTACACCCTAATTACCATGCCCCCTTTCAAGTCGGGGGCTAGTCAAGACACAGCCATAGTGTAAGAAACACTGAGAAGACTGGAGAAATAGGGGAATGGCATGTATGTCCAAACTCAAAGAACAGCTCTGAAGTGGATCCACGGCACTATTTCTGTCCCATGGTTATTCACAGGCAGTTGGATGGAGCACTGGAACTGACGTGAATAAGGACCAGGTTGGAAAGTATTATGTGATGTACGTGCTCTTGGTAATTTCTCCCAGCAAATGTGGTCTAAAGTTGAACTGTCCTAATAAAAAATACGTGTAAACTGCTCATCATGAATACCTAAAAGCAATAAAAATATTCACAGACCAACTAGCAGAGAACCTCAGACAATATGTCTGAAAACGATGGACAAACTATTGACCACAAAATTTCAAATAACAACACAATCCTTTGGACATCTGCTAGACTACAAGCACTAGCTTTTAAATACCTGCTTTTCTAATGAGACACTGCTCCATCCATCTTGGATGGTCAGTTTGGAGGTCAGGACAGGCAACTTGTGTCCTTCACGTGGCAGCTAAGTAATCCCTTCTGCCTGTTTTTGGAGGCAAGATACATACAACCCACCACTCAATCCCACCAAGTCCTGTACAAGCTGAGAATAACCATTGAAAATTCTTTAGCAATGCTGGTATACATGTTACTTCCAGGTGCATTTGGGCAGTAGGCAAAATGCATGACTAACATACACAACAACAATATAATAAACTAAATTTAGTATTTTTTTCCATTTTAATTAATCGGTTCCCACTGCATGGAGGGCACAGGAATTTGTGAGCAACAAACCAAGCGAACCCCACCCAGGATCTGACCCGTATTTGTATGCTGCTCAATAAGTGTACAATCCTGCTATCATTTGTAGCTCATAACAAAATCCCCATTGACTTCAGTGTGAGCAGCACTGGTCCTATGATCTTGCAGTGTGTTGTTTGGTTTTGCTTGTATCCCCCTGCTCTGCTTCGTTATAGCATTTGCAGAAAATTTTCTTTGGTGATGACTGATTGGAGGGGATGTGATCAGTGTTCATGTTGAACTCCCTGACAGTACCCAGCCAGGGAAACTAATGATGCAGCCAGCAGACCAAACTGGGAGATGAAACCTTGCTGTTTGCCTCCTGAGGCACACTGTACATGCACTAAGAAGAAGACTAACCAGGTCTAAGAGAAAATTTTGAAAGGGGTCAGGAGTTCTTTAGTTGAAGTTCTGTGACTGAACTAACCAACCTGAACAATTCCTCTTTGAATAGTTGTGTCTGGAAGCACACTACATGAAGCTCCGTAAAACAAAAAATCTTTCTGAGACACAAATCTGCAAAGAAGAAAAAAAAAGCTCCTTTACACAGGGAAAGAGGCACATCTCCAATGTTTCAGTTCTAGATGAGACCAGTCAACTTAATATTGGCTGTAACTGCCACTCTCAGAAGCTGAAACCTTTTTAAATTTCTGGTGAATGGAAAATGTGAGAAATTGTTACCTGCTTGTGAAAACAAATGTCATAATAATTTTCACTCAGATCCTTAAAGCCAAAGGCTCCCTAATTAGTGAAAGCAGGGATAAACACATCAACAGCATTGGGTACTGGCTTTTAGAAAGAAATAATTAAGCTATGCACATAGCTAATACAGAAAGCTTACTGTTTTAGGAATGCAAATATAGTGCTCAAACATAATTATCTAACCAAGAAGAGAGGGAAGCTGGACAAATGAATCTTTGTAACAGAAATACCTTTAGCTAAAGAACTCTTGACTCCTTTCAAAACTTCTATTTAAATTCACAGATTCAGTCCATTGGCTTGTGTTCTACAAATACTACAGGGAAAAAGCCAGATAACCAAAGGGATGTAGCCATGCAAGGGGCTTAGCTCCTTCTGCCAGATCTTCTTAGTAAAATCATCACCTTTCAATTCAAAGAACTACAAGACTTAACTTCTCCATGCAAACAATAGATATTTTTACCCTGTTATCTTTTACTTGGTGTTCCAGCTGAGCACGTTTCTGAAACTAAATGGTGGCAGACCTCAAGATGAAGATTAAAGAGTCAACTTGCTCACTTTGAAATAAATGGTAAACTTGTCTCCAGTTTTAATTTAGGACCGGACTGTGGCTGCCCTTTTCACAAGACCAAAGGACCTTCTCCCCACCTTGCATGGCCTGTTTACGGACCATTCACAGTTTCGGTCCCTGCCTGAGGGGTAATTCAGGGACTGCTGTTTCTGTCAGGGAAACTGCTTCTGCACTCTTCCAAGCACAGAGGCAGCATTCAAAAGGGGTTGGGACGAGACATCCATGGGTTTCTTCTACCAAAGGAAGCAGAATATTCCATCCTCTTCCTTCGGTACAATCCAACCTAGGAATTATGACATTTTGATAACACCCTTACTCAGTCCTCAATTATTCACTATGTTCTGAACACTATAATGAGCTCTGTGCAAGCAGACTTCTGAATTCATGTTGAGACCTGAGCTCACTGCAGCGTATTGAAAAGAAATTAGCAGGTTGACAACAATTAAAATTATGTGAAAAAGCAAACTTACTAATCAGCCATTCTTTGTGGTGAACTAGAAGCAAATAGGTTTATTGACAGTGTCAAAATTTCTAAATGTCAAATTGTTATTTTCACAGGTGTAACTCAGGTTCAAAAGACAACAAATTATTGAGCAT